>NC_081840.1:214994997-215315958 GCF_963259705.1 Myotis daubentonii
TGGGCATAAATGTGTGTTACGGTTTGAAATTCACATCACCTCATCTTTTTCCTTTGTTTGAGATGAATTTAGAGACAGCTCATCCAGTTGTTAATACGCTATCAACTCCTCTTACTCTGTTGTTTAACATGTGTACTTGAAGTCCCTGTAGCTCATAAGAAATCATATTCATTTAGGTTGACTCAATTTCCAATCAGCTAGAAGTGAGATACCCTTCAGTGCCTTCCCTTAGCATTTACTTCGTAGTCCAGATTCCTTCCTGCTAACACTGATTTCCGCTTATTGCTGTCAACAAGAAACAGCTCCAAGTGTGGCTGCCACATCTCTATCCAGCAAGCATGCCTTTTAATAAGGATCTCCTGTCATTTCCAAAGTCAAACCCTTGATTGGGGACCACACTGGAAGTTGACAAGCCTAATTGGCTGAGACATGTTGCAGTGTTTGTCATCAAATTTAGAAAATAATCAAGAAAGGCTAGAAGAGATTCATCATGAGCAATCAGATCTTCCGATCTTGATGATTCAAACAAATCCTCAAAAGACATGCCAATGATGAACAAACGCAGTTTGTATTATGATGCAATTTATTAAAAGGAAAGCCTGAGTGGAGTAGTATCTTTCTGTGTTTGTATATTTTCTCATTGTGATTATGTAAGTATATTGCATAAACCTTTAAAAGCATGAAGGTTATATAAGGTCTTACAGAATCATCAAATACACTTCTTTTCATAAAATGCATATCGTAAAATGTCTTATTTTTGGTGGGATTATAGAACTTCCACAACAAGTAATCCTTAGTCTTTCATGCTTTCACTGAAGGATGTGCTTTTCATATCTGAGAGCTTTATTTCATGCTTTTGTCTTCTATTATTCCCTTTTACTTTGACAAGACTAAAGATGGAAAACAGTTAGTTACATCTCTTGTTACCTGGCATGGAGTAAGTCAGTTAAACATGCAAGATGGTCTATATTGAAATATAATGGTATTGTCTGTCAGCAGTTACACAGCTGAGTCAGCTCCTCAAAGCCCACCCCAACTCAATCCTATCATCCCCGAGAAGACTGGAAGTAGTAATGGCATTCATTAGACCCAGTCACTGCTTTTAGCATTGTATTCTCTATTCTTACCTAGTTATGCTTTTACTATGATCTTCAAAACATTCTGAAGAATTAAAGTCTTTTCTTAGATATAAAGTTAACTTCCCCCTTAAAAACATGGTTTTAAGCCATCATTAATAACAGTCACTCTAAAAACAACTTATATAAAGCACTTTGCACATTTCATGTCTTTTACTTATTATCATAACCAAAAAGCCAGGAGGATCGAAGCAGTGAGGGGTCCAGTCTATGGGGGAGCTGAGGCCAAAGAATAAGTGTTTTGTCTTTTGCTTTATTGTGCCTTCTTAAAATATAACAGCTGAAATATTTAGAGGTCAATTACAGGCATACAAAAAAGCTACAGTCTCTAAAGGAAGAGAAAAACATATCTGAACAGCACAGGAAATAGATACCACAAAGTCATAGATTTTACTACTTAATTAAAAATGTGGCACAACCTTCCTAAAACTATATATTTCCTAAAGTAAAATACATTATAACTAATGTAAGGCATCAAGTTCTTTCTCTAAAAAGATGTATATTTGTTCTTAAAATGCGTAGATGAGAGGCTAATGGGAAGATGCTGCTACCATCACCTCAACAAGAAGCGACAGACAGACAAAATGTGGAAGATTCATTAGAAATAACAAGGAAAGCCAAGATTCAGAGAGGCATTTAATGTTTCCAGAAACTGTCCTACATGATTCAGAAACCATTAGGGGCATCGTTATTATAGGAAAGCACTGGAATTGTTTAGACAGCTCTACATGACTTAGGGTTTTCATACTCTTGAGTTATGCATTCTGCTAGAATCCTGGGCACACACTCCACTTCAGGCCCTTGGTTTGGGACGGAAGATACAAGGATATTTCTGTTTCCTAAGAGAAGGCATAAATATGTAGCATTTAGTGTTAAAATATTTCTGATGAATTTTTTAAAAAAAACTCAGATACTTAAAGTTTATATACATCCTTTGCTTATTTGCTTAATATATAAATTACTGAATTCTCCTAACATCTATAATAATAAAAGCGTAATATACTAATTAGACCAGAACGTCCTTCCAGATGACCTTCCGGATGAAGCTGGGGCTACAAGGGAAACCTGGGTCCTGGGTGCCAGAGGGAAGCTGGTGCCAGGAAGGAAGGCCTACTTTTGCATGAATTTTATGCATCGGGCCTCTAGTCTGAAATAAATGGGTTGTTAGTCAACATGTAGGCATCCCAGGTATTCACATCATCCTACAATCTGTTCAAAATTTTTCAAATGGAAAATTATGATATTCTATTCTTTTGGGGAGGAAAAATATATATGGGCAACTTTTTTCCTTTCTAAATTATTTATTTTTCCTTTTCTACTTCCCAACTCCCTGTCATATGACTTCTTTTTCCAGAGGCAACCCTAGATTCTGGTGAGATTTGGTGGACTATGAAAAAAGTTTTATGAAAGAAAATAATTGGCAATGGTTTTCCAACAAATATTTAAACATTTACCTTCTTTAGTTCAAATAAAAATATCTTGTAAGGATTAAATAAAATGCTTTATTTTAAAACAACTGTCAGAAAATGATTTCTGTGTTGCAAGTTTGATCCCAGGCCTGTCTGGCTATGTGTGGGAGGCAACAAATCAATGTGTTTCTCTCACATTGATGTTTCTCTCTCTCTCTTCCTCTTTCTCTCCCCTCTTCTGCTCCCTCTAAAAATAAGTGAAAAAAAAAAAGTATCCTTGGATGAGGATTCACAATAACAACAAAATTAATTATTTCAGGTGCACCATCCCTTATCCATAATTTAGTAATCAAAAAATCTTGGAAACCAAAAGTTATTTTTTTACAAAAATTTACAACAAAACCGGTCTTCAATACAAGGCTATTTTTCATCTTTATTAAATTTACATAGTCTGAATATTTATGTTTCATTATGGAAGTAGTATACTTAATTAAGGACTCCATATCATACTCTTCTGTATGCTTAAAAATGATATATGAAACATGCATATTTTCTAAGACATGAAGGATTCTGAATTTTGAGATATACTTGGCCGCAAGGGATTGGAATAAGTTATTTTGTAATTAATACCAGCCATCAATCCTAAGAACACGTATTTTGAGTAACTTTTCCAGTGGTACTAATGGGTTTATGCCGATAGAGTTGCAATGGACCAGAGCTACCATCCATTTAGGAAAACACACTAGCCACCATGTCCTGGTTACTTTAAGCCCGGGATCTCCTAATACTTAACACTTAGTAAGACTTTGCCAACGAAGATTGATTCAGTCTGTGTTATTATCTTTGCTCAAAACTAAAGGGCAAATACTCTATTATTTGCAGTTATCTTTACAACCTAAACAGTTCAACCTCACAATTAATCGTTTTCACTTGAAAAAAAAAAAAAAGTGGTTTCCCGGCTTGCTATCTTATTTTGCCTGACACAGGAAGGAGTTCCATTTTAATGATATGTCAGAAATTAGCAGTAAACTAACCTAAGACTAAGAGGTTGAGTATCAATAAAGACAACAAAAAGCAAGGCAAATCCTAAAATGCCATGCATTCCTCATACATCAAAAATACTGAAACAAGCCATTCAGCACACAAGCAATGCAGATTTCATGATAAAGGTATGTGTGTGATTGTTGTACATTGCAACATGAGCACAGAAATACCTCTAATCTCCTGATATAACCCTTCGCAATGTGACCACTGTCCTGCCCTCACCATGGGATGCTAGTCCTGCGTGCCTTAAAGCTGCCTGGCTTTGACCACTACAATGCAGCAGGAATAACCCTGTGCTATTTCCAGACTGGGTCTCCAGAGGCCTAACAGCTCCTGCTTTTGCCCTGAGAACCTGGGACCTCGATCCTGAGAGAGAGCACGATCTAGTTTCTTTGAAGATCAAATGCTGTTTGAGGAGGAGAGTCAGCTGTCCCAGCAGAGCCTACCCCCAGCCAGCGCTCCAGGTGAATACGGCCAAATGAATGAGCAAAACCAGCTGCAGGACTGTGCAGCCGATCTACAGAAATGTGCCAAGTGATACATCTTTGCTCTTTGCCGCCCCCAAGTTGTGCCCGTTTGTTTGTGTTTGTTTGGGGGTGGGGCGGGGAGTGGGGAGTGTTGAAGCAGTAATACATCACTGAGCGAATGATCATGAATGTATTGTATTATCTGCTATGAACAAATGTCTCCAAACAACAGCCTGAGGTCTGAAAACAATATATTCTGCTTCTTTTATGGCTCCTTATCAGGAGTAAGAAACTGACCAATATTCCTGAAAGTATAACACTTTAAAAGAACATTTTTAATGATTAAACACATTTAAAAAATATTTTTATTGACTTAAGAGAGGAAGGGGGGGAGAGGGATAGTAAAAGAGGAAGGGGGGAGGGAGGAGAGAGAGAGAGATAGAAACATCAATGAGGAGAGAGGCTCATGGATTGGCTACTTCCTGACCTGGAATGGAACCATGACTTCTGGTTCATAGGTCGATGCTCAACCACGGAGCCATGCAGGCCAGCCAAGAGATTAAGCACATTTAAATAAGAAGTTCAAGCTGAGGGCTACCACAGAAAATTCTGGAAATTCTGGTCTTGTGATTGCAGGATTGTACTGTGTTAAACCTGCCAGTGCTCTAGTTCAGGCTGACACGCCAAGACACTATTACAATGTTTAAACATGTTTGAAAGCATCAGCAACTTTCCTCCATACCTGAGGCTAAACTCAGCTAAATAGCAATTGAATGTCTCTCAAGAAGCCTGCCCTGCCCGAGCTTAGACACTGTCACTGTGCATGCCGCGTGATCACACACAGCGGAGACCTTGCCGACCCGCACGCCACGGCTGGGGCAGTCTTGCTGAATCCACTCAAACACGAATCTGCCGGTTGGCACGTGAAAACTGCAGGACAGCAGAAAAGTGGATGGCGACTGCTTGGGAGCAAAGTTTATGCACATCGGAGATGCGGCTTCACTTTGATTTCTCTCTCCGCCTACTCAGAATTTGAGGCAGTGGTGAAGGCAGTGCTAAGGGAGCAGAATAGAAGGAGAGGAAGTGCTGGAAATAGGAAGTCACTCCAATATTGATCAAAGGAGTTGATAAAATCCAGAAACAGACTGGGGACCTTTATTTCACAAGTAAGCAATTGATTATTCTACTGAAAGTAGAACCGCTTCTGGTTTGTTTTTTTTTTTGGTAATTCATATTTATTTCCTATTTTAATAATCATAACTTTCATGATTTTCCTTCTAGTCTCTTGGGTTTTCTTGTACTGGAAATTATTTGCTTAGAATGTCATAGCCTTTAATAATCTGATGAAAACTGACGTATTGCCTTTCTCCGTGAATGCTGATAAGTACCCAAATTTGTATAAAATTTCAGTGGATTTCAAGATACCTGAGTTAAAGTTGGAAGTTTATACTTTGAACCACCTGGTGAATGGGAGATGGAAAGCTGTATTTTTATACTTTGCGGGTTTTTTTTTTTGTGTTTTTTTTTTGTTTTTTTATCTCTCTTAGAATTAGAATGAAAAGTTAAGAAATAGTCTGGCCCCTCTGGCTCAGTGGTTGAGTGTTGATTCTCAAGCACATGCCCAGCTTTTGTGCTCGATCCCCAGTGCAGGAGCCAGCTGATCAATGATTCTCTCTCATCATTGGCATTTCTACCTCTTCCTCCCTCTTCCTTCCTCTCTGAAATCAATAAAAAAACAACAACACATATATAGATGTTTTAGAAAGAAATATTTAACCATTCAACAACCATCCTTGAAAAATATAAATTACATGTTGTAAACTAATTGCCCTTCAAACAGTGACAAAAAGATTTAAAAAAATTATAGAACATATATTTAGAAGTAATGAATATAATTTAGGTTTGATAACTAACTTTTTAGGTAGGTCATTTGAAGCCCAAATCTAAAAGCTTTCAGAACTTATAAGGCTTTGTACAAACAGCAAATTAATGCTCAGAGATGGATTTAACTGATTGCTGAGCGCCAATTTAAAAACATGTTTCCTTCCCTAAAAACTAAATCCAGAATTTGCTTCAAACCAGTGGATTGCATTGCTAGCAATGTATTTATCATAAGAAGAGAGATAAATTGATGAATTCTTGTAATCATGAAAGTTTATACAAAAATAAAAATGTCCACATGAGGTGTTTTGTTTGTTTCTTTTTCTTTTCTTTTCTTTCTTTTTTTTTTTAGTTCATAAGATGGTTAGTCACTATCTGTTGGTTTCACTGTAAAGTATCAGCTACAGTGGGTACCACTCTAGTTGCAAGTATCAATTTAAAGCCACTGTCCAGTAACGGTCCCAAATCTTCAACATTTTTATTATTGGCCATAATGTGTAGAATGTATATCTCATAATAAATATTAATATTGCCTGTAGGAATGGATGTTTATTCGAAAAGTAGTACATAAAGTCTCTATTCACTGTAAAAATATTATGTTTGGCTTGTATTCTTCAAGGCAGTACCCATTTTATCTTTGCTTTCCTACATAACAAAAAAAAAAAGGAAAAACTGAAATATTTCAATTACTAGATAATATTTTCTCAAATTTTCTTTCCTCCAATAAAACAATGGAAAAACATTTTTTAAGTAAATGAGAAGTTAAACACTCCTGTAATAAGTAGCCAGTATTATATATCTAAATACTTAATGCAAATATGTTAATATTGCAAGTTAATTCCGTATTTGGGGTTGTGTTAAGGAGGAGGAGAAACAGTGCAGTAGCCGTATATGATATAAGGTTTTCTAGGTATTTCTCTATGTATTATTTTACGTGAAAGTCTAAAATGAACTATGTTAGACCTCAAATCATGCATAAAATAGAAATGTAATTACTTTGTACAGAGAGGCAAATCATTGTAATTAAAATGTGCTGAAGGAGTAAATTAATTTTTTTTTAATGTGGCAAAAATCACGGTACCTGTTCCTTTTCTCCTTCGGTGTAGGGATCCTGAGGAACTATACAATTATTCTAACGATATGGCCATTTTCAAAACACATTATCAAACTTTTTGCATGGGATTACCTATTGAAAGGTTTCACAGGTCATACAGAAAAGCCGATCTGGTGGGAAAGTCTCCTATGACAATAACAAGCTGTGTGTTAACAGAATTCCATCCGTTGCTCTGATTTGGGAGAAAGACAAAGAGTTCCACCTTTTGTTCCCTACTAAGGACAATTGCATGAAAGCATTGAGTTCTGACATGTTATTGAGAGATGAGGCTCTGAAAGCTCTTGGTAGGAGCTGCAAAACCATTTCTGGGGAGAGTTTTAACGCAGTGGAATGCAGACCCCTACCTCTAATCAATAAGTTGCTCAGTTGAAACTAAAATTGGCAATCACAATTAGCACCAAAAGAGTGTTAGAGTTTGGGAGTGCAGAGCAGTGTTTAAAAAAAAGAAAAAGGAACAGGAAGGAAATGACCTCTGGTGACTAGCAAACAGGACTCAATGAGTGAGTAAAGTGGGAGAAATCAATGAAGCAATGCTGGATCCGTTGGCTTCATTGATTTCTGCTGCTCATTGAAATGCTTTGCTTTATTTACTTCCGAGATCTTCGGCGAGTGGCAGAGTGTCACTGTTGAACCTCCCCTGGAGCCTGTGATGGGCAGAGACACAGGCTCTGGAGCTCCGCTCATGCCTGCATCACACCTGCCCATGCTACAGGCTGACACTTCAGGGCCCGTCCTCACACTGCTCGCACTGATGCCGCTCCCACAACCTTGCTGTGGTGGGCAGGGTAATGGTGCTCCGTAAAGATGTCTACCTTCTAATCCTCAGAGCCTGTGAACATGTTAGGTTACCTGGCAAAGGGGAATTAAGGTCTCAGATGCTATTAAGGTTGTTAATGAATGCATTTTAAGATAGGGAGATCATAGGGGTCTAGGCTCCAAACCAGGAAATGTGGGCAGGATCTCAAAACTGGAAAAGGCCAGGAAACAGACTTTCCCTTCAAGCCTCTAGGACAAAATGCAACTCCGCTGACACTGATTTTAGCTTGGGGAGAACCATGTCTAATTTTCGATCTATGTAACCGTAAGTGAATAGATTTTGTTGTTTTAAGACACTAAGTTTCTTTTATCTTTTTAAAATGTATTTTTATTGATTTCAGAGAGGAAGAGAGAGGGAGAGAGAGAGATAGAAACATCAATGATAAGAGAAAATCACTGATCAGCTGTCTCATGCACACCGCCTACTGGGGATCGAGCCTGCAATCCGGGCATGTGCCTTTGACCGGAATTGAACTTGGGACCTTTCAGTCCACAGGCAATACTCTATCCACTGAGCCAAACCAGCTAGGGGAAGACACTAAGTTTCTGGGAATTTGTTACAGTAGCAGTAGGAACCTATTACACATTCCCAGCAATTTTCTGGTCAGAGGAAGGGACAGTGTAGAATTGGTGCATTTACGCATTCTTACCGGTATTTCATCCATCAGGGCAGTGGTAGGCAAACTCATTAGTCAACAGAGCCAAATATCAACAGTAAAACAATTGAAATTTCTTTTGAGAGCCAAATTTTTTAAACTTAAACTATATAGGTAGGTACATTGTTATTAACTTAATTAGGGTACTCCTAAGCTGGCCTTTGCTAAAAACATCCTCAATCTGATTGAGGTACGTTCGCTGAGGTCAACCCCTTCCAACTCTCCCATCCACACTCATCTTGTATACTTGTTTCGTCTATCTCCTTTCATTCATCCTCTCTATATGTCCAAACCATCTCAACATACCTTTCTCAATCCTCGACACTACATCTTCTTTCACTCCACAAAGTTCCCTGTACATGCGCGCCCGCACGTGGTATTTTGTGGAAGAGCCACACTCAAGGGGCCAAAGAGCCGGATGTGGCTCACTAGCCACGGTTTGCCGACCACTGCGTTAGGGGAAATGGCGTGGACAAACTTTGATTTTCAAAGTTTCCATTGAATCATGTTTACCTAAGTTTTCAGAATCCACTCGAGAATTTTCATGTCCCACTTTTGAAAAATTTTCTACACCCTAGTAATTGTCCACATTGTTTGTTTACTGCCAATCAACAAAGTTCAATTTCTTTTTGTCCAGGAAACTACTAACAGCTCATTTTTCTGAGTGACATCTTCCTCCCGGGGCCCTCAGTGAGAGCTGTCTCTGAGGCTATTAGCAAAGAAACCATTGGAAGCGGTTCTAAATTTGGGTAGTGTGATTCTCAAGAAGAGAAAAGACAGAAAGTGTGGCATGACATCTAAGAAGTGGAGACAGGTACCAGGACACAGCCCAAATAAGGCTTTTTTACTTTTTATCAGATTCATGGTGCTTTTGTGACTTCTGGAATGTGTTAAGTGTCACGTTTATTTGTTTAGCGGCCTGTTTTCCTCCTAGTGGTGTGCAGGAAAGTGTCGACTAAAAAGCACCCGTAGGGTTATTTTAAGAACAGTAAGTACAGCCACCAGGCTCTCCCTAGTTTAACACCCTCTATTATAAATTTCAGCATACATTTTAAATTCTGTATTTTCACATGGAAGGCCCTTGGGGATTTGGATCCTGCCTACCTCTTAACCCTTATCTCTTTCCATTCCTTTGTGCTCCCATTTGCCACTTCAACACACCTCACTAACGTAGTTGCCATTTCTAGAAAGCCTCTTGCTGTCCCAGGTCTCGCTGATAGACCTGTGTTGCTTCCTCTGTCTACCCCCCACAAATCCTTCATCATGGAGTTTCGGGATGTCTCATGTAAGATTTGGCCTAACCAGGCTGTCCAATTCTGATTTTTCTTTGTATCTCTAGTCTTCACCCTATGTCTATCTCTATCATAGCATTTGATATATTACACTGAAATCTGCTACCTATTCATGTGACTTTTCTGTAAAAGGTAACTCCTATGAACAGGATTCATAAATTACTTAACTGTGAACTCTGAATCCTAGCACCATGTCAGTCATGTACTCAAGAAGCACCTTTTCAGAAGATGAATCAAGAACATGGTACAAAAACAGATTGCATGTCATCCTCGACAATTATGGATTATGTAGAACTACATGAGTGCTTCACGTGGAAGGATTATAATAACCTTTCTTCACTGTAAATGCAATGCAATTAGCCAAGCGGAGGAAGGGAAGGGCTTTATTGTTATTGTTTGGTGTGTGCAGATCTGAATGAACTCCATCACTCACTCTTTTTTTGTTGTTGTTGGTTAATCCTCAACTGAGGATATTTTTCCATTGATTTTTAAAGAGAGTAGAAGAGAGGAGGTGAGACAGAGAGAGAGCCATTGTCAGAGAGACAACATTGATTGGTTGCCACCCACACACAGCCTGACCAGGGCTGGGATCCAGCCTGAAACCAAGGGACATGCCCTTGACTGGAATTAAACCTGGGACTCTTCAGTCCCTGGGCTGATGCTCTAAGCACTGAGAAAAACTGGCTACGGCATCACACACTCTTCTTATCCTCTTTCAGGGTCTGTCCTATAATCTCTCTAGTTAAGATTTGCTTTCTAACAGAACAATGAATTTGATTGAAATCTGTAGATATATTTCATAGAACAAAATGCAGTCCTCATATTCATTCTGGGGCAGGGGTGAGGTCAGTGTAGGTGCTAAGAAAAAGCCAAATGAACAAATCCTATACTTAGTGGTCACAAGGCTACACATATGTACTAATTTGTTAAGTTTCTTTGCTTATGGATGGTATAAATTTTAAAAGATATTTTAGTGTTGTGAAGACCTGTGGTTGGAAGTTACATAAATCTTTCAATAATAAACTTGGAGAAAAAGTTATCTTTTGCTTATATACAGCTTGTATCATAGAAGAACAATTTCGAAACGTGGAGTCATGAAGGGAAGGCGTTCCATGCAATAGAACAGATGAAAAGCAGAAGGTTCTCCTCTCATTTTTGTACATAATATGTGTATGTCCTAATGGGAACTATCACAGGCAACGGGCCAACTTATTTCAGTTCAACACATTTTATTTTGTCTTTGGTAGCAACCTGATGGATGTTAAATAAGTAGCATCATGGGCATTATATTTTTATTGTATCTTTTAAAATTTTCTATTACCATTTATCCCCTCTATACATTCTTCCATCCACATCCATCCCCCACCCCTACTCCTGAAATCACCACACTGTTGTCCATGTCCAGGATCATGGGCGTTTTAGATCAGTGATTTCAGAACTAAGGGTCATGATCCACTAGTTGGTGGTTGAACCCACTGAGGCAGTCAATCATTTCACAACATGGTCACATTATTTTGTGAAAATGTGGTTGAATTTTTAAATATATGTCTATATATTTATATGTGTGCACTTGGTTCCTATATAAAATGAATTTTTAAGTTCTGAGTCACACTGAAAAAGATTAAAAGCCTATCATTGAAATTGTATCTGTGTGTTCTTGGCTATTTCTGAGAAAGCTATATATTGTATGATATTTAATAAAAAATATGATGATAATATACTCACAATGTCATGTAAATTTTGAATTGTACTTTTAGCTGTCATTTCAAATTGTACTTCAGAGACTAAATTTTATCCTTATTAAAAAGGAATTTAGATACCTCAAGAATGAGAGTTAGTCACAGCCTCAACAACCACTTCAGGAAGTCTACTGTAAATATAATTTCTTACCTTGAGACATTCTGAATTTATAGTTAATTCCCTCTAGATTCCAATTTTCTAGAATTACATGTAATTGTCATGAGCCTTCTCATAATCCACTTAAATCCTGATAGATTTTGATTTATTTCAATCAGCAAAATGGCAACAGACCCTTTAAAAAAAGAACTCAAGGTGACTTCTTAAAGTCCTATAGACATTAGAATGTAGGACACACTATGCCATCTAATTGTGCTGCTCGTCTAATGCCTAAGTATTAATCTGTCACATTGTCAAATACTGTTAATTTTTTTTTTTTTAGTAAAACATGTCTGCACTCAAATAACTGATAGTGTAAAAAATTCAGGAGTGTAATTAGCATGTCATCTTTTCCACCGATGACTTAAGAAAAGCATGAATCAGAGCTTAACAATCAGCATAATTTCATAGAGAATCGTGGCAAAATTATGAGACGGCAACAATTCAAAGAAAGGGAGTATAGTGAGATTAGCAGACGGTGATGATCAACTATCTCCACCATCTGCCACACATGCTCTTTATTTAATTCGATATTTTTTTCAATGTTTTCAGCTTTGATTTTGCCAGCAGTGGGCATCACATAGGAAAACAGGCTTCCTGGTATAAACAGATTCTCCCATGTGTTCAATGAATTAGCTTCACTGGCGATTCTGCAGCTCTTAGGCAAAGAGGACCGGCTGGGAGGTATTAATTATAGCAAGCTTTTGTGTCCTGGCCAGTGTTTTGTACAATTCAAATGAATCAATCCTCTAAGAAACAAAAAGGATGAAACAACAAGCCTTGCAACGATGGAAATCATCACTAAGGCATATGCTACAGGAGTTTCCTTTAAATGACATACTTCAAATGTACGTGTCCTCTTTTAACCACCGGACTGGACGCTGTGAGTGCTTAAGTGAATCATTCGATGGGAACTTTGCTAATTTGTTTGTCAGCCTCCTCTGGTTGGCAAATAAGCTGAGGACTGGTGGAATTGGGATTTGGATGGCAGACATGGGAACTCAGTGGAAATTTCACTATGGAGAGAAAATAAGAACAGATAAACTCTGCTTCACAGAGCTGGCAGGAAGCCTCCAGGTTCAAGGAAGATAGGTCTCACTTTTGTGGTAACATAACTGCAAAATTATATTCATTCATTCATTCATTCATTCACTCGTTCAATAAATAGTGCTACTTCTGGCACTATTCTAAAACTTCACATGCATTAATTCATTCAATTTCCTCAGTAACTCTTGGGACAAGTTGTATATTACTCACATTTTACAAATGAGGAAACGAAGACACAGAGAAGTCAAGTGAGTGACCTAATAGTTTGCATCTAGTAAGGGGTAGAATGAGATTGCAAACTCAAGCCATCCAACTTCAGAGCTGTGTTCTTAAACCATTATACCATACGACTTCTCAATCAACAACACATTAATGGACTATAGACTCATGTCATATGTTTGCAAAAAAAAATCATCTTTGCCTAAGATGAATTAAAGCAGAAAAGCATTTCCCTATTCATAGAAGAAAAAAGTTGGAAAAAGCAGTGCCCCTAGAGGTCAAAACTACTAGGAATTTCAACAGTCTTTGCTTGAAACAAGGGGGGAACATTTTTAGCTTGAACAGTCAGAAAGGTAAAAACTCAAGTGTGTGTGTGTGTGTGTGTGTGTGTGTGTGTGTGTGTGTGTGTGTAGATTCCAGGGCCAGAATGACTTTAATGACTTTGGGATTGTTTTCCTTCAGGGTTTTTTTTTTTTTTTTTTCCCCTCACAGCTGTCCCTCAGTTAGTTCTTGAAAGGGATGAAGAATTTTATATTAAAATCAAAATAGGAGACTAAATTACTGTGTTGGTAAAAGCCTCAAACTTATACTATTATTAAAGCCATATTCAGCAAAAAAAAAAGTTTCATCTTCACATATAGGTTTATTTTTAATTCTCCATGGCAGAAAGACACCTCAATTTTGAGGTTTTGGGATCACTGTCATTCCCCAGAAAGAAAAGCCATGTTTGGAAACCACAGCGCGCTGGGCTGCACTTCTGAGCACGGGGGTTGCTGAACCACTCCTTGGTGAACTGAATGTGAGAAGTGGAAATAAATGCTTTAAGAATAGAAAAAAGAAGTATGGACAGTTATTTCTGGCAAACAAAGCATCAAAGAGATTGTGTAGGGTTGGTTAAATTGGCGAAAAAATGACTGACGGTACTGATTTCTTAAGAAAAAATGAACACAAAGCAACACCTGGACTATCCTTATCCAACTTGATTCTCTGTGTTAACCTGGTAATTGATTAATACCCACATTTTTAATTTATGAGAATCTATAGCTGAAATCCATGAAGCTGAGATTTAATTTGTGGGAATAATGAAAGTTATCTATACTACAAGTAAATTAGTAAAATGAGTGGCGCCTTCAAGTACATACATTTAGATACCTTGAATTTTTCATAATTTTATCTTAGGCCGCAAAAGCCACGGGACCAAGCACCGTGTAAATCTAACTTTCACTTGTGAATACCTTTACTTGAACTTCTCTTCATTGGAAAGAATCAGTGAATCGGAGTGATTATTAATATACTGGGATCTGAGCAGAGGAAGTCTGATTTGAGTCCAAATTCAGTCAGTTATCAGCAATGGATCCTTGAGCAAGTTACTGAACTACCTCATTGGGTAGTCCTGAGGATTAAATGAGAGAATGGACATGAAATGCTTGGCAAAATCATCTACACATGGAAGCACTTAATATATGTTTCTCCTCTTATCACAACTATTGTTCTAACTACTCTTCTACATAATTTTTCTACACTTATATTTGGATGGTAGAATATTGATTCTAAAATATTGAAAATCATATATTTTCATTCAATGTCCTGTTTTCTTAGAATAAACTAAAGTTATCAAAACCATAAAATTTTAGAATGTTTACCAATTCACTATAGGAAAATAGTTTTCATATACGAAAGATTATAGATTCATGTATTTCTACTAAAAATGATAGTGCCCAAAACATGCGTATCATTTAAATAAATCCCCATAGGAGTAGATAAAAAGTACAGCTTCTAATGTTGTTTATTTTTAAATTATTTAAATTAATAAATGTTTAAAATGCATATTACAATAAGCTTTGAAGAATAAATGCAAAGTATTTAACTTCAAAGATTAGGTGAATGTAAATTAATGATTCTTCTCTCCACATTGTATTTTATAATTAGTAGCTGTTGAAAGTTAAATGAAACTTAATCTATTGTGACTTGCAGGTATATAATAATAAAGGCTATAAATAATAATTAGTACTGTGTCATCTACTTAACCAGGTATAATCTCTCATTTCCCCCCAAGAAACAATTTTTACATAATTACTATTTTGTACATTTTAAAATCTTTTTTTTTTTTTACTGCTTAAACACTAATATGCTTTTTCCCCCATAGAGAGACATGAAAAGATGGCTAAATTGAGAAATTTAAAAAGAACATGTGCTTTCAATACAATATAATCTCTAAGCTATTATTTGGGTGCACTTTGCAATTAGATCAACATTTTAAAAATAATTTAATCTAAACAGATCAGAAAGTACAAGAGGTGCAGAATACCAGTTAATGTGCATTAAATGGTCCTCAAAAAGAGGGGGAAAAGTTAAGAAACAGCTTCCTGCTCTGCATGTTAACCAGTCTAAATAATGCAGGGCTTAAGTGCAAAAGCAAGAGAATTTAAAAGGGAAAACAAGTATCTTGAGACGACTTGTCTTTTAAAGTAACTGTCAAGGAGAACTTGCCTCTATGAATAAAAGCTATCAATGACTTAAGGGACTCATTTACCCTTAGGCTGTATTAAGAAGTGTCATTGAACTATTAAAACTGTTGTCCAGTCAGAATAAGGACTAATTATCTGCTCATGAGATGCCTACACGGCTTCCAAAGAACACACAGGGATTTGGCAGGATTAAATACATTTAGAATTGCAGTCAGGTTGAGGAATCAGAATGAGGTGATCTGAAAAGTATGACTAGTCATACATTATTCATGAATACGAGAAAACCAGTCAAATAAAATATGCTGCTCATGGTGTGTCCAGATAGTTAGGACTAAGTATTCCAAAGTAGTCAGTATCCGACTGGCTTTGAGTTAAAAAAAAAAAGTCTGGATAAATAGTGATTCAGGTGTAATAACAATAATATTGGATATTCAACCCCAGGGCTACCAACCAAGAAGCAGAAGCACTATGAACTTTCTGCTGCTGGGAAAAATATAATTAAATTTGCTATCTTGTAGAAAATGAAAGAGATTCACATTTTGTTTCTTTTTCTTCTTACAAAATGGAACTACTTACAGATGACTGTCCAAGCCACTATCATGACTCTAGATTAGATTATTTTCAACTAAATCGGAATAACTTAAAATAAATAAATTTTTATGAGAGACATGTCTTCCCCTTCCCCTGATCTTTCTTAAAATAAAATGTTCAATGTTGCTCCTACTTGGAGTTTAGAAGTGTTTTTCTACATATACGGAAAGCTAACAACTACTAGTTCTCAACTAATAATCTTATTTTCTGGCTGCGTTTTATTTTTAAAATATTTTTCTATTAATTTCAGAGAAGAAAGATGGATAGGGAGAGAGAGACAGAAACATCAATGATGAGAGAGAATCATTGATTGGCTGCCTGCTGGACACCACCCATTAGGTATCGAGCTCCCAACCCGGTCATGTACCCTTGATTGGAATGGAACCATGGACCCTTTATCCGCAGGCCAACATTCTATCCACTAAGCCAAACCAGCTAGGTCCTGGCTGTATTTTAAAAGATCCAATAACATAAAATTTCCACAGAGATAAAATATCTCTAGCATCCGCAGAATATTACACTGCTGCTTGCTATAAACCAGCAATATCAGCATTAAATAAATAAATTCTTAAATTAATTATTCTTGTATTTTTAAGCAATCATTTTGAGAGGACAGCCTTTCTAATTTGTTCCTTTCCAGTTAAGGAAGCAAATAATAGCCACTGATATTTTTCTCCCCCTCTTCCTGCCTTCCTAGTGCTATTATGATATATTAAAAAAAAAATAGATAGCCTGCTAATTCATATGCTTTCCCCTCTCCTCAAATTTATCTTCAATAAACATTTGTTCAACCTGAATTGAGTTTGAAAATGTCTGTTTCCCTCTTCCAGCATCTGGACATAAAAATGAGGACAATGTGTGTGAAGGACATTACATCCCAAAGACATATCTTTATCTTGACATGGACCTGTGAATCATGATCATGTGCTGATTATACTAAGCACACCAACCTTCATTAAGATATATAGCTAAGCTGTCTTGATGAATAGCTTGCATTTATCCATGGAGAGTGGTAAGGCAAGCTTCAGGCACACAGAAGGCTATATAAGCATAAGCTATCATCATCATTCTAATCATCATCATAGGAATGGATTATTCGGTGTGCCTGGCACAATTAGGGACCCTTTTTCTACTGACTGAGAAGAGAAACAGGCAAGTGTTGTGTCCACTGTCTAAAACATAATCTGGAAAGGGAAAGGGGTATAAAAATATTTGGCTAACCTGGGGATCCTGAAGTACACCTACCCACTTTCTAATGCTACTACTTACTGTATGGACTTGTGCAAGCTAATTAACCTAGCCTGATCCCTGCCTCTCTACTCACTTCTAGGGCTATTGTAAAGAATTAACAGGATTCTGCATCTCAAATTCCTAGATATGTGCATATAAGTTTTCAATAAGCATGTGCATAAGAAAGGAAATAACACAGGAATAAAGGAAGGCTGGATCTTGATTTGGTCATTTATTCTTTCCATTTGAACCTAATTAATTTTCAGTAAACATATGGTAAACATAACATAGAGATTGAAAACCTATAAAGAAAAAATAGCCTGGTATGGGACAGTGGTTGAGTGTGGACCTATGAACCAGGAAGTCACGGTTCAACTCCCAGTCTGGGCACATGCCTGGGTTAAGGGTTCAATCCCCAGTAGGGGGCGTGCAGGAGGTAGCTGATCAATGATTTTCACCATGGATGTTTCTATCCCTGTCTCCCTTTCTCTTCCTCTCTGAAATCAATAAAAAACATATTTATTTAAAAAAATAGAATGAAATGATGTCTGAAAGTCAGGAAAGTGGTATAAAAGTTGAGGGTGAAAAAAGACAAAAAGAACTGAAGGAGGGAGAATGAGAGAACAATAAAAAAAAAAAAAGAAGGCCGGAGGGAAAGAGGGATGAAAAGAGGGAGGGAAGGAAAGGTAAAGGGGAATAGAAGACAGGATATAAAGAAGGAAAAAGAAAGAGAAAAGCAAGAAAGTATGAGTAGGAAATGAAAAGGGGAAAAAACACACAGGAGAAACATAACAGAGACAGAGAAAGATAATGAGTCTCTCAACTTGATGTGTGACCTGTGGAAGAATTTATATTTACCATTAACTTTATATCGACTTCAGCTCTGTTTTAAGGTATAGTATATGGATTAGTCACAAACATGGACTCTGGATGGTTACAGATTTATGACAGATGCATCTAGGTGAGAGCCAGCCCTTAGTGGATGGGAAGGAAGGCTGTAACGTAAGGCTGAAACATGGTTCCAAAAAGAACTCTGCACAATATGAACACCCATGAATGACAAATAACAAAGAATGAATGAGCTGATCAATCATTCCCTACCATTAAGAAAAAAACTATGAAATGAACCGAAAACTGGAACACTATAGACAGGTTAATGAAAAACTAGAGGCCCAGCAAAGAACAAAAAAAACTGCATTAAGGTGTGTGTGTGTGGTGGGGGGAGGGGACAGCACATCAATGACACAGCGCTCAAACATTTTCTATTAACTACTCTAATTTCAGAAAGTTTTTAGGAGCTCTCTTGTGAATAAAAGAAAAGAAAAGTCAACAGGAGCTATTAAATACATAAAGAGATTTGTGGCTTTTCCTTTTCTTTCTTTTAGTTTGATTCTTGAGTATTCAATCTAACCTAGAATTTTCTGGATGACAGTCTTTTTTGTATTTTTACCATGTTAAAGAGCATACACTTTGAGCTCTTTCTAAGTTTAGTGTTTTAGGTATTTTAAATAAAGATCACTAATGGTCAGAAGGTCCTCACATGGGCTCGCTTTATCTTTAGCTGTTCATTTGCACCGTCAGTGCCCAAATTATAGCTTTAAGTTGAGGGTTCAACAGCCCAAACAGGGTTTTAAATTAGACACTACGCAGGTTGACATCCTGTTCCCTGTTTGTTTGGGTTTTCTTGGTGTTTTGTTTTGTTTTACTTTTTTAGGGGTTACTAAACACTAAAGATGTTTTCAACTAAAATACTTTATAACGGCAATAGGATGGATTAGCTAGCTTCCCAGAAAGGGAAAATTTCCAAATGATGCGGCTAGGCAGAAGCATATATTTAGAACACATTAAAATAATGTTAGTTGAGAAGTCTTTAATGTTCCAAAAGAAGAACAACTAATGACCTAAAATTAGCAGAGGGTTTAAAGTGTTCCCAGTGGCTGATTTCAATTCCCTTTCAAAGTAAATCTCAGTGCTGTAATGATGGCAGAGCCCTCATCACAATTTACACAGCCTTTGCTGCTTTCTTGTAATGCTGGACGTGGATTTAAAAGAGAACGTTGGTTTTTATTAGTCCTTGAGGGGCCATCTTAGTCAAACATGGGATTTTGCGCTCCGTGATGTATTCAACACATAGATACTAGGTATCTCGTACCAAGGGGTTGTGGGGCTTACACAATTAACTTAAACACGGACCCTTTCTTCATGATGCAGAAATCTAAGAAAGGGAGGCAAGTACATAAGCAACTTTGATCCTGTCAGAACACAATGACTTTCATAAGGGAAGTACAAAAATTGTGTGAACTGTTCAAGGAAGAATGAATGAATAAATAAATAAATAAATAAATAAATAAATAAAACCGAGCTTTGGCCAATGAACTTGTCATTCAAAAGTGGCAACTTTGGTCCACAACAGTCCTCAACCGCATTAGAAACAGACATCATTAATAATATCCCCACCCACCCTTCCAACAAAAGCTGACCTCCAAGATTTCCCAAACATCATTACTCAGTATTGGATGAAAGATGAAACCATTTTTCCATCCCTGTTTACAGTGAAAGGGAATTTTGTTTTCTGATAAATTCCAGCCAATTATCTCCATCTGTCATTCTATTCTATAGACAAATGGCTATAGTGCCATCCTAACTGGAAAATTTATGTTCTTAGCAATATCATAATGATGCTAATATACTAGTAAGAAAAAAACACACACAACATATTAGCTTGATAAATAGCCTTCCTAAAAAAAATCCCTTGGCACATTTTTAGATACATAATGAATAATTGTGTAATAAATGAATTAAAATACTAAAATGCTATGTCTCAGCATCAAAATGCTTCTTATTGCTCTGTCAAATGCTTCAAATATATACACGAGTCTTGAGTGTGTATTACTCAATGTAAAGCTCAGAACCAGAGGAAGTGAACAGATTTAGTGCACAGCATCCATCACTGATCTGAGTAGGAGCCTACGGGTAGCACATGTGAGCTTAGCCCAGGTAACTTGGTTTACTGACTTTTTACTCACTGCAGATTCCAAAGTGCCTTTAACATCTAACTAGGGAGTTGTGTACATTTTTAAAACACAAAATCCAATATACAATATATGGATTCACAGATTTTTGGTCAGAATGCTATATAACTGATGGTTACCACAGGTGCTCACACCTGCCTTGATTTATATATTTTATAATAGTTTTAAGACTCATTTTTTAAAAAAAATCCTATTCAGATTCCTCTATTCAAGTTGCATTTGAAACTACACTAAGAAAAAAGAGTAAGGAGTAAGATTTTTCCAGAATGACGATGTCATCGTGACCTGAATGAAGTTGCTCAAGTCCCCCCTTAAGCTACTTCTGCATACCATGGGGCCAACACCACTGAAAATGCCCACTGAGTGGTCCAAACATAAGTGTTGTCTACCTCAGTTCCCTCCCATGTAAAGTGATGCTCGCAGTACAGCCCAGGAAAGCTGTCGATGTGTTGGTAAGCTTTCATGATGCTGTAAGTTTCTATACAACACAAAATGCCCATGAAAACACCATTTTGTTTACTGTTTCTAACAGCCAGAAAACTTTATGAACAATGTTTATGGGCCTCTTTATAACCAAATCCACTTTTTTATAAACCAAAATTGTGGCATGCTTTTCCAGAGGGTTACTGTTCTAGGGTGTCAGATACAATGATGCCTGCAGGACTCACCAAAGATGGAAAGATGCTTCAAGATATTTGGAGCATGAGGCAGACTTTTCTAGTGTCAGAAGCACTTACTGATGTAGAGGGATTCGATCTCTTAAGTTCATTTCTACCCCCTCCACTGACCAGGCCTGGTCTTGGACGAAACTTTTACCACTGAGCCTAAGAGGGATTTTTATAAATTCCAAAATGTATAGAGCAAAAAAGAAAAAAAAAAAGAGTTGCTACATCATTATTTTTTCCTAGATTCTTTGTAAATACTATCATTTGGGGGAGAAAAAGAGAGAGAAGCATTAAACCATACCTGAGGCATCTGGTTACAATAGAAATTTTTCTCATCCATTTTGCAAGAAAAAGAAATATAAATTCAATAGTGATACCAGACTGCATTCTCTGAGCTGGCAAAATGTATATTTTAAACTGATTTTCTGTTGTGTGAGATCCAATTATTTTTGTTACACTGCTTTAAAATTCAGTCACTTCCACCTATCCATGATTATCAGAAAAAAAACATTTTTATCAGAATATGCATTTTTCAAGAATTAATTTTATGACATAATAAAGACTGCATTATAGTATATTGGTATTATTACTTACAGTGAAATTTAAGAAAAACAAGAATCCTACCGTTCTGCACATAATGAATGAATATAACAACAAACATAAGAGAAACATTTTAAAAGAAAATTCATTAGATGATCATACTAGCCACAGAAAATTAAGGATTGAGGTAAAAATAAATTAAATAATTTATACTGAATAGCTGCACATATTTCATAACAAAACTGTGAATTTATCATGTCAATCATCTTACCAAACTACTTTTTCTTTCTCAATTGAATACTTTAGAGGGAATGCAACATATCCATAAGTAATAATAGAGTAAAAATTCAGATGATTGATAATATTTAGCATGTTTTAAAAAATCATTGCACACAAAATAAATCATCAAAATATCCTGTTTGTTCATAAGTTTCTTTGTGTTCATTGTTCAATGCATGCAATTCTGTTAATAGCAAATTCAAGCTAAACATGACAACTTAATGTGTGATGAACTGCTTACTATTATTTTGTGTTGCCTTGTACTGTGTATGCTGTTTCTTCCATTTGTGGGTTTTCAGTAAATCGAAGTGGGGGAAGGAAAGGGGTCAGAACTGATAGCAAATCGAAATCAGTGGATCTCATGCCAATGAAGTAATGAAAACCCACACTGTTCTTACAGCGGCAATAATGAATACGAATAGACAAAGGACATTGACTAGCTACTGGGAGAAAAAGAATGAAGCATCCATTGCAAGAAAGATCCTTTCTTTGCCATCACAGATAGCTTTGTGGTCTGGCTAAATTAGAATGCCATATACCAATTTCATGCTTTAAAATAAATCTTGGAAAGACATGTCTCACATATTTTTATTTAAGGGATCTGATTTCCTAATAGGGATTTTGCTTTGTAATAGTTGTACATGCTCAAGTCTTTCTTTCTCTCCTGCCTCCTATTTCTCCTTTTAGTGAGTGTGTTTGATGTGGCTGACTTTGAAATGAACACTGAGAAAATAGATCCTATAAATATTACGCTTTCATGATGCAATTTCATGGGCCTTAAAAAAAAACACCCCAAAACGCCCAATTTTATATTATTGGAAAAGCAGGGTATTTCCAATACAGATTTGGGGTGATTTACAGGCCAATGTTTGGATTCCAATAATTTTACCAAAGAGGCAGTGCCCCAATGGATTCTGAATATTTTAAATAATTTTGATATGCTAATTTATTATTTACCCACAGATGCCACAAAAAAAGTAATAGCTCATCAATTAAATGTCAGAATTAGTATGTTTATAGTTATATGAGGTGATTTCTATTGACCAGAAAAAATAAAGACAGAATGATATGAAAACTTTTAAATGGTAGGCTTACTAAAAATTAAGTAGTATAAATCCTTAACTTTTAAATTTCTAAAATATCCTGTCAATTAAGTGACAACATATTAAAAGTTTAGCAAATTGTCACTAAGAGTTATTTTGTGATTTTTGAAAAATGTACCATAGCCATGTGGTCAAAATCAATAAATAGAATACCCTCATCTGTTTCTGAAAACATATTAAAGATAATTATTGAAATAACACAGATTAAAATAAACTTATTATTATATTTAAGTAAAATTTTTGGACTTGCTCATGCATTATGATACTATAAATGGATAATTTACAGGATAAGCCATAAAAAATGTTTGATTTTTAGCTCCCCTATGTCACTCACAAAGAGTAAAAAAAGTTAATTATGTAGAAGAGGAAGAAGCAACATGTAACATTCCCCTGGATGAGAATTTATATTAGTTAAGATATAATACATATGTCCAGCCAGCAAGGCTCAGTGGTTGAGCATCGACCTAGGAACCAGGAAGTCACTGATTCCCCATCAGGGTACATGCTCAGGTTGCGAGCTTGATCCCCAGTGTGGGGCCTGAAGAAAGCAGCCAATCAATGATTCTCTCTCATCATTGATGTTTCTATCTCTCTCTCCTTCTCCCTTTCTCTCTGAAATTAATAAAAATATATTTTAAATAAAGATATGTTGCTATTACTATAATTAAAGTGCAACAACATATTTTTAACTTTAATATAATTATTCTGTGGTTGTCCTTAATAGAAAATCAATTGATAATTTTTTCAACTTGTCACTTGATTTTGCTGATGGGCATTTGATTATCTCTGAAGAAGAAATATATATATATATATATTTTACTAAATATTCTATATAAAAAATGAAATTTATAGTTTATTTCATAAATATTTGACAATGACAGATATAGTAATGAAACACCAGACAAAAAAAGGCAATCATAATTTGAACAAAATTATGATCTAGAACAATTCAAATATTTTCCAGTAAACAAAGGAAAGTTAATTTTAATATTCAAAACCATTTCCACTTGCAATGCTAGATCTACTTGCTTAAAAAATAACAATAAGAACAAAAAGAGAGCATAAAGGAAAATCTGAAAAAAGTGAATCAGTTTTCATCAAAACAGGATCTGAGCAATTAAACTGAAATTCATGTAGTGTAAAGAATAGCAATCCTAGACAGTAAATCACTATTATCCTAAATAGCATAATTATCTCCTCTCCACTGAAAACTCTATGCTCTTTCAAAAGGATGGGCAGAGGGACTAATTCTCAGTAGTTATGCAAATCTCGCCTAGAAAGAACGTTATCGGTAAAAACCATAGGTCAGTTTATTTCAAGATAATATACCAGGTGCCCACATTGTCAAAATACCTGCATTATAATTCCGTTCCATTTGCTGTTTTTAATTATGAAGTTCTTCTCAACAGGAAACAATCCCACAGAGAACTGAAACAATTTATTTTAAATACTGTAAACAACAGAGAGCCTCCTGCTTTGTGGTTTGGAGATTTCTGCTCATCCTGAGAGCTCGCAGGATGTTATGCCAACTGAACATACAGTATTGATAAAGATGACAAAGATGGATTCTCATTTCAAAATGAGAGTTTTGTCTCATAAAGGACCTGAAAGAGAGACTCAAATGGCTTAGATTTTTAGTAGTAATTGCTAAGCATTATATTTTCTTTTCTGTCCTCATAATAGCCTGTATGGAAACAGAAAGCGTGGTGCAAATCAAATAAATCAGTTCCACTTCCATGGCACACAAAGTCCAAGGGAAACATTTAGATAAGACACAACTCTGGACACAAGCCTTCAAAACTGAATAACTGACTTTGAGAACGATGAAATATCTGTAAGGTTTCTATAACACATACTATCAACTAAACCTTATGTGCTTAGGAAAAGATATGTACAGTCACCAGAGCTAATCAGTTTAGTTAATGAAGAAAAGGTTTCCATTGCTGGTTTCAGGTTACTGTATAAAAAGGTAGCCACCAGGGACTTAAAGAAACTTCAAGGAAAATCAATATCTCAGTGAACTAGCATCGGTCTGCATAGTGGACTTCTAGAATCCTCCTATGTAATAAAAGCCTAATATGTTAAGTGTCTTGTTGACTGGTTGGCCATTCAACCAATCAAAGTGTAATGTGCTAATGATATGCTAAGGCCACTCAACCACTCACTATGACGTGCACTGACCACCGACGGGCAGACAGTCAACCAGTCGACCAGTTGCTATGGCATGCACTGACCACCAGGGTCAGACACTCTGACTGGTAGGTTAGCTTGCTGCTGGGGTCTAGATGATCGGGACTGAGCAAGATGGGCCAGACACGCCCTGGAGCACTCCCAGGATCCCACCCTGGTTGTCCAACCTCCTGTGTCTTTCCCCGACCCTGATCGTGTACCGGTTTGATCGCTCAGCCTGGCCTGAGCCCTCTCATATTCTGGGACCCCTCAGGGGATGTTGGAGAGCCAGTTTTGGCCTGATCCTGCAGGCTAGGCCAAGGGACCCCACTGGTGCATGAATTTGTGCACTGGGCCTTAGTATAAAATAAAAGGCTAATATGCAAATTGATCTAACAGTGGAATGACCGGTTGCTATGACCTGCACTGAACACCAGGGAGCAGACGCTCAATGCAGGAGCTACCCCCTAATGGTCAGTGTGCTCCCATAGGGGTAATGCCACTCAGCCAGATACCAGGCTCACAGCTGGCAAGCACAGTGGTGGTGGTGGGAGTCTCTCCCACCTCTGCGGCAGTGCTAAGGATGTCAGACTGACAGTTTAGTGGAGTGGGCCTAAGCCATCAGTTGGACATCCCCTGAGGGCTCCCGGACTGTGAGAGAGTGCAAGCTGAGCTGAGGGAACGCCCCCCACCCCCCCCGACACACACACACACAAATTTTGTACACTGGGTCTCTATTACAACAGTATTTATAAAATGCTTATTATTTGCCAGTCATGGTCCTAAATGTTTGATTTCTAACCTATGTAATTTTTTAAAATTATTTATTGTTTAAAGTATTGCATATGTCTCCTTTTTCCCCCATTGACCTCTCCCCAGCCATTTCCACCCTCAGCACATGTCCTCACACCCCTACTGTCTGTGACCATGGGTTATGTTTATATGCATGCATACAAGTCCTTTGGTTGATCTCTTCTTGCCCCTCCTCTCCCCTGCCTTTCCTCTGAGGTTGGACAGTCTGTTCAATGCTTCTATGTCTCTGAATCTATTTTGTTCATCAGTCTATGTTGTTCATTATATTGCACAAATGAGTGAGGTCATGTGATACTTATCTTTCTCTAACTGGCATATTTCACCTAGCACCATTTATTTTTTTTTTAATCTTCATTTTAGACATAAATCACAAAAAGGCTAAGTCACTGCCAAATCACTGTGCTAGGAAGTGTCCTAGCCTGAATTTGAGCTCAGTTTATCCCCTGAGTCCATGGCACACTAAACATACCTGAACCAATACTGTATAAGAGCAAAACATAAAACTAAAACCTTTGCAGGAATGATTTGATACAGGTGAGTTAATCATTATAAGGCATATTAGGGTTGGGAAGTGCCTTATCTTCCACTACTTGCTCTTAGGGTGTATAAAAGACAGAATTGCTTATTGTTGTCAGAATATATTGTATTTTACACGTTTGTGCTCCTTTTTTAAAAAAAATATATTTGTCGTTCTGAGTGAAGTTGTTATTGTTGTATTATGAATGGAAACTATGTCCACACATGAAAATCTGGATAAATATCCACATTATTTGAGGTAGTAAATTACTAAATTATTGAACTTGGGCATAAATATTGCTTTATACCGAAAATTACAAAATATAATTTAGGCCACAAAATAAGGCACACTGGGAATATGTTCTAAGTTTAAGATTTGTTCTCTCATGTGAAAAATTCTGCATTGCTTGGTCAAAATAGTGAACTTCTTTCAATAATATCTTTTGCGGTATATCAAGGCAATACACTAATAAGTGTGTGTTGCCTTAAGTCACCTCGTCTTGGGGTGGTTTGTTGCACAGCAACAACAACAACAAAACACTGACAGATTATTCTTTCTTATATGACTAATGCACATCATGTTCACTATACATTTGTGAGAAACGTGAATGAATCAATCGAAGCTAATCAATGCTAACACATTATAGCTACAATTTATTGCACAGTTTCTTTGTGCTCATAAAGTTCCAAACGTTTTGCATAAGTTATCTCAGTTAATTTCTTTCCCAATAAAAATAGCAACCGGGAGGCCTACCTTCCCGCCTGTGAGGCAGGTGTCTGTGGAATCACAAAAATAGGGTTTATCTCTTGTTGTGGAATTTTCACTGAGGATGGTGGAAACCCATGTGGCACAAACACTGAATTAGCAGTTAAATTAGGTAAGAGGATTATTCAATTACTTGGCTCCCTTTTCCTCTCTCTTCCTCATATAATTAGACAGTGGATTTTTTTTTTTTTTTTTTTTTTTTTTTACTGGCTGCCTTGTGTTACAGTCTACTGTATTCACAGTTCTATTTTTAGAACGTTAGTATATATAAGCAGTATTCTACATTTTTCTCATTAGTAGCTTTTTTCCCAGAAATCTCTATTACCCCAAATTTATTTTTTTTAAAATCTCAGTTTTTAATTGTGAGGGACAGAAGACTAAAGGGAATATTTACTGATTTCATACTATAAACATGACTGTGGTCTATTTTTACTCATGGAAATTAAGATAATTTTAAGATAAGTTTTTTTCTTTGCTGGTATCAGTAACATACAATTTCCTTTCTATAGCTTTCTTTGCAAATATAATACACTAAAAAATGAAGCAGTACTATATTTTGTATGTTAGGGCTTAACTCAAGTACTGTTTCATTTTACTAGCATAAAATTACTGAATTTTTGGTTATCCCTTTAGTGAATTTAATAATAGCTACTAATATAAATCCTTTGTCAATCAAGCTCTTCCACGCAATGACATTTCACATATATTTTAAATATAAATACACCCAAAATTCCTATGAGAAAAGTAATTCCATACCCATTTTAAGAAATATTAAATCCTTACTCAAGTTAACATAGAAAAAAATTAGAAGTTTTAATTTTATTGACTTCAAAGTCTCCATCTTCCCCACTAGATTACAAACTAGTTTTATTTCTCCCAGCTAAGAAGTGTGAATATTTTATATATATATACATATATTGATATGGAATCTAGAGTCCCAAAGCCCCAAGTAAAACTGAAGCAAAGAAAAAGATAAGAAACTCTGGTCCCAGAAGCCTAGCTCAGCGGCACCGGGCTCAGAGGAATATTATACTGACATCTCTTATCATTTTGACTGATGTCCTGTTTCTGTCTCAGAAGAAAAGAATATTTTCCTCCCCCTGTCATCTGTGCAAGCTGAAGCAGGCAGGAGATTGCTTTGGACTCATTCTAATTATCAAAGCCGCCTTCTCGTTCTCATTTCATGTCTTTGGTCCCTCAGCTGAACTACAGTGCTTCAGCGATTTTGCATGCCAGTTAATGGTCCTTCTATCGCCTGTATTTCTATCACCCTTCCTGCTTCACTGTGAAAAGAAAAAAAAAATAACATGCAAATGCAAAATGCATTTCTATCACCGTTTAGCCTTCAATTTACATTCTATCACCCATGCATTCACATCATTACTTGCATACTTCAGTGTTTAGTTAAAAAAAAGAATTGTGGATTGTCTGGGCAATTTGATCAGATATATATATACATGTATACCGCTTTGAGAATACCTACTGCTTTGAGAATTTTATCATATATACGTATATACTGCTTTGAGAATATATAAAGATTGTAGATAGAGTTAAGTTTTACAACAAGAAATATTTTACAGAACAGTCTGAAAACAACAAAGAAGGAATAAGTAAATGGTATTAATGTCCTATACTGTGAGTAGTTAATAATAATCCAAAAGTTAGTAGAAATGATGAGTATAAGTAGGATGAAGAAATCCCAAGAATAATGGTTAGAAAATCATAATGGGCCACTAAAAAAGGCTGGAATAGTCATCCTTAACTTATCTTCTTACTCTATTGACTAATATCAGGGAAGAAACCCAAGCTTTCATAATCGCACTGCATGGCACTTCCAGCAAGAGAGCACTACTCTAAATGGCTCCTACTTCTGCATCAGCAGGACAATCTACAGAAGATCCCTTTAACATGAGTGTGGCCATTTCATCTGCTTACCTTTTTTTCTGTTATAAATAATTTCATGATAATGGGTGCGAAAGAAATAGCTGAACGGTCACTTGCTGGGGCCAGGAAGTGTGGTGAACAATGTGAAATAGGAAGCATCCTGGCCTTCGTATTTCAGCCCAGAGGCAGAGCCACTTTCAGCACAGAACCCAGTCAGGAAGCGGCTCTTCCGCCTAGAGGATCAGAGCATAAAACCTCCTTTTCATCACCAGAGGACACAGGGAAGTCACACTCATCACACTCAGAAAAGGGCCTTGCAGACAGGAAGAGCGACTCCACTCTACGCATGCCTGGACCTGGTGGCCAGCCCGCTGCAGAGACCAAAGGAGGAACATTTGTGCCAATAATATTGAGTTCAACTCAGGAAAGCCACCTTCAAGCACAGACACAAGATCAGGGAAGGTGGGCACGCAGGGACATGGAGAACCTCCGGAAGAAAGAATTCAACACCGGACTGCACAGAGATGGTTGCCTTAAATATACATGGTGAAGTTTTTTGTTGTAACTAGTTCTGTCTTAAAGAATGTAAAATTAGCCTGGCTGGTGTGGCTCAATGGTTGAGCATTGACCAGGAGGTCACGGTTCGATTCCTGGTCAGGGCATATGCTCCTGTTGCAGGCTGGATCCCCAGTGAGGGGCATTTAGGAGGCCGCTGATCAATGAGTCTCATCATTGATGTTTCTATCTCTCCCTCCCTCTCCCTTTCTCTCTGAAATCAATGAAAATATATTTTTATATAAGAGTGTAAAATTCACACAGTACTCCTACTACATATCACTTGACGTTTTAATAATATACATTCCATGCTTGTGTTTAAATTCATAGAATGAACTTTGTAATTTTCTACCCATTAATATATGTTAATATGATACTCATCACAATCCCAAATTTAAGACACACACACATATGACACACAGACACACTCACACCCCTATAGGTAGTGTTATCATTGCAGTGAGGCTGCTATTCCTAGGGTGACCAGAGTGAGTTTCTAGAAAAAGCTTCTTCAGTGAATGGAGTCCTAATAGGAATGCTGCTGTCACGGTTTCTCATTTTTCTACTCAAATGCTTTTACACATATTTGAGTGGTTTCTAGAAGATTCTCTTGATGTTTGCCTAACTAATATACAGACAAAATTGAACACAGACAGCCTTGATCTTGTGAATCATCTACATATACTTCTTTCAACATAATATTGTTATTATAGTCAATCCTATGAGCCACCTGTAAGATACAACATGAGTGCTGCAAAGTTCATAAAGTAATTGTTAATAGCTTTTGATGAAGTGTTCTCTACTTATACACAAGGCCAAAAAAAATGAGTTACCATACAGTGAACAGCTAAGTTCAAACTAGATGTTAGATTTAAATTTTTCAACATGTGACTTCACTGCCCTTCCTATTTTATATATGAAGGCAGGGACATTCTTTGCATTAAAATGAACCTCTTTTCCATTTTTCTTAAGTACAAATAAAACTCTATCTTTGAAATAGCAGACATAAATTGTGAGTCATTTCTTGAGGTACATTGGTGCCTTCATATTAAATAGCTTGTCCAACCCTGTCACTACAGATCCCAGCCAAAATTTACCAACCCAGCTTTGCATACAACTCTGACTTCCCTTTAGGTTGGCGGACTCCTTGTTTGAGCTGGCACTAACTGATCGATACTCTCAGTCTTCAGCTGTTCAAGCAGCAGCTAACCAGGCAGCCACAACAAACACAATTCTGGCAGCTCCTAATGTGTGTCTCTGCTGTAAATCAGATTGTTTGCAAAGAGTTTACATGTAGACCACGTCGTTCTTAGGAAGCTCAGTGCTAGGATTTTAAACAGGAAGCTTACTCGGCCCACAGTCCTGCAAATGAAATCATTAAAAGTAGTGCCTGAAATCGTTTGGAAAGACGGAGTGCATGCAGTGTATTTTTATACACAAAATCTAACATTTCCTTAAACAAGATCAGCACTAGAACCAATGATAACATCCTTGCAAGAAGGGATGTCTATTGGTTCAATTAAGTTCTATATCATTTACTTATAACAACAAACTGAATCCTTCCCCATTTAAACCACAGAGGTTAAGGACAGAAGGGGTGTGTATGAAACAATTCAATTATTTGTCTCTGGCTATAAATATATTCGGTGGAAAATATAGTTTAGCACAGTTATGGATGAATGCATCTACTCAAAACATCACGCACAGTTCATTTGGTGGAACACTCTTTGAACAGTTACAGTCACTGTTCTGGGTGCTATGGTGGCAGGAAATAAACAGAATTTGGTGTTTGCACTCTAAAAGCTTACTGTATATCAGATAATGCAAATGTTGAGAAACTATAAATGCCCAGTGTTGTGCTATGGAAGAATGTCTGAGGGAAGAATCTGCCTGCGGAATTGACATTTAATCTGGATTTCTCAAAGGCTGGCTTTTGCCTATGCAGGGATGAAGGGACTAGGGGTGAGGAGAACATTCCAGTGAAGAGAACGCCCTGAGACAATGCCTAGAGGCATGAAATGATGTCATTTACTTGAGGTCCCTCAAGTAGTCCAGAATGGGTTGTCCAGATAAGACGAGATACTAAGATTACAAAAGCAGGTCATTCAGGTTTTTTGTGCCATGTTAGTGCTGACTGTGACACTTCTATAAAAATATTAAATAACTAATATTTCTAAATAGGTATATGATACGATGAGGTATATTTTTGAAGGCACTTTCTTACTTCATAGAGAAGAATGGACTGGGTCAGATAAGAGGATTCTCTAGTGATTCAGGTAAGATATTGCTGGCAGTGCAGCTAGAGAAGAGCAGAGAAACTAGAAACATTTTAAACATAAAAATTGGAAAAACTGCTCTGAACAGTGTGGCTCAGTTGCTTGAGTATCATCCCATGCACTAAGAAGCCTCCGGTTCATTTCTGGCTCAGGGCACAGGCCAGGTTTCAGGCCTGATCCCCAGTAAGGAGCAAGTAAGAGGCAGCTGATCAATGGTTCTCTCTCACCGATGTTTATCCCTGTCTTCCTTTCCCTTCGTCTCTCTCTAAAGAAAATCAATAAAAATGTATTTTTTTAAAAAAAATTGGAAAAACAGGAAGTCTAGTAGAATTAAGAGTCAAACAAGACTCTAAATCAAACTTTTTTTTTTAAGGGAAAGAGTAGTAATATGTTATTGGTATTTATTTGATACAGAGGCAAAAGGATTATACAAAGTTTTCCCCAAAGTAAATAAATAAATAAATAAATAAATAAAAATCTCCTTCAACATCTTCTAAACTTTAACTTATAGAATCATTGCAAGGAAATATAAGAAAACAGATGTATACAATAATTTGATATCTTTCAAGCAATATAATTATCAAAAGACAATTAGTATGGCAATTAATCATATATCTCATAGGGAGACCTTTATTATAGCTAAGATTAAATATGCAACCATGAAAATAGCATTATATACATTATATATTATATTCCTGTCTGCCATGGGGATACTACTAATATAAGCATTCATTTAAAAAAATAATCCCCAAACATTAACAACCCTTCAGTGACTCAACAAAATATGTTTACTAGATAATTCTATATCACATCTAATGAACCAAATGTAGATAATATTGAATGTGACTAATCTAGATCTGATGAGTCTAAATTTTATTTCCCAAAGGTAGATTGTTATTATTATTTCAAAAATATAAAATCCAAGGAAGGCACAGATAATGAAAATCACATTCAAATTACACATAGGGATACACATACATGCATCTTCGTGCCTGATACCTGACTATCATCCTCACATCCCCTTCACAAGGTCTTTTCACTTGTGTTTACAAATGCTTTTCCTCATTGTTCCACTTTCAGAGCAAATCTTCAACATGATAAACACCAAGGCTGCCGGGAATGCTGCTTCTTTCTGTTAACCTCAGCAGCCCCAGAGAGGCTAGGAAAAGAAAACATTTCATTTTCCATTTTGCACTTGACTTGACTTGGGCTGATACCAGTTGACATTCCTACTTTGGATTTAGGATGTTGCTTGGGGAAGAGGAGAGTAAAATAAAAAATGAAATTATCATTTCCAAAGTAGCTACATTTGGGGCCTATCACACCTATCAGTTTTCATTTAAAGTAATGACCCTAAGAACGGTGCCTATTGCTAGAATTCTCAATATCTTATTCCATTTAAAGTAATTCCCTGATACTGGCAGATATGAAAACATTAATAGGGCTTGAGAAATGCTCCACTTGGGGAATATTTAAGTCATTAGGGTCAGAGCCATGTGAAGTGTTTCATGCATAAAGAGATGAGTTCGTTACGGCAAAGCATTCCTACCATGTCCTTTCATTTGTAACAGAGAATTATGCCTGGTTCGCCCACATTTGACTGTGAGAGTGTGCAGATGCAACTTGCACACAGGGGGATCATCTCATAGATCTCTGAACATTCAGTAGGCTTTGCAGCACCTCGCATTTATAGAAAGTATGCTCCATGCATTTCTGTAATATGCTCAGTTTTTAAACATTTCAGTTGAAGGGGAGATTTAAAGGTCAATGTTTCCTCTGCTAATGCAAGACTTTTCATACTTAGAAAAAACACCCCAATATGCAGGAATTCAACACTCCTATATTAACAGAGAGCAGGAGGTTTTCCAGAACACCTGAATATATAAGGCTTAAAGCACTTGCCTTAGGCAGACTTCACAATTGTTCATTGTTCTTCCCCTAAGCCAGCAGTTCTCAACCTGTGGGTCGTGACCCCTTTGGGGGTCGAACGACCCTTTCACAGGGGTCGCCTAAGACCATCGGAAAACACATATATAATTACATATTGTTTTTGTGATTAATCACTATGCTTTAATTATGTTCAATTTGTAACAATGAAAATACATCCTGCATATCAGATATTTACATTACGATTCATAATAGTAGCAAAATTACAGTTATGAAGTAGCAACGAAAATAATTTTATGGTTGGGGGTCACCACAACATGAGGAACTGTATTAAAGGGTCGTGGCATTAGGAAGGTTGAGAACCACTGCCCTAAGCACACCTATTGCAAAAGGAATTAAAAAACAAAATATGTTTAGTAGTGTTGTACACACACACACACACACATACACACACTCAAATCTTCCACAAATCTTCTCACTAAAGTGTGTGAATACTTGAGTTAAACTTATAGGTATAATATAAAGAAATGCTAAGAATAATATCTCTTAAAATATTTTTTAATAAAAATACCACTTTATATATAACAGTTCAAAACCCAGTACATAATTAAATACATATGATGGATTTTACTGAGTGCTTAATGCAAGTAAAATTCCCTTTGACAATTCAAATTTAAACTCACTTTAGTTCTTATAAATCTTGCAAGAGTATAATTGACTTAACATTTTTTTTCCAAAATAGCTAATATATTACTTTCATTTCTATCTGGATTTTCATATAAATGAGAAGAAGAAATGAAGAAGAAGAAGAAAAAAAAAGAAGCTACCTGGAAATAATCAACAGAGAAGCAGCTTGGGAAAACCAAATACATTTTTTCCTCTCCTGTGAAGTCTTTTGAATAAGTTTTTGGTGATTTTGAATATGATTCATTACAACCAACACAGTAAATAGGGTAAAATTAATTTTAGAGTTGCAAATATTCTGATAGGAATCAGCAGAAAGAATGCTCCGGGCAGAAATTAACCATTTTTCTCTGGAGATTATAAAACCAATTTTCTACATGTCAAAGATAGAAGTAAATGCATGTGCAAAATTATCTAGATAAAAGAGCATTTTTCTATAACTTAAGTACAAACAATTTATAACAGGCCACAGTGCTATTTCCCTGACTCATTCACTTATGACTATGCAGAAAACTGGAGTGGAGTAAAGGCACCTGGCTGGCATGGTTCACTGGTTGAGCATCAACCTGTGAACCAGGGGGTCACCGTTCAATCGCCTGTTAGGGCACATGCCCAGGTTGTGGGCTCCATCCCCAGTGGGGGGGGGGGTGTGCAGGAGGAAGCCAATTGATGATTCTCTCTCATCACTGGTGTTTCTATCTCTCTCCCTCTCCTTTCCTCTCTGAAACCGATACCTTTAAAAAAAAAAAAAAAAAGGTAGTAAAGGAGCCTGGTGTTCTGGGATCCAGTTCTGTTGCCACTTCATATACTTGCATCAGCCCCAGTTAATTTCTCTACCACTCTGTTTTCTCTACAATGAGAGGATAAAACTAGATTATCCCTGAAATATCCAGGAACTCAAAAATTCTGCTTCTGGCTTCCAATGTTTAATCATGTGAGAAAGGACAAGTGTCTTGCTTAATGGCGAGTGACCTGTTTTCTATCAAGATTTCTCTAGTAGGTATACTTCAGAACCCAAGAGTGAACATATCATATACTCAAGTAATAAGAATCATATGAGAGCAAATTTCTCCCAGGATTGATGAGCTCATCTCAGTCTTACTGAAGTTCTTTGCCTGCAGAAATACTTAGCCTTTTATTTACATTTTTGTTTGACACTGACTTCAATCACCTCCCACTATTTTTCTCCAAACTTGTTTCAGCCCCACGGATCTCCTTACAGTACCCTGTGTCTTAGCTAAACTCCTCTCCATGAACAAATCTGCCTATTGAAATCTACTTCCCTTTTTACCCTCAGCTGCTTTTTATCTTCCCCTTGAGACCTTTTCTGAACCAAAGAAATTTGAGCTATTATTTGACTAAGCTTCAAGCTAGAATTGGAGTGAATTTGAATTCATTTGTGTATGATGATTGTGGTGAAGTTTATATGAACCATCCAGGGAAGAGAACAAGAGTGAAAATCACACTCAGCTATGCTATCCTCCCTTCCTTCTTTCCCCTCTTCCTTCCTCCCTTCCTTCCTTTCCACCTTCCCCCTTTTCTCCCTCCAGCATTAACCTTGGCCTCGCCATGATATAGGCACAATGTTAAACACTGTTCATGTAAAGATAAATTAATCATATTCCCTTCCTGCAAGAAGGAACAGGCACATGTAGATAAATAATCACTGTACATGATTACAAATGCTAATGGAAATGTGTGTCAAATCATCGCATCATATTTTAGGTTACCAGTCAGTATGGCAAGAGCATGGGCTTAGGAATGTACTAATAAGGAACCTACCTCTCTACCCACTATCTGTTTAGTTTTGAAGAAATTTCTTAGCTTCCCAGGGGCTTAACTGCCCCACATGTGAAATGGGGAAAATAATCTTCTCTTCCTCAGCTTTTAGGATGAATTAGACAGGTAATGTGTCACAGTCCTGACATAGTAAGTAATAAATAACTTGCATATGATATATTTTAACAATTATCCACATATATCTGATGTGTTTGTATGTATCTTGAGGGCAAAACCTGTCATCTGCTATTAATCACTTTCCCTAAAATGTATCTTGCATGTAGTAGATATTTAATAAGTATTTTAAAATTTACTGCTTATGATAAATATGTGTCTACCCAGGTCCCTCTGAGATTTTTCTGAATATACGACCTGCCTATCCAGTCAGAGCAAACAGCCTTAGGCATATCCTTCTGCAGACACAGGTTGCTTTTGGAATGGAAATCCAGTTTACCCAGAGTCCAGACTGAGCCCAACTCAGACCCACACAAGGTAGAGTAAATGTGGCTTTGCCTTTACCCCCTTTCAGGCTGCGTCACTAATGCAGCACCCATGCTCTGTAGTGGAGGACACCAGTGTCTCTCAGACCATATCTATGGTAAATGAAATCATTATCTCTTCCTCAGTGTTAGGGACTGAATTGTGCTCTCTCCAAATTCATGTGTTGAAACCCAAGGTAACTGTATTTGGAGATGGGGGGGAGGGGCTTTAAAGCCATAAGTAAATTAAATGAGTCACAAGGGTAGGTCCTAATGGAATAGGGCTGGTGCCCTTATAGAGTAACGAAGAGACACCAGGGATGTGCACACAGAAAGGGCCATGTGAGGACACAGCCAGAGAACAGGGAGCTGCAAGCCAATGAAAGAGGCCTCGGAGGGAACCAATCTTCCTCCACCTTGATCTTGGACTTCCAGCCTCTGGAACTGTGAGAACTGAAATTTCTGTTGTTTAAACTTCTCAGTCTATGGTATTGTGTTATGGCAACCCCAGCAAACTAATATGCTCTGTATTAAAATGCTGGCCAAGTATGTATCTAGTTAATCTATTCTATTTTAGGTGCAGAAGGAACTGCCAGAAATAGGTTAACTTCACTGGCAAGTAAAGCAAGAAAGAGAACAGTGATAGTGTGTGTTTACTATCTGCCTGTTAAATAACTTTGCAATGATCTTTAAGTTGAAGTAACCAAACTGGTGGGACTTAAGTAGTCTGTATCAGACCCTGTGCTATAACCACAGCACTATACTTCCCACCCATTCCAGAAGTGGTTAGCTTTATGGCTCTGCATAATTTGGTCAACCTTTTTGAATCTTCTGTGACTTATTGAGTGCAACAATATTTACATTGAAAGGTTATTCGGAATATCAAAAATGTATGCAAACTGATAAACACTAGGTGCTCAATATATAATTCTTTTATTTTCCTATGTATATATTTCTTCATTTTTTTAAATTTATCTTTATTGTTGAAAGTTATACAGATGTACCATTTTTTCCCTTTTGACCCATTCTAGCCCACCCCTTTCCCCTCGCCCCAGGCCCTCACCACATTATTGTCTGCATCCATGGGTTATGCATATATGCATATAAATTCTTTGGTTAATCTCTTCCCACTCACCCGCTCATCCCCCCCGCCGCCGCCCCCTCCCCCCCCCCCCCCCCCGTCTTCCCTCTGAGATTCATCAGTCTGTTCCATGTTTCTATGTCTCTGGATCTATTTTGTTTATTAGTTTATTTTGCTCTTTAGATTCCACATATGAGTGAGATCATGTGATACTTGTCCTTCTCCTACTGGCTTATTTCGCTTAGCATAATACTCTCCAGGTCCCTCCATGCTGTCTCAAAGGATAGTTTCTAAATACTGACTCAAATTGTGCTAGAAATGCATTTCACAAAAATAGCCAAAATTAAGCCTGACTTTATCCAGTGATACATTATGAGAACTAGAAACCCTCAGAGGTAATAATAGAGTTTAAATATGGGAATAGGAAAGCTAACCCTGGTCTGCCTATGATATCACTGTGTAGTGGAATCAGCAGCTGCTGTGACATAATTCCAAAGTCCTAATTCCATTTTTCTTCTCTCTGGGGGAACAAACAAGTCTAAGGTTGCCTAAACAGAAAGCAGATGAAGGATTTGGGGCTACAATACTACTCCCAAATACATTCCATTAAGATAACACCTGGACTGAGAAGCCTTTCCTAGAAAATCATTTATTTAGATTAAGAATCATCTTATCTCAGAACATGTCAATTTCTCTGTAAAGGATAAAATAACAGTGCTTTGGGTCACTGATAAGTTTGCCTAATTGAAAAGAAATCTCCTGATTCACAATTAAGACAAGAACAGGTACTTATATCATAGCTAAATTCTGAAAAGGGACAGAAGATACATAGAATCTAACCTGCCTTTGAACTTGGTCAGCTCTTTTCTCATTTCACTTTCATTATACTTGTTGGATTTATCAGGTAGATAACAACTTGAAGATAAAGTCATTTAGCTTCACTGGGGAAATTACACACACACACAAAGATTGAGTACATATTTTTTTGAGGAAAGAAAAAGTCACATCCACACACAGTCATTGCATATGTGTCACTTGAGAAAACATTGTTTTTAAAGGTGGAAATACACTAATGTGTCATAGTCCAAAAAATCAGCAGACACATACCTATTTGTCATAGATTCATGGATATTATAATGAGACAACTTGGGGGAAATGTGCTTTCTATAAAACAAAAGTTATATAATAGTGGTAAAACCTTCTGTATATAGACAGATGATGATAGATAGATAGATAGATAGATAGATAGATAGATAGATAGATAGATAGATGATAGATAGATGATATAGATATAGAATCAAATATTGTGACCCAACAGAGAAAAAGACCTGGAGAAAAGACACTAATAGAAGTTCTTTTGGAATACAGAACAAATATAGAGGCCTGCTAAGAAACGAAGTTTCCTTGAAGGGTCTGCAGAGAACATTTCTGGGGTCAGTCAATCTTCAGTAGGATTGGAAATGTTATAAATCCCCTGCAGGCGTCCCCATTAAGCTACTCCCATTGCCCTTAGTTCATACCTTCACCTTCCTCAGATTCAGTCCTCCAGGGCAAAGGTGGGAGTGGCAGGCAGGGACTCACTAGACCAAAATAGGAACAACCTAGTTGAAACCTACATGCATATGCACATTGACAGAAAAAAAAAATTGATGGAAAAAATCATAGCAATGTATTTATTTTTTATTAATATTCTCTCAGTGATCAATTATGAACTTTTAGAGACAGTATGTGTATATATGCATATGGGTTTTTTTTTTGCTTGTTTATCTCTCCTAAGTCAAAATAAACTCAATAACATTTTTTTTGACCCAAAAGAGAGCAAGGATCATAGAATCTACTCACCTGGATTGCTCCTTTCCTCCCACTGACAGATGTCTAAGGTTTGAGGCTAACACGTCCTAAGTTATGTTTTACTCTGGGAAGAAGTTTCCCTTGTCCACATATCACTTTGTGCTTAAAAATGGGAGAGGTGATTACTCCTACACCTTCACCTAAACATCTGCAGCCATGAAATTATCTATTTGTTTTTAAACTCTAGACACAAATTTAACTCAACCTCCTGAGGCTGTAAATCCCACAGGTTGATTATATGCTACCAAAATAAAATTTCTAAACTTGCCATCCTTTAATTTAATTGAAAGTATCTATTTTATCCTGCGTTTTGGGACAAGGTGAAAGGAGGTTCTTCTCTATGTCCTTTTTATTTTACTTCCTTCAATTACTTCCTAATTTTTTTTTTTTATTTTTTTTTGGCCTACAGTCCCAACTTTCTATTCTCATGCAAGCTTGGTCGCATCTTTTTCTATATTGGAAAGGTGACTCAAATCTTGGAAAAAAGGCAGATTTAAAATAAATTTTCTTGAATATTTAAACCTACATACTTCTAAAAATCTGAAATAATTCCACCTGCTTGTCCCAATGTTTTTATGGCAGAAGAACAATCTTATATAATACAAATAACTGAGAGTATTTTGGTGGATGTCCTTTGCACATGTGATTTGACCATATTGCAAGACACAAAATATATTATTAGAGAAATCATGCTATGTAATATTTCAGCATTTTAGGGGCCTAAAATATTAGGCAGGTTATTTGCACACAACAGTTTTCTATTTACTCTGGGTCACCAGCGGCATGTAGAACACAGCCTATGACAGGAGCACCGTGGTAAGCCTGCTTCTGCCTTAATGAGTACAGATTTATAATATCCTGCTGAAAGTTAACAAAGCAATAACATTTCAATAAATGATCAAGTATGAAACAACCATTTTGTAATAATTATCAGAAGAATGCTAAAAGAGTGAAGCTAACATTTAATAGAAAATGTTATAAACATTATAATAGAGTACAAGGCTTCTTCATATGCTTTCTGTTCTAAAAGCATAACTTCCTTGCAGAAAATCTCAGATGATGGCTTCACTTCCAGGCCTCAATCCACCAGTATTTGGCTCTTTATCAAGACTAGGCTTCCCCCACCCCGACCCCACATTAGAGGAGTGGGTTTTGATTGTTTAATAAATACTTATGCTGAAGTTATTTTTTTAAATAACTGAAAGTATAGTACCTTACACTACTCCACCACAAAACAGGCAGACAAAGGACACCAATAGAAGTTATCCTGGAAAATAGAACAAGTATAGATGCTTGATACAAAACTAGGTTTCCTTAAAGGGACCGCAGAGAACAGTTCTGGGGTCAGTCGACTCTCAGTAGGAATAGAAAAGTTATAAAATCCCCTGCAGGTGCCCCCGCTGAGCTGCTCCCATTCCCTTTGGTTCTTATCCTTAATCATCCCGAGATTCAGTCCTCTAGGGTAAAGGTGAGGGTGGCAGGCAGAAAATCACTAGACCAAAGAAATGCAATTTAAGCTGGGTACAAAATCTCCCATGGGCCCAATCCTTATAACCACAATTAATAGTGTAAATAAAAGGGGAAAAAATGGCACCAGAGATATTTAAAGCTCAGGTTTCAACCATAAAGAAAAAGAAAAGCCTGCCTACTAGATCTATAATTCAGTTCCCTATTATATCTTTGGCTTTCATACAGGTCAAGGTCTTTTTTTGTTGCTAATAATATACATCCAACTACTGTATTTGATTTTTTACTTTATAGCTACACCTTTACTCAAAAGATTACTCAATTGGCTATCAATATTTAAGCCCAAGGATCCTTTCTTTTCAAATAAAAGAATTACACAACAAATTGACGCTTGATGCTAACTCTGAATAACCTGCCCCAAAGGCATAATGTTTTTGATAATATTGATCATAAAACTAATTTGAATGTTGTTTTTTTTGTTTTTTAGTTAGAGTGTTTTTTTTTTAATATATTTTTTATTGATTTCAAAGAGGAAGGGAGAGGGAGAGAGAAATAGAAAGACCAATGATGAGAGACAATCATTGGTTGGCTGCCTCCTCCACACCCCCCACTGGGATGGAGCCTGCAATCTGGACACGTGCCCTTGAGCAGAATCGAACCTGGGACCCTTCAGTCTGCAGGCCGACTCTCTATCCACTGAGCAAAACCAGCGAGGGCTGAATGTTTTTTTAAATATATTTTTATTGATTTCAGAGAGGAAGGGAGAGGGAGAGAGAGATGGAGACATCAATGATGAGAGAGAATCATTGATTGGCTGCCTCCTGCACACCCCCCACTGGGGACCAAGCCTGCAACCCAGGCATATGCCCTGCCTGGGAATTGAACCTTAACCTCCTGGTTCATAGGTCTCTGCTCAACCACTGAGCCATGCCGGCTGGGCTAATCTGAATGTTTTAAGAATTTAAAGGAACATGTGCCTTGGTTGCCTGCTGCGTTTTGAAACAGCCTTTGGCTGAACCACATAGGTTTTGCTGTTGTTTGTGTGTTCCCTATCAGCGGTATCAGGATGAAGGGCAAGATTCTCGCTAATGCTCTCTCCCTGGTTCCATGTGCTTCTAACAGATGCTGTGAAACCACTCCCAGTCCCAGGGCTGGCTGTGCCTTGCTGGTTTGCTTCTGTTGGTGAGACACGCTTTCTGTTATCTCAGTGTGACCTGTCTGTGAGTCTGCAGCATGAACGAAAACATTTCTTACCAAGAAAACACAATTATCGCCTCATAATCCTCTGGGAAGATTTTTCTGTCTTGAAGAAATGTTCTACCCTTTTGCAGCCTTTCACTGATTTTTTTTTTTTTAACATGACTTATATAAGAGCTGGAGAAGTGGTGAGCATACAGCAATCTTTCTTTTGAATGTAAAATCTGAATGGATTGAGTCAGCTTTACATAAAGATGGCTGGGAAGTTTCTGTTCTGAAGATTATTTCATACAATATGCACAGATTCAAATATTTGGTTCTTGATTGAATTTGTTTTGATGATTTTGTTTATTAAGAGATTTTTCTAGAGGGTAGGACTACCACCTCATTGAATCTTTGGTCAAGGTAATTTAAACATTATTTTCAGCCCAGCCTGTGTGATTCAGTGGTTGAGTGCTGATCAATGAACCAGGAGGTGATAGTTCAATTCCCTGTCAGGGCACATGCTCAGGTTGCAGGCTCAGTCCCCAGTAGGGGGCATGTAGGAGGCAGCTGATCAATGATTCTCTCTCATCATTGATGTTTCTATCTCCCTCTCCATCTTCCTTTCTTTCTGAAATCAATTTTAAAAAAGAAATAGTTTTCACATATATTATTTTACTCAAACCTTCTTAGAACTCTAAAGGCAGGTATTATGATAACTCTTTGAAGGATATGGAAATGTGCAGATGAAAATTACAGGATGTCCCCAAAGATAGTGACACATATAAGCCTTGAATTTAAGTCTTCCAACAACCGGCTACCATGAACTTGAAAAGAACAGTGGGGGAGGGAAATGAGATATCACCTCACACCTGTCAGAATGACTATCATCAATCAATTAATAAACAAGTGCTGGTGAAGATGTGGGAAAAAAGGAACCCTCATACCCTGTTAGTAGGAATGCAGACTGGACTGGTGTAGCCACTATTGAAAACAGTGTGGAGGTTCTTAAAAAAATTAAAAATAGAACTGCCTATTAACCTAGCGATTCTACTTCTGGTTATAAATTCAAAGAAACCCAAATCAAAAGTTCAAAACCATATATGAACTCTCATGTTCATTGTAGTGTTATTTATAGTAGCTAAGATATGAAAGCAACCTAAAGTGCCCATCAATAGACACACAAAAAAAATTAAACCTTACCATTTACAATAGCATGGATGAACCTAGAGGGTATTATTCTAATGAAATATGTCAATCAGATAAATACAAACACCATATGACTTCACTTCCATATGGAATCTAAGGAATGAAACAGAAACAGACTCAGATACAGAGAGCAAACTGATGCTTGCCTGATGGGAGAGGGTTTGGGAAACTGGAGGAAAAAGATGAAGGGAGTAAGAAGTACAAATTGGCAGTTACAAAATCGTCAAGGGGATGTAGTACAGCATAGGGAATATAATCAATAATATTATAATAACTATGTATGGTGCCAGGTTGGTACTGGAAATATTGGGGGAACACTTTATAAAGTATATGATTATCTAACAACTATGCTGTACACCTGAAGCTAATACAAAATAATACTGAATGCAAACTATAACTGAAAAGTAAAAAAAAAAAGAGAGAGAGAGAGAGAGAATGGAGATGGGAAGATAATTTAAAGATTTCTGTTATTAGGTGATGATAGACTCGGATGACACTAGTGAAGATTTTTAAACAGCTTTGACATTATCTTGTGATATTTCGTTTACAAGAGGATTTCCTATATATAATATCATTTAATCCTCACAACCAGTAGGGAAGAAATAAGGGACTCTTTGGCACATGTTGTTGCCTCTCAAAATCTAAAAAAGTATAACTTCTTTAAAATTACAGTTATCAACTTGGTTATAGAAGGAACGGACAATGAATAAAAATGTGGTGGATGTATTTACCGTGATGCTTTTAAGAAAAGCTTATGTTTGAGTTTTAAGTTAAAAGATTTCTCTTCTAACTATTCTATAGACAGCCACTTCACTACACCTTGTAATTTCATTTCTATAACTTCCAAACAAATCTGTGTGCTTCCTGTATTGCTGCGGAAAATCCAAGCTTCACACAATATTCTACCACCTTGAATGGTTAGCTCAGAGAAGTATGTTTTTAAAAAGCCGAAGGAGATTAAGCAAAACAACAACAATAAAACAACAACAGCAACAATTGATAGACACAGACAACAGCATGGCGATTATCTGAGGAGAAGAGAGTGAGGTGCAGGGAGGTAGAAGAGGGTACAGGAGGGATAAATGGTGATGAAAGGAGTTTTGACTTGGGTGGTGAACATACAATATACAGATGATGTATTGTAGAGTCATACACCTGAAACCTATATATTTGTATTAACCAATGTAACCCCAATAAATTCAATTTAAAAGATAATAAAGAGCAGAAAGAAGTGAAAAGAAGCCTGTAATTCATCCCCTCCTCCCAAATTTCACTGGGCATCTTTTTAATCAAGAGTGTGGCAAAAATTAGAACTTACCTATAGACTATTAATCAGGGTAAGAGGGAAGCAAGCAGTATTGTCACTGACATTCCGTTCATTGTAATGAAATGAATGTGACGAAAATGACCGCTCTGGCTACTTTTTATTTGTCACAAAGCTCTTATTCTAGGATGTTCAAAAGAATCCCTTGTCATTTACAACAAACGCCTATCTCATCCTGTTTGAAAAGCAGGTATATCAGCGGGGAAAAGGAATACAGCCTCCAACTGCCTGTCACTGGCCAACAAGTTTCCTGCTGCACATTATTCTTTGGCAGACAGACGCAGATGCAAACACTTGGAAGTGGGACAACCTGGTTCAGACAAAGGGTTGGAAATGGTGGCACATGTACACGTGTGTGCACATGTATACACACACATATCAACTAGCACACACACATTTGCATTAAAAAGGATAGGAAACTTTGTTCTATAAAGATAAAATTAGGTAGTGGAGCTGGACTGGTTTCAGATGGAGAGTGGAAGTTGCACCCACACGTTTCCACTACCATTCAGTCAGAGAAACAGGAAAAGGGAACGTGAAGAGGATGTCTGTTGGGAACAGTGTCACTGCAGATGGCTGGACAAGCTGGAGAGGTATTGAAAGGTCAACGGAAATGGAATTCAGGAGTATGGTTCCCTTCTGGGTCTGTAGTTTATTGAACTCAGTTATAAAATGAACTTTGAATAAGAATAGGCTCTTAAATTGTGCCTATGGGTTGCTTCGGTTAACTGGAGCTCCTGGGAATGTTTGCAGAAGCTTGTTGGAAATTGTGACTCTGGGCAAATGTGTAATTTTCCAATGAGAGTCTTTAAGTCTCATCATATTCATAACGGGTCTCATACCTCAAGTCAGGTAAGAACCATTGGACCAGATAATCTATAAAGGCCCTTTCAATAGCAATGATCTATGATTTTTAATATAACAAATTGTTTCAGAAAATATAGTGAAATCTCTCTGGGTAATAGAAATGTTACCATTGTTGACATATTAGAACTTCACCCCAAATATACCTTATGTTTATAGCATTTCTAACTCCTTATTTCTCTGTCCTCAATGTCTACCCACACAAGATTGTTTTGAGTCCATTTATCTCATCTTTATATCTAACAAAGATAAAAATATTGACATTTAACTTTTTATATTTATTTAGAAAAGGATAACTTCATTTCTTTGAGATACAGAAATATGTATATTTTAGGGTATGTATCTATGGAAAATATTTGTTCATTCTTTTCCTTATTCATAAAGAAAGCTTATTGCACATCAACATTGTACCAAGCACTTCTCAGAACGTGGAATTAGGCAGTTTCTCCTAACCACCACATGAAGTATGCAGAAAATTTGAACACGTGCATGGGGAAAGAATAGTAACTCCATCAGGCAAGAAATTACTAAAACGGCCACTGGAATGAAAATCATACTACTTCAGATTGAGTCTGATTATAATTTCACAATTCAACCATTATAAATACTTCTAATTTTTCATTTCCTTTAATCATGCAAGCATTTAGCTCCACTCTTTAATTATATACATCCAGAATCACACTCTGTTTTTAAGTTGTGAAATTCTTCTTAGGAGGAAACTTTATTCATAATTTATAAGTGGAATGAGAATTATATATTACATAAATATATATTATATTTTGGGGTTGAGTAAACTTTTCTCATAATAACCATGAGATTACATGGAAGTTAAACTGGATATGAACTTATCTTTTTCATCAAACTCATTTTTACTTTATCTTTTATATTTTAGTTATATTTAACACTATGGTTCATTTGAGATACAGACCAATAGTGACTAATAAAAGTTAGAAAAATTACTATAAATCTACATGTTAAATACGATAATAAAAATAATTACCTTTCCTATAACCATTTATTTTCATAACCTTAATCTCATAAAGGGAAATTCAAGTTGCTTTCCCAATTTTAAAATATTTTCTTTAATTATTTTTCTTTTTTTAAATAAAAATCCACAAGTAATTGAAATCCCTAGCCATATATGTATATAAAGTCATTAAGAGATTTTAATATCTTTTTCAGCTAAGAAATAAATTACAACTAAATATGCCTACTTTAAATCTACTCTAAGTTATGCATTCAATATACTCCATTGATATTCTTAATTTTTTGTATGTATGCATGAATGTAGGCATTTCACTATTTCCTATGGATGGATCATAACCCATCAGAAACTCAGGAAGCTGACTTCGACTGGTGACAACATATAATACTAGTGGCCTGATGCACAGATTTGTGTACATGAAAAGGAAATTAATTAGAAGGTGGCCAGCAGGGCAGGACTGAGCGAGACAGGCTGGACATGCCCTGGAGCCAACCTTCCACGGCCCCTTCCCTGTCCCCCTGGCCACACCTGGGGCGGTGCGGCTCGCAGGCCACCTGTGGTCACCACAGCTTGGCAGTAAATCAGATTCTGGGCCGACAGTGCCTCAGCAACAGCATAACCCATGGCCAAAGGTGGAATCACATTGCCCTACAAGGAATTGGGCTCCCCCCTCTCTGGTGCATCACCCAAGAACCACCGCTGCCAAATCACCACAGCTTGGTAGCTCCGCGTTGAGCATCTGCTCCCTGGTGGTTAGTGTGTGTCATACCTACCGGCCAGTCAGCCAGTCAGCAGTCAGACGGTCACTTAGCCTTTTATATATATAGACTAGGGGCCTGGTGCACGAAATTCGTGCACTGGGTGTGTGTGGGGAGGGGAGTGTCCCTCAGCCCAGCCTGCCCCCTCTCACATACTGGGAGCCCTCAGGCGTTGACCCCCATCACCCTCCAATCGCAGGATCGGCCCCTTGCCCAGGCCTGATGCCTCAGACAGAGGCGTAGACCCCCATCACCCTCCGACCGCCTGATTGGCCCCTTGCCCAGGCCTGACGCTTCCGCCAGAGGTGTCAGGCTTGGACAGGGGACCCCCATCTCCCCCTGATCACTGGCTCTGGCCCCCGCCCAGGCCTGAGGCCTCTGGCCCAGGAATCATGCCTGGGCAGGGGACCCCCATCTCCCTCTGATCGCTTGCTCCACCCCCCGCCCAAGCCTGACGCCTCTGACCCAGGCTTCAGGCCTGGGCAAGGGGACCATCATATCCCCCCAATCCCCGGCTCCGCCCCCCACCCAGGCCTGATGCCTCGGCCAGAGGAGTTGACCCTCATCACCCTCCAATCACCAATCACCGGATCGGCCCCTTGACCAGGCCTGAGGCCTCCGGCAGAGGTGTCAGGCCTGAGCAGGGGACCCCCAGCTCCCCGCGGTTGCAGGCTCCGCCCCTGCCCCTGCAGAATGCCTCTGGCCTAGGCGTCCGGCCCGGGCAGCGGGGACCCGCAGCTGCAGCGGCCCCGTGATCATGGGCTCCGCTTTAGGCCCAGGCAAGGGACCCCTAGCTCCCGGGACTGCCAGCTTCAACCGTGCCCAGCTCCCATCGCTGGCTCCACCCCTACTTCCTGCTATCACTGGCCAGGGCGGAAAAGGTGCCTGATTCTCCGATCATGGCTGGGGGGCAGGGCAAAGGCGGCCCTGGGGCCGCCTTTGCCCTGCCCCCCAGCTCTTAGCTCCCCCCTGGGTTTCTGATCACTGTCAGTGGCAGGGGGCTTCTTCCTGCTTTCCCTTTTGCCTCCCTGCATTGTGCCTACATATGCAAATTAACCGCCATCTTGTTGGCAGTTAACTGCCAATCATAGTTGGCAGTTAACTGCCAATCTTAGTTGGCAGTTAATTTGCATATAGCCCTGATTAGCCAATGAAAAGGGTATCGTCGTACGCCAATTACCATTTTTCTCTTTTATTAGATAGGATAGCGCTTGGACAGAAAGTTTTTCTGGAGTAAAGGAGATTAAAAAATAGACTCAGCTAGAAAAGAAAGCTGAAAATTACTAATCCTGGTCTCACTGAAAATATCCATTGTATTGAGATAAACTCTAATAATATTACCTGTTAAGTGTATTTCATAAAGATTTTTTTTAATTGAACAAGTTTTGTATTCTTAAACACTTTGATATATCCTAAGCTTTGGGGAGGTATAGAAATCAATCCAGATAACACTGCCCAGATATTCTGTAAAAGAGGCACGGAATTATATTTTATTTAAGTATTAAACAATAAATTCAGAACAGAATTAGTTAAAAATGAATATAAAATATGAAATAAATATAAAAATAGTATGCTTTGTATCAATTTTTAAACTTGAAAGATTAAAAAACAATCTCATATACAAAGTTAGGTGTCACTTTCTAGAGGGGGGAAACTTTTTAGCATCCTTAAAATACATCTCACTTTAGTGTAACTGAAAAGATTCTTACTGATTTTTTTTAGAGTTTGTTGACATTCATATTAAAGACAGCTTACGGGAGCTCCTTTTCCCCTCATATAATCTTTCAGAACAATGTAGGCATTTAATGCTTGCGCACATCAAGGGCCCTCTTCTTCTTGTTAGCAGAAGTGCAATGACCTGAATAAACGAGAAACTGGCAGGTGACTCCTGAAGGCCAGCTCTCAGCCTGCTGACTTGGCCTTTAGCCACTGAAATCAGAGGACAGGCCTGATGATTCGTGGTTTGCATATGTACTCCCCACATCCGAGTCAGGTGTTTCTTAATCACATCTTTAGGGATAATTATTAGGTCAAGTTACATTTGACAAGAAGTTCTAAAAATCTTACTAAGTTATCTCAGCCTGCTAACGGAAATTAGTTCATTTTACTCAATAGAAATGTATGAGAGCTAAAATGCTGAGCTCATTAGCATGGCTGTTTTCAGGACCTATCTGTATTGTGAGACTCGGATAGGTGATGGTTCTCTGAATATACTGTTACTTCTCCATTAGTTAAAATTACTGTTCAAAGAGCATTATTAAGTGGAATTATTGGCAAAAATGAAAAATTTTATGGAGAGCTTTAGTAAATTGCTTTCCAGAAATTTTTAAGTGAGAAACATATCTAAATGTGTCACTATTCTAAATTTAACCTTAATATTTTTATACTGGGATTTGAATATGTAAAAACGGTTATGATTTAAGCCATTTTTGTATTTTATACACAGTATTCATTAAGCACCTATTAGTACAGAGATTAATGTACAATCCTGCTCTACCTCACATACAAGTAGTGCCAAGAAAAGGGAAAAATAAGAAAAAAAATTTCTTGCCACGTTATATTTTGGCAAAGTAGCTAAAAAAAATCCTTAAATTGTTAAAATAGGTTGGCTTTTAAAAGAATATGCATTTTTTTGTATTTATTACAAATTCTTTTTCTGCCCCTAAAATACATTACATTATATTCCTTATAAACTATAACAGCTTTCCAGTTTATATTATAAAAGTAATGTTTTGAAGACATAGTCCAATTATACGTACTGATGTAATTTTTGCCAACTTTTGCCAACAGCACCATGTCAGTGCAATGTGGTCATTTTCCAGTGTGAGAGGTGATAAATGACCAGCAATTCATTTATCTAAAGCAAATGAGTGGTACTAGCTGTTTTCTGACTGAGTCAGAATCACAAGATAACATGTCTGAAATAGTTCAAAAAATGTAGTGCAAATGGACCATATTAGGAAGTAAAGATAGAATACCTAACGTGTAAGATATTTTGGGGTGTTACACATGATATATTGTATCGTGTAACTGAAATAAATATTGGCACATAAGACCGCATTTTAATATTATCATTGAAAACATTGAAGGTACTTGAAACTTTCATTACACTCTAGGGCAGTGATGGCAAACCTTTTGAGCTTGGTGTGTCAGCATTTTGAAAAACCCTAACTGAACTCTGGTGCTGTGCCACATATAGAAATTTTTTTATATTTGCAACCATAGTAAAACAAAGATTTATATTTTTGATATTTATTTTATATATTTAAATGCCATTTAACAAAGAAAAATCAACCAAAAAAATTAGTTCGCATGTCACCTCTGACATGCATGTCATAGGTTCACCATCACTGCTCTAGTGGGTAGATGGAAATAATTATGATTACTTATTTTTAATAGCTGACTCATAAGTCCATCACATTGAAAGGATGAAAAATTTTTTTCAAATATGCATTTTAAGGATCTGGCAATAATGTTTTAAGCCAAATCAAAATGTGAGATGTTCTTCCCATTACTAATTTTGGAGACTGTCACTGATATCCTTGACTTGAGGTATTTGTATCACTAGTAATAATTAAATTGATAAAGACCATCAAAGAATGACTCATGCCTTCAAGAAGCCTACAAAGTAAGAGAGGGCATATGCAGATGTAATACAAAGCAAAATGTATGGCATGTATGAATATAAAAAAGGCTCAGAGAAATTAAGTCATTAAATGTTCCTTAAGATTTTGTTTTATACTAGGGACCCAGTGCATGAATTTGTGCACCTTGAAAGGAACTGTGGGCCGCAAGGATGAGGTAGGCACAGGGGCGGGTCTTGGCCCATCTCCGTGCCCCTGCCTGGCCCTCCCTCCACGGCCCTGGGTTCCCTGTCTGCCAGCAGCTCCGCTCCCGCCACCACTCCCACATGCTGACAGTGCCAGCCCTGCTCATACCTGCTGATGGCGCAGAGGGATTGGGGCCGGCACCAGAAGAGGGGGCGAGCAGGGCCAGCGCCATCAGTGGGTGCCACAATTGCCCCTCAGGAGCAGGGGGAGGTGTAGAAGCCCTCAGGGGTGATCAGGACCTGCAGCTGCCGCTCGCACCCACTGATGGCACCAAGCGATCGGGACTGGCACCAGGCGCCAGCAGCAGGTGCGAGTGGTGGCTCCGGCGCTGGCAGCGCCGCTCACCTGCTCCGTCATCCTGCCGCGGCCAACACCCACCATGTTCCACACACACCCCCTGGTGGTCAGCACACAAAACACAGGCCAGTTGTTTGGTTGTCTGCTGTTCGGTCTATTTGCATATTAGCCTTTTATTATATAGGATATTCTAATTCACCTAAATAACTCTGTTGTTCTTTGTGTTGCTCACAATCTGCCGATGGGAGGGTGAACAGGGGTTCTTGGAGTCATATGCATCTCTCAAAAATACCAGATGGAAGAGGGTTTCTCTACAGGGCACTCTCCCCAACAGATACTCTAAGAAATTAACAACCTCAGTATGAGTACATAGCAGTGGTCTACTATAGGCCTAAAACATAATATTGAAAAGGTACTGGCCCTGGCTGCATAGTTCAGTTGTTTGGACCATCATAAGGATATGCCAAAGTTGAAGTTTCAATCCCCAGTCAGGGCACATACAACAATCAATCAGAGAATGCATAGTAAGTGGAAGAACAAGTGGGACTCTCTCTCTCTCTCTCTCTCTCTCTCTCTCTCTCTCTCTCTCTCTCTCTCTCCCTCTTTTAAAAAAATTAAAGGATACCATGGTTCTTTTCATGTACAATATAGCAAAGTGGTTAGGAGTACAGAATCACGAAAAGAAGAACTGGGTTCAAATCAATTTACTGAGTGACCTTGGACATTTTACCTAAAATCCCTGCCTCTGTTTCCCTAAGGCAGTGATGGAGAACCTTTTGAGCTCGGCGTGTCAGCATTTTGAAAAACCCTAACTTAACTCTGGTGCCGTGTCACATATAGAAATTTTTTGATATTTGCAACCATAGTAAAACAAAGACTTATATTTTTGATATTTATTTTATATATTTAAATCAACCCAAAAAATGAGTTCACATGTCACCTCTGACACGTGTGTCATAGGTTCGCCATCACTGCCCTAAGTGAACAATTGGAGATCCTAATGCATCTACTCCTTAGAATAGTTTTATGAATTAAATGAATAACACATGTAAAATGCTTAAAAGGGTGCTTTTAAGATGTTTTATATCATCATCCTAGTCCCTCTGTTAACTAATTATTGAGTATCTACTTTAAGTTAATAATAGTTGATTGTCTTAATAGTCATGTGTAATGCTATAGATAATTGAAGCAAAATACAGAAATTTCCAAGGTAAAATAAAATAATAATTTTAATGAAAAAAAAGAACAAGCACATAAAGTTCTGAATTAATCAACATTTTAGTCATTGGTTTCCATTTTTCTTAGCGGGAGCAGTTAATTAACATTTGTATATCCACTATTATTTCTCTTACTGTTTTTCCTAATGTGTTTGTCATTGTTCCTGCCTGCCATTCTACCCCACTTCTCATTAGCATAAGTCATTTCCATGTCAACAATTGTCTATCCAAAGAAACCAAGCTGCTTCCCTAAAAAGATTCACCTTGTATTTGGACTCATTCCAGTAAAGGAGATCTATATATCTATCTATCATCTATCTGAATATATATATACATATGTATATGTATATGTATATGTGTATATATATATATATATATGTGTGTGTGTGTGTGTGTGTGTGTGTGTGTGTGTGTGTGTGTTTTATAAGAATGCTATATCCAAATATAAAGTACAGAATTGTGTCTGAGTTTTACTTTATGGATGAGTATCATTCATCAGTCTTTTTATATAAATCTTCCCAATGACTGTCAACCATCATTCTATTATCTTTATAAAACATAAGGAGTGACAGGAAGCATGGGAATTCTGGGAGTAAATAAAGGTGCAGACAACACATATGGTAAAAAGATTTTGATCTACTCGTGGGTAGTAGCTGGCATACTGATGTAGAAATTATGCGAACAGGGTGAATACCTGCTGTACGTTTATTTACTACCAGCACCACGAACCATGCCATGTAATTAATCACGCTCTGCACCAGCAGTAAGGAAGTCTGCTCCCCACAATGCAGGGAACAGTTATTTGCCTCTCTTTCACTTGGCGTTTCTGCAACCCTATTGTGATTTTGTTTCCAGAAAGACTTCGGTCCCTGCTGTTTGGGGAAATGTATCTATAATGTCTTGATCCAAAAATTTCATATTCAACAGATGGTATTCTTGGCTATGGATTCACTGTGCTTTCTCTGAGCAGAGCTGAGTGCTTAATTTTGCTTGTTTTCTGCCAATCATCCCTTAGCCTACAAGTGCATTTTGATCAAATATGTATTATTCCTTGTGCATTTGCTCTGACCCTTTTGGAATTCTGATCTCCATCTAACATGAGATGCAAAAACACGTGGCATGTTAGTGTACAGTCCGATCTGAAGAGGGATGCTCAAGACCGTATGTTTATTTGAACAGATAAACATATATTTCTACTTGTAGACACAGACACAGTTACATACGGATATTCCCACAAGAACTGAATATTTTCTGAAAGTGGAATTTTCGTTATACTATTTTTCTCTGTGCACACCATAAAATTTGTACATATACCCGTTTTTAAATTTTGTTAACCCAAAAAAATATGCACATTATGTATAATAATATATTTAAGAATAAGCATCTTTTTTAAACCTACAAATCCCTGTGTATATAGATAGCATGTCTATGTATACAATGAGATGAAGTAAACCTATGTGCAAGGACACACACATATACAAACTGCATGCAGAAACAGACTTTTTCAAAATACCTGAAAAGCTTTTTGCAATGCCATAGATCAAGAATTAGGCTTTTTATAGCAATTTTTATTCACTTACTTAAAAATCAATAAAAGTGGTGTCCTCTCAGTTCTTTCTACAGAGGTTTGGACACCAAAAAGATAATGGGGGTTACATAAAAGAATTACAAATTGTCAGCTATAAACACAGTCATGGGGATATAAAGTGTAGCACAGGGAATATAGACAATAATATTGTAATAACTATGTATGGTGGGTACTAGACTTATCAGGTTGATTATTTAGTAAGTTATATAATTGTCTCATCATTATGTTGCTAATACTGTATGTCAATTGCCATTGTAAAAAGTGTGAACTATTTTTAAAAGGCTATGGAAGGAGAAAATGATGCGGACAGTACAGGCTTCACAGAAAGCAGAAACCCCAATCTCATTCATTCATCTGCCTCCTCTAACAGCCTCTATATAAGGATACAACAGGAAGATTCTATTTTTTCCAAACAAAGCAAAACTATGAGTGAACTGGATTAACTGATTCAATGCCTTCCTCACTCTTTCCTAGTTGGCCAACCCCACTATTTCCCCTTTTCAGATTTTTTTTCAACTTTCTGGCATTCTTTAAAGAGTGTCCTCCTATTAGGCATTGAATCCGCCATCAACAGATTTGACATGGTCATTTGTACACAAAAGCCTGTGGTTTCTTAAGTGAAGTAGAAAAGATGAAAAATAAAAAAAAAAGAATCTGATATGTAGGATCACAATCTATTTTTGACTTTATGATCAATTTCAGCTGTTGCTACCTCAAGGTGCCAGTGTAGCTCCTGCACCATCAATTGCCGAATTAGGAAGGTTGATGCAAAAGCCATACGCTTGTTTAGATAAAACCCAATGATTGTATTCAAGCACAACTTTCCTTTCTCTATAATATAGCTCAGTAGCTATACATTAACTAATTTCACGTGTCAGGCTATTAACGCAGGGAAATTAAATTCCTGTCCCTCTAAATGAGCCTGTCATATATTTCTCAACTTTTAAATGTTCCCCACAATCTGTCCATATCTTCATTATTAAAAGTCAAATGAAGCTTTCATTTCCAGTTAGCATTTTTGCACACTCTTAATAGCAGCCTCTCAGCTTCAGTATTCACATAGAAAATATAGCGGCATTTGTTTGTTTTTTTAAAAAAAAATATTAGTGTTTACACTATTACAGATGTCCCCATTTCCTCCTGTTTTGCCCAGCCTTGCCACCTTGCCCCCCTCCCCCCTCCTCTGGCCATCATCATACTGCTGTCTGTGTCCCAAATCTATATATCAAATCTTTACATGGAATTCTGGGATGACATTTATTATTTTAATATAATGAAATATAACAAAGAGAGAGCATGGCAAATGTATGGGCCCAGAGCATCCTATATGTAACAAATGAATATGGATATTTCACATTTACTGTCATTTCATTTCCTATTAAAACTTCTAAGGACAAATATTTATTTTTTTTGTATTTTTATTGATTTCAGGGAGGAAGGGAGAGAGATAGAAACATCACTGATGAGAGAGAATCATTGATTGGTTGCCTCCTGCATGCCCCCTACACTTCAGTCCCCAGGCCAGACGCTCTATCCACTAAGTCAAACCGGCTAGGGGTAAGGAAAAATATTTATGGCATAAAGCATTTCCTACCTATGGTTTCAGCATCGCTGAATAAGGCTGGGGAGGAAAGTGTTACAAGCAAAAAATTGTTGCATTAATTCCCTCCATATTACTTAATACATGGAGCTAGTCACACTTTGACACAGCTGACTTCTTTGAGGAGGTCAAGGGCTTAGCGCTCTGCCCTGCCCTGCCTCAGCACTGAGAAATGAGCATATTGAAGACAGGCTGGAGTGCTCTCAGAGACACTGCAGCCTCTCTCCTTAATCCCGCTGAAACATTTACAACATCTCGGGGTGTCTCCTTTGAATGTCAAGATTAAGAACCTAATCCTTTAAAATTTGGCTCAGACACACACAAAAGTGAAGTTAGGCTTCTCGGTTTTTCAAAGGATGACAAAAAGATACCCTATAGGTAAGTTTAGAGGAAAAGATGATTTTGGAAGAAAAAAAAAACACAATTTGGGTGGTACATAATAAAGATAAAGAGGGCATAATTTAAAAAATATATATTTCTTAAAATTGATTATAACAAGCTATAGCTCACATCTATATTATGAAAAAGGTATCACAAGATTAAGCACAATTTCTAACTAGCAAAAAGTTATTCTGATTATAATGCTTTATTGAAAATTAACATAAAATCAGGGCCTTTTTAAAGGCTCTTTCTCATCAGTATCTACCAACTGTCCAGACACCCAAACTTTCAGTAAATATAAATTATGTTAAGTATAAATGAACAAATCCTTATTTTACCACATTTTATTTTATGTAGTTCAGAATAAAATCTGTGCTTCATAATCTGGAAAGATAAATATAATCTACATTGTTTCATATGCATATTTACTATATGGTTTTCCCCTTGTATTAGTCTTATTATTGTTACAACTCTACCGATTTTGACTGTGTTGACTTGCTAGCACAGGAAATTTGCTGTAAGACTGGACAATGTTTAGCCTGGAAGGCATGTGAATTCAAGACCTGTGTCTGCATTCTGACTTTCAATAGCAGTTCAGCTAATTTTATGTACCTACCACTCTGTTTTTGCAGTTTATATAAATTCATCTGCAATTAGAAACAAATGATCCCCTTAAATATAGTTGGTTCTATATTTAAGTGGTTTCTTACAAAGCTATGTGCTTGCTCTGACTTTTCTTTTTAATAAGAAGTTGGAGATTGGGGAAAATAAATGAACCTTGGTAACGTTCTTGAGATAAGCTCATGTAATCTCAGCTATCTTGGCCAAAAATCATATAAGAAAACCTAAAATAATAATGTTGCAAGATTGAAAGAGACAGAAATATGAGTCTTTGTGGAGGTGTATATTGGGACTTTGGGTGAAGTTCTAAGCTAGAGAAATTTAAGGGCCACATTAAGGAAATGTTATCCAAAGCTTCAAATCTATCATATTTGCATATAGAAAATCACATATAAAAATGATCAAAAAGTATATATGTTCTTTCACAAGTAATTGGGCAAAAATCTAAGACATACAAAATGTTGTCAACTTTAGAAATAAATGCTTAATAGATTAGGTGGTTTGATATTTCCTTTACTAGAGCTTAATAATCTTATTCAGAATCCTAAATATAACAACATTGCTTACTATTTAGGAAACAGACCCAAATAAAATTTGAAAGCAGCTCTCCCCCCCTCCCCAGTATGAATAGATATTTTAATACCAGAAATCTTTTAAAGGTTTTTCTTCTGTAATCTAAAATACTGCACGTCATGTGGGTATTACATTTCAGCTTGCTACTATTGCTGAGGCCTGTGGCAACCTACCCTTCATTTTATAACTTTCTGTGGCTCCACCTATGCAAACCAACTTTGCTAGATAACTTTTTAAAACAAAAATAAGTGGCATGTAAGAAGCATGTTACTGTTTTTCTCAGTAACAATCTTGTTTCAGTTATCAGTGGCTAGTCATTTATTTAAGAGTGAGTTTTAAAAAAGTCAAATGACTTTTTAAATCACAGCCAAAAATATGATGGGTGTCATCATTTTTGGGGTTATCAAGAAATGTTAACATTTTTATCATATAATTGCACATACTAGTATGTTCAAAAAATCAAATTTATTAATTAAGTCTGGGCGAAAGGATAGATATCCTAGTCAAACAAAACTTATTAAGCATAGTAAAGAATATCTATAGATGTGTGTGTGGGTGGGGAGAAGAATCAGGTGACATTTTCAACTCAAACATTTCTTCAGCATTATTAAAGTGGTAGAGGAACCTTTATCTAGTTATATTTAAATATTTCTAATTATAGCATTTATGAAAGGTCCTAAGGAGGATTCAATACCTAAATTAAGCACATATTAAAGGACCCTTCTTTTATGCGCCAAAAAGCAAGGCTGTGGCTGACAACAGGCTGTTAAGAGTTTGATTATGTGAAGCAAAAGGAAGGACATGGCAGTTCTTTCTGCATAGTCTTACTACTGATACTTTCTTTGTATTATATTATTTTCTCTCATCATTTTGTATTCCTTTATAATCATTCATTTCTTCCCCATTGTGTACTATATTCTCCTCTATTTCTAGATTCACTCATTTTCACTGCAGTAGGATATTACATTGTTTGAATCCAGCCAGATGTGCTGATCTAGACTTCTGATAATGAACACTGGGCTGTTTCCAAAACCGCGGTTCACCTTGCTGGGCATGTCTCAATGTGTTCCTGTAGAAGGGCTTTTCCAAGGTCTGTCTTGGAGAGGAATCCGTGTGTTGTAAGATGTGGCTATTTGGACTTGACTAGCTATTGGCCAATTTTCTCACAAAGTTTTACACCAAACTCAAACTGTTGTTTGTCAAACAAACAGTATATGAAAATTTCTATATCTCCACATCCTCACCATGCTCTTGGTATTAGCAAATGTTAGCTTTCCTTGGAATCTAATGGTTTTGAAATAATATTTAAATGTAGCTTTAGTCCACCTTTATTTGATTACTAGGGGGAATAAATATCTTTTCATGGTTATTGGCCATTTGGATATCTTCTCAAATGAACTGCTACTTTGTCTATTTTCAAAAATTGGTTTATATATCCCAGTATTGGCAATATCTTTTCACACTCTGTGGCATTTTTTTTCCACTTAGTTTATGGAGTATTCTGTTGTGCTTAAGTTTCTAATGCTAATTAAGTCAAATTTATTATTTCCTTTGTAGTTTGTACTGTAAATGTCTTGTTTGAAAAATATTGGCCTCCATCAGCAGTCATAATGTTTTCCTATGTGATCTCCAATTTTACATTTCTATCCTTAAATGTTTGGTTTTTACCCACAATTTATTTTGTCTTCTGTGAGGTTGACTTTATCCAACCCTTACCCCCAATTATCCCAGGATCATTTATTGTTTAGAGTCAATAGACCATTGTTTTCCACTGATTTCTAAAGTACATTTTATAAATTAATAATCCACATATAGGTGGATGTATTTTATAGTTTCTGATTCTGTTCCACTTGTTTATTTTTTTCTAGCCCAAACACTTAACTACTCTGTGCTAATTAAAGCTCTTAATTACTTTGGCTTTCAAAGGAGTTTCAACATCAGCTGTGGAAAGTTCTACCTATCACCAAATTTGTTCTTAAAATATATCTTGTCAACTTTCAAAGCTTTTAATGCCAAATAAAAATTTGGGGATTGGCTTGGAAACAATAGATCTTATTTTTTGATTGTTTTAAATTAACAAAACATTCTCTGAGGAGAATTGGCTTGAGTCTGGCAGATGTTCAACGCTGACTCTATTGTAGGATATTTCATAAGTTTTACATAAGCTCCCCTGCTGGGCCCTATCCTTCTTCACCTATCAGGACATGGGTGATGCATCATTTCCTTCCATTTTCTCTATCTGGCCTTAGCCCCTAGTTTTCCCGGGAGGTATACACACTTACCCTTATATTATACTCTCTTACTCTTGTTAAACAGAAGTAAAAGTAGCTACAAACCAGGCCTCTCCTTTCCGTGGCCCATGTCTAATTCTTAGGAGACATTTATGCCTTTAACCCAATGATTTTCAACCTTGTCCATCTCGTGGAGCACATAAGCTAAATACTAAAATTCTGCAGCACAACAAAAATATATTTTTTTGCCAATCTGAAAAAAATATAGGTATAGTTTTGACTGATTTACAAACAACAACAACAATAATAATAATAATAATAATTACTGACCCATTGTTTTTCAAAGTGACTTTTGATAAAAATCTGGTGCCTATACTTGTATATAAGGACTTCTGGTACCAGGAAGTAACCAATCACACACAACCTTATTATGTCACGGTGACCAATAAGATGCAACTCTACCATATGACCTATATACTTATGGCTTAAGATAGGGCATTCACACTAGGAGGCTGTTGCTGTGTTGGCTATTATCATTTTCTATTTGCTAGTCTAAGAGAAAAGAAGTCAGTGCCCTGACTATATAGTCAGGTACTGCATGTTTCAAAAATTCCTATGGCACACTGGTTGAAAATCACTGTTTTAACCTAATAAACTCTGGGAAGCAGGATGATGCTAAATCAGCCACTTCATTTTAATTCCTCCATCAGAATGTCTTGCCAGTTCTGCTCCCTTGTTTTCTAGATTTCTATCAATCAGTGGACCATGTGCCTTCTAGGTATCAGGGTCAAATATCAAATTCTCCAAGTAAGGTCATTGAAGACCTTCTTTGGGGGGGCATCTCAGTGTATAGGATGCACTCACGTTATCAATTACACTGTAGAGGGTGGGTGAGTGAGATGCACTTATGTCATAAGCTCTTAACAAGTCTCTCCCATGCCACAATTCCCTTTTGATGCTTTTTGATAATATTTCATGGAGATGAATATTAAGAGATGGGAGATAAATCATTTTGAATGTTTCCTTTGAAAATCTGCAGTTGATTTGTCTACTACTTTTTGGTGTCTGCTATTGGTTATATCTGCACCTCATTCTAAACCTCCAATTTAACATCCTTTTACAACAGCATTGCATATTTTCATTACATTTTTGCATATATATCATATCAGTAGGCATACATATACAGATATAAGTAGTATTTCAAATCATTAATTTTTTTTGCTGTTTTTTTTCTCTTTTTCATAGGAAACTTCTAATAAAATGTATTAAACCTGTGATGATGACTATTTTTGCTTAGCTTCAAATTTTAAAGTAATAATACTTCTAATGTCTTAGCACTAAATATAGCATTTCATGAGGATTAAGGAAATTCTATTTTGTCCCAAGTTTGCTAAGATTTTGTTTAACATGAATTAGAGTTGTTTCGTCGTTTGTTGATATGATCATTATTTTTCCTTCTTTAATCTTTTAATGTGGTAAATTACATTAAGAGATAATCTGTAATAATGTTGGATACCAGGTCTTCCTTTATGTTTTGGCTCTTCAGAAAGTAATAGCTATAATGATATTAACTCTTTTAAAATGCTGAAAAAGTACAATTTTGGCGTTTTCTTTTGCCTTATGAATTCATTGAGAAAATAATAATAAAATGTAGCTTACTCAGTCTCTTTTGAATAAACTATGAAAAACTGTCTAAGTATAAAGATATATAAAGCAATTTAAATGAGAAAATATTGACACCAAGAATACATTTTTTAAAGTACCATTGCTTTAAATTAACATTTTATTTGTGTTTGAGGACAATAGAAAGAATAAGTTTAAGATTTTTCTTTAGAACTGCAACATGAAAAAATGCATTTTTAATAGGAAATACAATATTTTGTTTTATTTGATATTGTATAGAGCGGAAGAATGTAGGCCAAAAGGCTCAAATGTCAAGCATCTAAGAATTTAAAAAGTAAGGAACAAAGGTGATTGATTATACTTTAATAACAAATAGAGGTGATACATAGATTACAATCTAAATTTTAAAATTAATTTGTTACAACAAACCTAATATTTACTTTGACAAGCTATTTATTAGCATAGCCTAAGAATCAGGCACTATTCTAAGTACTTTAAGCCACACTATGAATATTGGTACTATAATTATCATCAGCTATTGACTCCATGCAGAAAAAGAAGGGATTTTGATGTGCAAAATTAAAAAATTACAATGCTTCAAAAATGCATTTTAAAATGTGCATTTTACAAAAACGAATAGGACACAAAAGGCAATTAAGGAAGGTAGGAATTAAAATGACTCTTTTTGATAAAGGATGCTACCACAAAAGATTAACATCTATCCTGAATGTAGGATTAATTGGTGTAATTTAATACATGGTAAGAGATTTGGTAACATGAACTTGATGAGTGTACCAGAGCTGGGACCTCAGACATCCTGTGTCACAGCAGAGACAGTCCATGCCACTCCCATCTCAAAGCTTTACAAACAGCATGACTTTCAGACTTCAGATCACACGGGGAAGCTACGTGACTTCCTCTCTTTTTTCCTAGAATAAAATAGATATGCCGATTGCTACTTGCATGTCACCTAACCTTAAGGAGATTTTAGAGATACAGACATTCCTATGAAAGCAAAACACCCAATGGAATATGCATACCTGGTTTTACACCTACACCATGTATGGCAGGACTTGCTGGAGTATTTTGCACCCCTGCATTCAATTTAAAGGTGTTTGAACTTTGCTCCTGAGATATATGTAAGTAAATTGAATAAAATTTTAATAAAGTGAGGTCATGAAGATTATTCAAATAATAATTGAAGAAAGAAAGAGAGAGAGATGAAAGGCAGGGAGGGAGAAGAGAGGAAGGGAGGGAGGAAGCGAAGGGGAGGGAGGAAGGGAGAGGTAAGGGAGGAAGGGAGGGAGGATGGAGGGAGAAGAGGAAGAAGGAGGAGGAGAAGGTGGAGGAGCAAGAGGAAAAGGAGAAAAGGAAGGAAGGAAATTCTGAATTTAAAAACCTTCTTGTATAATCTTATAACCAATGTCAACCCAATAAATTTAAATTTTTAACAGCTATTGACAAATCACATTCCTTAATGAATTTACTGTAGTTACAGATGTCACTGGCCATGAGATTCAATTGGTCCCATATCCAGATTGTCAGACCCTGACCTTTGCTTGCTGGTGTGACAGGAGCTGGCATTACCTAAGGACTAACAAAGCTGGACTCCTGTCTTGAGGTTCTCAAGTCATAATCCAGACCTCTGGTTCTCAACCCAGTGAGTAGCTAAATTGCTGTGAATCTTTAAACAAGTGCACACATCTCAGACATAATGAAACAGACTCTTCGTTTAAGTCATGCATGCTTTTCCTTTCATTTGTGAGGGAGGATAGATACCACAGTAGTAGAAACTAAGGCTCTGGAAAACTAAGGAGACACACATGCCCAAGCTCCAAGCTGACCAGGTAGAAGAACCACCTCTGTGAACTCAGTTAGTGTCTCTTTATATTTCCTCTGAGTCTCTAGCTGTTTCTATCCAGCACGTTGCTAATCTATAAACAGCACTACTATATCGTCACTATAATTAGCATCATACCATGTAAAAGGAGCACTTTCAGACAAATGCAAAGGTCGTGTTCATGATTATAGAACAGAGCTGAGTAAATCAAAATAAGGCAACAAGAATAAAAACATACTGTTACAAAGGGATGCACATAGCAAATATGATAAAGTCACTTGTATCCGCTCCTGTCTGTTTGTAAGAAAAGGGTGAGGTCCAGACAGTCTTGTAATTTCTTTTATGCAGGCTCCCTTTCAAAGTCTTTTTAAGTTGAGCCTTAATAAGTACTCTGCAGATGAGAAGGGTGTGGTTGATTACATGCTAGAGTAGGAGGAGAAGAAAGGCCACTAACATTCCCTCCTAATTCCTATTAATTTTCCTGCTACAAATGATGAGCAAAGTTTCAGTGGGAATGAAGCTCATATGCCGAGTGGCAGGGCGAGGCCCCACAAATAGATGAAACTTTTAACCAAGCAAAGAACCATGTCTTCTGCATAGTGTACAAAGGACTAAGTTATACATTATTCTTTTCAGCCACCTCCCAAAATACTCTTGTTATTAAGCCCATCCTTTAAAATGATGATCAAACTAGATGAGAATGCTGTATCTTCATTCAACTGAATGAAGAACTACTGTCCTAGGTCTTCAGAAAACAGCCATGAGCTACGTGGACAAGTTACTTAGAAGTTCTTGCATTTTGCAACCTAGTGGGTCTGTGTTAGAGAAGGGTGACACAGGAGACTGAGCATGAACATAGGAGCAAGAAGATAAACAGAATGATGCCAGATAAGAGGGATGATATTTTTGAGTGTGACTGCAGCTTGGGGCTCAAGAGGTGCAGCTAATTTAGAACAGATAGTCAAGGTGGTGACATTTGGACTAGGATTTGAAAGACAGAATAGCCATGTGCATCTCGGGGGAAAAACAAGGTGGCAGTAACCAGAGCAAGTGCAAAGGGCCTGGGGTACTGAGCTTGGTGTGCCTGAGGAATAGCTACTGTAGAAAGGCAGTTTGGCTGGAGAGCCAGGGAAAGAATGGTTATGATTTACGTATGTTTATTACCCTAAAGCAAATACTTCCATGGTTGTTGTTAGAGAAGCACAAAGAAGACAGAGCAGAGATTTTTCCCTCTTCCTTCCCACAGCTCTGATTTGGCTTCTCTCTTTGGACTCATAGGAACAGGTAGCACAGGAGGGAGCACTGAAACAGCAAGTCTGTGCCTTCAGGAAGCTTCTCAAGCATTTCCTATTTTCATAAATTGGACCTTGAGCAGAAGGAATCTGAGACAATTGTTCAGAGAAAACGCACCAGGGATGACGTACACCAGCTGGAATCGAAGTTGGTTTGGGGAATTTTCCAGGACCTTGGATCCCGACAGGAAGAGGCCTGTGCAGCCACAGGCAAGTTACTTAATGTCCCCCATGGCTCAGCTTTGTCACCTGGAAAAGAGGGCGAGGCATCTCTAACTTACCTACTTGTGAGGCACATGCTGGGTCCCTAACAATGTCCCTGGTTCAATGGCAGAAGGTAACTTCTTCACAAGGGGAGCTGGGGCTGAGTTCTTTGTCCAAAATGGCTTAGTGCCTTAAGAGACAGAGATCTGAGTTCCAATCCTGGTTTCATCTTTAACCAGCTTTTAGTCAAGCCCCTTTACACATTCAAGCCTCAGTTTCCTTATCTGTCCAAATTGCACCTCTATTACAAGGTTGTTAGGAGGTTTCCATATAATAATGAATGCAAAGGGCCTGGCCTGGGCACTTCATAGTGTGAAAGAGCGCAGGCACTGTGAGGCATTACCATCATCACCACTGCCCGCAGGCCTACTATGTGCCTGGCACTCTCAGGGAGGGGCAAACAAAGGTGGAAACAAAGCTTGGGGCCTACTCCCAAGGAGTTTGAGGTTTTATTGGATGTACAGCTTCAGACTCTGCTCCTGACACTCCACTATTTGGGTTGAGCCTTGAAGGATGCCAGATATGAGCACATGGGGATGGAAGGGAGGCAGGGCCTTATGGATATGGAGTCACACAAGCAAAGCCTGGGACATGGGAAAATGTAGGGCACACATAGACAACTCAAAGTATTTTATTTCAGTTCCAAGTCAGGGACTCTTCCGGTCCAGCTCACATAAACCTTGGCCAAAATACATTAAGTACCTATTATGCATTCCTCCAAGGACTTTATATCCAACATTTTATATCCTCACAATAAAATGGAAAGGTCACTTTTTCCATTCTTATTTCAAAGATGAGGAAACTGAGGCTGAAAGAGATCCAGTGTATGGCCAAGAGTATGATGCTGGGGATGGATGGGGCAAGTGTTCAAGTTCAGGGAGAGAGACTGCAGATCTGTGCCCCACACCTCTTGTAACACAACACCGTATTTTGTTCTATAAAATTATTTATGCATACAGTGAGACTATCCCTCCTTGTAGCCATTATATATCATTGATAAATATTGAGTCTTGACATGAGGTGGGGCAGAGGTCATATTTTATTATGTATAACAGGTGTGTTTCTTTTTAAATTATCATATTTAGTGGCCTTGGTGGAAAGAGCCATAAGTATTCTTCAGTCTTTCATTTGGCCTTTGAGCTGCTCATGACTTTCAATGAGTTACTGTCCCTTCAGCTCCTTTGCTTTCCTTGAAATTAAGAGGTTCACATTAGTCTGAGTACATAGTGATGAGGCCGTTGGGTTAATACTGTCAGGTGGATTCTTTAGTTCTTTTTAATGACTGACATTATACACTCTACTTGGCTCAAGATATCAGTATAGTTTAGAAAGTACTGGGTATCCGTGGGTTAACTGTGCTACAACCCATTCTGTTTGTCTGTGTATGCTATCAATCAACGCCCAAGTAATGGTGCTGAAAATCAACTAAGATCTCTTACTTCTTTCCTCAAATATTTGCAGAGTCTGTAGGGCTATGGAAAATAAAGTCTAATCTTCTAAGCACAGCACTCAAGCCTTCTGCCCTGACAAATTATGCCCTTCTCTATCCACTTATATTTACAAATATTTATTTCATCTGATTTGGCAATTCATCTTACTCTCTCCCATCCACTCTAATATTTATATACCCCTCGGGATCGAGCCCAAATGTCAGCCTCTCCGTTAAGTTTTTCCTGATTTCCCGAAGTAGATTTAGTTGATACATGTGTTTTACTCCCATGCCACTCTGTGAAAGCTCCAACTGAAGAATTTATTACATTGTCTTGTAATTATCTGTTTTTACTTTCATCCTCCACAATAAAGAATGATTCGTTCTTGGACAGGCATTGTATTTTACTCACTTTCCTCCTACTGAATTTATCACTAGTGCTATACCAGTGACTAACCCATTGCAGGGACTCAATAAACTAAATGGATGAGTGAATGAACAGATAAATACATGCCAGCTATCATTCCCACCTTATATTTGATTCATTCTCATAATGTGATCCGTGCAATGTGATCTAGATAAAATGACTCTCTGAAAAGGCTTCAGATTTCTGGTCTTCCTGTCTTAATTCATGCTGTTCCCCATTCTTAGAGTTGTCTCTTTTCACTATCAACACTACCTGTTAGATCTTACACATCTTTCAAAACCCTAAAACAGTCATGAAGCCTTTTCTGACTCCTAATCCCAGAGCCACCCTTCCCTCCTCTGTATTCCTTCACGCATTGTCAGTGCTTCCTTGTTTTTATCTGCTGTCCTTCTACATCATGCCTGGTATATGTTAACTCATAATTACTTATTCTCAAGTATGTATACGTGTGTGCATTCACAAGCTCTTTAAATGAGACCATAGGTGATTTTCTTTGTACCACTCTCTTACAGGTATGCACAGAAGCACATATTTTAGGATGCTCAAATTAATAACGATGTAGTTATAAATTTTATCCTGTATGCATTATTTTTGCAAAGTAGATTTCACATATTATTCCCATCAAAGATGACAAAACTCAGCTAAACCTATTTGGGCATTTTTATTTGTCCCAAGAATACCTTTAGACTTTTATGTCAATATTGTTTTCCCCTAGAGGTGTGCTAATATACAGCCACATGTGTGTTTTAGATTCCTTCAATACTGTCTTCCAATGAAAATTAGCTTTGTTACATTTCCAAACTTAGAACAATAAAGATAGTAAAGATGAGTCATAGCTCTGACACTAGTTTAGTACTAAAAGTAGTTATTTATATCAGCTAATCTAAAAGTAATAACTAAAGAAAGTGTTCTCACTCCCTTCGGAATACCCAGGAGAGCAGATAACCTATTATTGGTATCTACTGTTAATTACAGAATGTCCGTAACACTGCAGGAAACGCTGTCTCTAAATGCTGTATTCCAGTCTATTTTTAACAGAGCAAAGCAACGGCTCACTTAATAGGGCAAACCTCAGTAGAAGGTGAGGGGTGTTGTGCAGGGGAGGATGGGAGCATGTTCTCACAAACTCAGAGCAAAGATTCTGCAGATGAACTAAGGTGGGTGGGATAAATGCAATGAATTGAGCTCTCACCGCAGACTTATCCTATTATTTTATCACTAGTGAATTAATCTGTCAAACATCAAACGATTAGAACTAAAATTTACCTGCGTTTGCTAACACCTTCAACTCTTTTCTGTAATTTCAAAGTATCCTACTGTTAGGGTGTTCTAGTCAAAGATGAGTTCAACACTACTTCAGTTTATAAAAGGTTACTGCCCCTAAACATACCATACTTTCTACTGCCCCCTCCAATTTCTTTCTTGGTGAATAACTGATTTTTATACAGATAAAATATAAATAACCTTGTTTGTAAATAAATACACACACATGCATATGATAAGTGTGATAGGATGACTTTAAATTATAGCTTCAGAGAGATGATGAATCATTGGCTTTGGGAAAAATAATGACCTCACAGTGAATTCCTACTATGCATTTTCTCTATGTATTTTTCCTCCACCAGAGACTTTTAAAAAAGAATCTATTAAAGACTATTCTACCTTTGAATGAGCTTTGAATTACCTCTGCTTCTGTCAAGGCCCATTTATCAACTTGACAGTGTGAGTCTGTAAAAGCAAATAAGGGCAAGAAAGGGTCGTGCACTCTCGCCTTGGCAGCATTAAGCTCCTTTTCCACAAGGGAGTGGCGTCCTCGAGACAGCTGTAGGATTTTACACAAACTCAGCGAAACAACACAGCGTGTCTCTTTCCGGATGGCCCTGTATAAATTGTGTCTGATATAAATCCGAATGCCCTCCCTGGCAGCAGAGCCTTAACAAACACATATATCTGTTCGCCTGCATGGATCTAATTTACTTAGTTTTAAAATGCAAAGGTAAAGGAGAAAGAAAAAAACTTGCTCTGTTTTTTACAGGTAACTTCTAATTATGTATTCCTTTGGTATTTTTATGTGTGCCTTTATGGTCTTCGTATAGAAAGCTAAAGACAAAATGATTAAATTGTTTAGGAAATACTTTCTATAGGCTACAGTGATTTAAAAAAATCTGATTAGGTCTATGCAACCCTAAGTTGAATACAATGGTCATTTGTTAAAACAACAAAATGGTTTGCTTGAGCAAATGCCTACATTTAAACATTCACCATCTAGACACAAATGTCTGTGTTTTATTAACCAATGTCCTTGAGAACATATCTATGCAACTTGAACAACTCCCTTCTCACTAATGGAGTGGAACATTGTAGAGAGAATTCTATTAAACAAAAAGTCAGTCTTATTATTGGATCTTGCTGGATCAATGATGCTAAACACATTACCCCAACCAGTTTGAAAAGTATTCATTGTCAGATGTCCGTCTAAATAATTATGGCCATTTTGTTTAAATTAAAATAATTTGAAAAGTACACTGTTGAATGAGCATGTGTGTTGGTTAATTGATAAATCATACAACCAGTGAACTCCTTAGAGCACTCAAAGTAAAAGTGGGTGGTAGATAAAAAGCATAAATTCTTGTATTTGCATGTATATATCACATTCTCCCTAGAAGCCACTTGGTGTCATTTCCACCTTAAATGTAAGGAAAATTCATGCTAGGCTTGGGCTACTTCATTACTTAAAGTCTAATTAGGTCATGTTCATATTGTAAATCAGATCAGTTACCTTAGGTTCAATAATACAATCAAAGTATTTGGTCTGTGAAAGTTTATTCTATAACAAAGGCCCTATGCATGAAATTCATACATGGGGGTGGGGGTCCCTCAGCTTGGGCTGCGCCCTCTCGCAATATGGGACCCCTCGCTCCTAACTGCCCACCTGCTCACTCCTTTACTGTTTGGCTTGCCACTCCTTACCGCCTGCCTGCTCACTCCTTACCACTTGGCTCACTGCTCCTCAGCTGCCAGGAAGGCAGGAGAGGCCCCCCGCAGCTGCGCTCCCAGCTGTGAGCCCGGCTTCTGGCTGAGTAGTACTCCCACTGTGGTAGCACACTGACCACCAGGGGACAACTCCTGCATTGAGCTCCTGACCCCTGGTGGTCAGTGCACTGGTCGTCCTGGTCATTCCGCCATAAGGGTCGCAGGACTTTTATAGATATTTTAGTTTTAAAGAAGGCTAAACTTCAGAAATTCACAGGGGCTGATTTCTTGAGAGAAATAGCTAAAAATTAACTAAAATGGAGAAAATTTGAGACTAATTTTGTATTCTTAGGAAGTACACAAACAGAGTGAAGGTGCTCAAAAGGTATGAACTTCCAGTTATAAAATAAGTCTGGGGATATAATGTACAGCATGGTGACTACAGTGAGTAAAATGAGTTAGATACTTAGGAGTTGCTAAGAGTAGATCTTAAAAGTTTTCCTCACAATAAAATAATGTAACTATGTATGGAAAGATGTAAACTAGACTTAGTGCAGTGATCTTTTGCAATAAATATGTGTTTGAATAAATTGCATTGTACACTTGAATCTACTGTACAGTTCTATGTAAATCATACCTCCAATGTAAATAAAACAATGAAAGAAAAACAAATAAACAAATAAGTAGTTAATACATATTATGAACAGATATAAAAATAACATTAATATAACTATATAAAAATATTATGCCAGATAGACAAGTGGTCTATTTTAAAAACTTTTCCTTACCTTTCATTCACAAAGTTTTCAATTCTTTAAGGACACATTGCTATAATTACATCTAACTTTTACTATCATTTACTCTGCAAGTTTTATGCAAAAACTAAAATAGTCTTAAGGAATTCAAGTCATTAAAGTATCGTTTTGAAAAAATAAAATGTGTTACAGGATTAGTTTTGCTTTCCTTAAGCATTTATAATGATTTGGAAGGCTATTTCTTCTCTCTATAATTTCTCTGCTAATTTTTTTGTTTAAAACATTCTTCAAATTATCACTGAGAATGCTCTAAATGTCATGAGAAGAAAAGGCATTTTCACAAAGGAACCCGAGACCTCAGGTACCATAGATACTTGCTTACTTCAGCAAAGTGAATGAACTGAATGAGGTTTTGAAGTCTGGATTGGAAGGAATAAAGCAAGTCCTCCACGGTTACTGTTTCTGAGAGTCCACGGGCCTCTTCTGCACCAACTGGTAGAGAACTACCTTATGGCTGAAGTCAACCTCCCTTTTTAAAAAACTCCCATTTATTCCTAAAAATAAAGACACAGAGTAGGTAACAGGAGAGTACTAGATGAAAGGTACTTAAAGTGTCCATCAGCATAGCATGTGACTCAGATATAGCAGCTGGTTCAATATGAAAATATACACATTAAGAAGATACAGTGGTGGGTACACAATGCATTTCAGACAATGTATCATAGAATTTTGCACTAGGCACTATGTAATATCATTAACCAGTGGCACCCCAATAATTTAATTTTTAAAAGATAAAAAAGAAGTTATATGGACTAAACAAAGAGGCCATCTTTTCTGTTACTCCAACATTTCTAGGACAAAGTCAAGGAAGTATCTGGAACCACATTTTAAAACAAATGTTATTCTCTGAATTATAGGCCTTCTGTCTGTTCTAGAAATAGTTGCATGACCAGTATAATTATGGCTTCTTTGAATCACGGAAGCTCCTCTAGGCACAGTTCGTCCTATTTATACCCCAGGGAACAAATACTCAGAAGTTAAGGAAACAATGATAAAAAAAAAAAAAAAAAAAAAAAAACTATGTCCGGAGGAGATCACTGTCCACAGCCTCCTTTCTTATAACTCGAACTAAACTTAAGGATCCCAGCAGACAGGTTAGGGAGACCGGCTGCCTCCTTGGAAGTTCTCAGTAGTTATGAGGGGACATGCAGGTAGGTCACGGCTTTGTTTGAGGTCTGACCTTGCTGGGATGTTACAGAGAATTGAATCATACTGAAAAATTTGACCATAGCAATTTTCTCTACAGCATAATAGTGCACTTCACAAGAGGAGTGTCAGATTATTGAATTCTTTGTGCTGAAATGTGCTTTGTGCCAGACTGTATGTATCAGACCCTATAAGCCAAATATAGTTCCTATACATTCTGCCTTCTCATCTTGCTGTGTGGGAATTTTTATAGAGCAGCAACGTGTTAGTTAAATGTTATATTACTTTTTCCTCTGTTTTCTCTTGAGTTAATAGAATCAAAAAAAGAAAGAAGACCAAAATTATGAGAATTGTTTCAAAAGTAGAAAAAAAATTAAAAGTCCTATTTGCCCATAAGACAAAGCTAGCAATATGTTTGGAATGTCTTGTGTCCATATTCAATCTTTCTATAATTATGAGTATGTGGGCTATATGAAATTCTAAGGATGTGGATAGAAGGGACTAGGGATTAGAACTCTCATGAATAATGAGATCCTTAAAGAACAAATACTGAAGAGGACATTTTGGTATAAAAGAGATGGTGAGGTTTAAAATACTCATCCTTCCAGAATGGGGAATAATTTTGCTGTTCTCATTATTTCTTTGTATGTATAATATTTTTCTAACAATTTAATATCTTGTTGTGGACAAACTTATCAAAATTCCCCATAGATGTTTAAAAGGAAGAAGTTTGTTCTGTCGCAATATTTTTAAAAGGTGTTGCAATAAATAAATGAATGGATTAGGCTGATGATACAATGAAAGCTTAGCAAACATTATTTTATTCCTTACTCATTTTCATATACAGTACTTATATTTCTTGCTGGTCCCTTTATGATGTTTCGTTTTGTGATCTGGTCATTATTTCTGTCTCACTCATGCTGTCCCTCTAGCTAACATTCACAAATGCAGATAGTCCACAGAGACACAACTAATACTATCCTCACTTTTCAGATAGACTGTATCAAGAGTTTAAAGTCTTGCCACACAAGGCCCAGACTCAGTTCCTGGTCCTTCTAATTCCAATGAGGCATTCTGCATCTCACTGATGAAATTTCCCTGACTTAGACTGGGAGAATCATGGCAGCTATGAAAGGAAACAGGTCTTAGAGATCACTGGAATAGTGATTCCACAACCCTGTTGTGCATCCAAAATCACCAGGGACTCAAAAAACACCATGGATTCTTAGGCTCTGGCTCTACATTGAGATTCCTCTGGATGGGGGTGGGACTAAATAATTTGTATGCTTCACCACTAGAGTGATGTGTAGTAGATTTGAAAAGCATGGATTTCTTCCTGGTCTTTATTTTAGAGATGAAAAAATGGAGACTTTTATTTGTGATAACGATGGGAATAAAACCCAGGCATCTACTCCCCATAACAATAATTTCCATACTTTATCATGATTAGCAACTAGTTCTCATGTACATCACTGTCCCTAGGGATTACATAATTAATATCTTTTTGTTTTTTTCTCTTGCATTGTCTCTGGTCATTTTTGTTTAGAAAATTGTCAATGAAATTAATGCATTTATTGGGAGAGGAGAGTTGCTTTAAAATGTTCACGAAACACTGTATTTTTCTTTTTTTAAAGAAAACAGAGAGAGCAATTAAACCTTTATAAAAAATACTTAATATCACAGATGGTACCCTCCATATGGGAAAGCATATTTGGTTGGTTAAGTATTGTGTCAGTGGCCCGACCAGAACATATTAAACACCATTTAAAATCAAATTTCATGTCACAGCACCTCGCAAGAGCAATACCATAGTGAAATTCCAGAGGGGGAAGTGCCCTGAGCAGGTTAATAGAGACCATTAGGAGGTGTTCAAGACACTGTTACATTTTGAGAATGTGGCTTTGGTGAGTGAGAATGGCTAATAATGGCACCTGAACTAATTTCCCACTTGAATTCTCACTTTGTTTGCAATTTTATACTAACTATGAAGAGAAAAATGAAAGAATATGGCTTTTCTGAATGCTTCTTAGTGTTTGAGCAGAGAAAAGCAGATGGTAAACCATCTTTTAGGGGTGACTTATGAATACATTTATCCTTATGTAATAGCTCATTAATATTACATTATAAGACTCATCATACTGAATAAGATTCGAGATGGACTAGCTCTAAGCCCTTCATTTAACATAGGAGAAATGGAGCATTTCCTTCTAATTATTTGCAGGTATTATCTCCTAAATTAGATGGTGACTCTTAAGGAAAAAATAGCCTTCTCTCACATTGTGTTGTAGTGCCATAGAAACTTAAGTGGAGCCTTCCTTGAATTAGATGTTGACTATTTCTTGAATGAGAGATGTGGCTGAGGAGGAACTGGATGGTGATCATTGGTTAGCATGATTTTTCTGAGAACAGAAGGAACACTGGCAAATGAGAAACTAGCTTTCAAGGACAGTTAAGAAAAAATATGGCACCACAAACAACCTCTAAAATGTAATCACTCCATATCATGTATCTCCCAGTTTCCTCTCTGTTTTCACTAGAACTAAGTTTTGAATCTTTAAATTGTATTGTGCAATTGAAAGTGTACGTGTGTGTATATATATATATATATATATATATATATATATATATATATATATATATATATATATTTTCTGGTTCCAAGAGATTCCAGAGCCATAGGGGATTTCTGTTAATATTACGATGAACCCTAGTGGGAAATAATGGCTTTCAATTCTACCTTGATAAAAACAGTTTTCAACTTTCTTAAGAGTGAAAAAACTAAAGAAACAAAAACAAAGAAGATAAGGCAAATTGCATGCAGTCACAGTGACAGACCTTCAGGAACTAACTACATGGTGATCACTGGTTCATTTAATGATCATTTGTTGCATGTCTATTGTATGCATGACTTTTCTCTAGTCTTTTCTCTAGTATTTTTCTACAGTCCTAACAGACAGCACATTACATTTCCTCTTCCACTGTTGATGGCAAGCTTTGCAATCGGAGCATTAATTTTACCTTGAATGGGATCTCTTAGCAACAGGGAAAAGAAAGTTGAAAATTGCCACCCTGACTCCAAACTACAAAGTGAAGACAATTTTCTATAGAGTCCATTTAATTTAAAATCTCTTTTCTACCTCTCTGACAGCCTTACCACTAAGCGCTGCTATCATAGTGCTACTCAATCCACCTCAGCGAACAATTGCTCTCCTGGTTGTTACCAGGTCTCGGAGCCAAGTACACTACACTGAAGCTGCCCAAGGGATCTTATTGCCCATATGCAGGGGAAAGGATGCGAAGTCAGATGTCTAGTGTTCTTGTGATGCCAGAGGGAAAGTAAAACATGCCAGGTTTACATAGCATCGCTCTGAGGGATATCCCACTTCCTCACAAAAGCACAGGGTGATAAAAATACATTGCCGCACTATTTGAAAAACAAAATATGTATTTGCCACATTATTTGAAAAATAAAATATGTATTTGTTTTACATGTAAATATATTACCTATAATAATAAAAGCATAATATGCTAATTAGACCAGACGTCCTTCCAGATGACCTTCTGGACAAAGCTGGCAGCCGGGGGAAGGAAGACCTACTCTTGCACGAATTTCATGCATTGGACCTCTAGAGTGTGTGTGTGTGTGTGTGTGTGTGTGTGTGTGTGTGTGTGTGTATATATATATATCAAGACATACATCCCCCACTCCTACTCAGAACATCCTCAATACATACACATATAGAAAAATGAGAATAATGGATATGTGTTAATATTTTAAAAGTTATCTCTGGGTGAAAAGGTAAAAGATAACTTTTTAAATGCACATTGTTTCCAAATTTTCAATAATAACCATATAATTCTATTGTAATTAAATAAGAAAAATAATCATAGAAGGGCTTCTCTCCAGCATGGCCAAGTGGACAGAAACAAAACTTAATCTGATTTTCTTCTTTGTTCCTGACATTCTAGTTTTCCACTTTGAAAACAGCACTGATGGTTATCATGTGGCCCCAATAAAAACGTTTTAATGTCAGGTTGCTTTACCTGTTTTTTTATAGTAGTATACTGTAAGAGTCATGTAAAAAGTTTTATTCTTCTTCATCTTTCAACACATTTTTATGGCCTTTTTTTAAGTACATCAGGCTTAAAAGAAGTACATACTTTTTCATTGGAACTGGGTTGAATTTATTCTCCAATTACCATCAGCTATTTGATTTGGGGAAAATTTCTAAGTCTCTCTCCATCTCAGTTTTTTAATCTATAAAATGTATACATGAAAAACAAAATCTAAACTCATTGAGATGTCATGATACATAGAAGGGATAACATATTGGAATTGTTTAGCCCAATGTCTAACACATATCTGCTCATTAAATATTAATATCATTACATTTTACAGAGTGGGCATAATTTAAATAATGAAATAACTTATCTTGATAAAAAGAAAATAGCATTCTTTAAAATCAATGATCTATTGTTTTGAATGTAAGCACTGCCAATTAATTTATAGGTTCTTTGAGAAATTACTTAACCAGAGAATCGGTTTGTTTAACTGGGAAATAAACAAACAAACAAACAAATATTGTATTTTGATAGTTTGGGAATAATAATATAATGATAATAGCTACTATTATTCATTGAGTCTGATGATGTGTCAGAGCCTAATCACCTCATGCATAGTAGCATATTCAATCTTTGTAAAAATTTTGTGAAATATTTTGAGACATAAACACCTAAGAATTAAAAGTAGGAGATAGTGGCTCAGTGGTTGAGAATTGACCTATGAAACAGGTTTGATTCCCAGTCAGAGCACATACCCAGATTGTGGGCTTGATCCCCAGTGGGGGTCATGAAGGAGGCAGTAAATCAATGATTCTCTCTCATCATTGATGTTTCTATCTCTCTCTTCTTTTCCTTTCCTCTCTGAAAACAATAAAAATGTATTTTAAAGAAGTGGGAAACTACATAAATCTAATGGAATAATTAGTTGATATTAGAAACAAGACATATGTGCAGTTGCTTGTATTAAAGCTTACACTATCTTCTATCTTAATAAGCTTTTTGAAGGAAAAGTTATAGATATATTTTCCCTGATATTACAGAAAAACACATGGTCCACACCTTTGATAAATGCTTTGAAATGAATACATGGATGGCTGAGAGAATTAATGAATTAATAACCTGTCGGGAGGTAACTGAATGTTCAGTTATGTTTACTTTTGTAGGCTTAACATGTTCTTTTTTTTAAAAAAAGGCATTATAATCTTAATTTTCTCAGTATCTTTTCAGACATACATTAACTATTAACTCAGCAAATATATTACATACATCTATAATTAAACCTACACATCAAATATACTATATAAATCGTAGCATCAAACTTCATGCAACAATAACAATAAAACTTAATGGTTCCTTCAATGTTTAAAAAAAAAAGTTTTCAGAGACAAAAGGAAAGGAAGAGAGAGAGACAGAAACATCAGTGATGAGAGAGAATCATGAATTAGCTGCCTCTTGCATGTCCCCTATTGGGGATCAAGCCTGCAACCCGGGCATGTGTCCTTGACCAGAATGGAACATGGGACCCTTCAGTCCACAGAATGACACTATATCCATAGAGCCAAACCAGCTAGGGCCCTTCAATATTTTTTAAACTGTGAAAACATGAAGCTTTTTATTCTTCTTAAAGCCCTCATTACACTTCATACCAATCAAAAGTACACATGAAAAATCAGCTTTCATGGGACATACACACAGAAACACAAAATTATATTCTGTATGGCCCTGTGGCGTTTTGACAAAATGGCCCTGAAAATAATATGAGAAAAGAGTATGAGGAGAGGATCATGAATGTAGAAGGAAATTGTTTTTATTGATTTTCATTGGCAGTACAGTTCATAACACAAGGACTAAATTTATGAAATCAGTTGTTTTGGCAAAATGAGAAGCAGGCTACCTTTAGAACTCAGAAGGTTGACTCTCATATTCTTTTGATTATTAATTTCTGGGTTTCAGTCTGTTTCTGATGTCTAAATGATAAGAACCAGGACAAAACAGAGGAAATTAGATCTTTTAAATGAACAAGAAAACTATTAATTTTAGAGACATCCTACACCAGGTCTTACAATCTATATTGGTTCTTTCATGTATTATTTAATTTCTTTTGACCACAATGCTAACCTGTTACAACAATAAAAGACTGACTGGGAAACACAGAGATAGAATGCAACATCCTTAATGCATTCAGATTTATCCTTTTATTCTAAGAGCTACTCCAATTTTTTTCAAATGTTGGAAATTATACAGTTATAATAGATGATTATCATACTGTTACTGGCTTTTGATTTTTGATAACTTTGCTGAAGCCAAATTTTAGATATTGTATTTAATATAACAAATAAGTATAACATACAAACTACATGGGAATATGCATCAATTTGTAAGGATTGTTTCTTTGGATGTTAAACAGGTGCAGAATCCCCTGTTATTCTCCCTTGTGTACGGTTCTACTTCCATTTGCTTTCTGACACATTATTAAATGCAATCATAAAGCAGAGTGTTTCCTGGAGCAGAAGAGAAGCAGAGGGAAATTATGTCCCTCAGAATACCCTAAATTCAATAAACAAATCTCTGTGTGTATGCACAACCAACTTAACCGTGTGGACTCAATCGGTCAATCAATTCTGGTTTAAAGCACAGGTCAGCTCAGTCAAACCAGCAATCAATTCAAGAAAATCAGTGAAAACTTTCACTTTCAGTTTGCATGCTTTGAATATTACAGGTGATACAATTATTCCAGAGAGAAAGAAAAAAAATAAAAACCTCTAATTGTGTAACACTGAGTTTAAAATGATTGAGTTTTAAGTTTGTTCTGTTAAAGTATTATTTTTACTCTTTTTACCTCAGGGTATTATTTTACTGAAAAAGAAGAAAATTAATAAGTGCAAAGAGACATATTTTTTCTTGAGAAAATCCATATATGTTTTATAATGAAGGAAGAAAAGTATGATTTTCTATTTTGTAAAAGTTATAGCCTTGAAGGAAAACACAAGGTAGGATCTGTTAGGGAAAAAAGGATCAGTGATCTAGAAGAAAATTAAAACTATAAACTTGGAATTTTGCATCATCATATTACTATCTGAAACCATATACATTAAGTGGCCTAAAAAATGAAATCAAACAAACCAACTAAGAAGATTTCCTGGACCAGGCACTGTTGGGAGACAAACCTGAAGCACTAAATATCACCAGGTAGCTGCTGCTAAGTAGACTGTAAAGTAAAATCAAATATTCAATCTAGGGGATACCGCCAAAGCACAAAACACAGGTAACAATACACTGAAATTGTCATTTATAGCTTTCTTGTAAATTATGTAAAATATGCATGCTCTAGGATTTTACATTCCATTAGCAGCCCGGTGCACAAAACTTGTGCAGGTGGGGCGGGGGGGGGGGTGTCCCTTAGCCTGGCCTGCACCCTCTCCAATCTGGGACCCCTTGGGGGATGTCTGACTGCTGGTTTAGGCCCGATCCTTATGGACTGCTAGCTCCTAACCGCTTCTGCCTGCCAGCCTTATCACACCCTAACTGCTCCCCTGCCAGTCTGATTGATGTCTAACTGCTCCCCTGCCGGCCTGATGGCTCCCAACTGCTCTCCCTTGCAGGCCTGATCATCCCCAACTGCCCTCCCCTGCTGGCCTGTTTGGCCCCAACTGCCCTCCCCTGCTGGCCTGTTTGGCCCCAACTGCCCTCCCCTGCTGGCCTGATCACTCACAACTGCCCCCCCCCCCCCTTGCTGGCCATCTTGTGGCAGCCTTCTTGTGATGACATCGCACAAGGGTGTGATGCCACCTAGGCTTTTATTAAAAAGGATAGAAACCAACATGACAGTAAATGGAAGGCATGCACTTTCAAAGAGTAGTTTTTATTGTGAAATGGTTACAATCTGGGTTCAGAGAGGTCAGGACAGAAACCAAGATTCTCTTTTATAAGTGACATAAACTTGCACAAGTTACTTAACAGCCCGAATCTTGTTTTCTTGAGAGTAATTATAACTTTTTCCAAATTTGTAATGTTTTTTAACGAAAATATTGTGTCACATGCTTACTAACAGATGTTGAAAAATTGGCATTCAATAAATAGGTTTTTATTGAATACATACTGTATTGATACAGTATGTGTTAAATAAATCAATAATTTCCTCTATATGATGAAGGGTCCATGTTCTTCTTTAAAAAATTACTAATTAAGAAACTGTAATCAAATGATAAGAAGAAATTAAACACTAACCTTCTAATATACTAAAGCTGAACATTTTTAGACTGTGGGATGGTAAGAAATCATCACTTGGGGAATATTTAAAACTTAAGGCATACAGACAGCATCAAAAATATACTGAGAAGTAGCCTAAGTAGATGACAAAGGCTTGGTAAAATGAACTTTGGCAGATGTCCAATAACACATCATGAAGACTGTCCCCTCAAGGGATTTTAATTAAATGTTTGGCCACTTAGGGCCATCCAAACAATATGGCAATCCACAAGGCAAATCCATTTAAGAACCTAATGATACTGGGAGCTTTTTGGAGATGCAAAAAAAAAAAAAAAATAGAAGTTTCTTTGAAAATTAAATGCTAGCAAAAGCATAATTAAGTGACCTCAAGTAAATTAACTCTGTGGGTGGGCTCTTGGTTACTTAAATGTTAGGGAAGTAATTTATTATCATAGAAAGATATCTAGTCCCATACCAATATTGGGGCTATGCATTCAGAAAACGTCCTATTTTATTGAATACAGGGAAAATGAGATAACTATGAAATGGAGTTGATTTATTCTTTAGAGGATTTACCCAAATGTGTAAACTTGTGTGTAAAGATAAAGGCACGTTTTAATGGAAAACATCACAATCTCTACTTTTTTTTTTTTTTTTGGTCAGATATGTCTGACCAAGCACATGTGCTATTATTACCGCAGAAAGACAGGCTGATTTTAGCTTTTGTTATGCCTGAATAATGAAAAGTTATTTTAACTCACTGTTGCTCAATTTCTTCAACTTGCAGAATGAACCAAGAGGAGATGATCTCTAAGGTTACTTTCACCTTAATATTTTATATATGTAAGAAAATAATAGTTTATTTAGTAAATATAGTGAACATTTCAGTTATGTTTATATAAACAATAAAGATAAAATAATACATAATTAATTAACATATATTATCTTCATTCTAATTTCAAGTTAATAGAAAAAGAAATTCAGAGATATTCAACTACCTTGTATTAAATAAAATTATTGCTTACCTTAGAATATTGTAAAAATGAAAATTTACATCCATCTAACTCAAGCTGAGAATTGTAATTTTTTACTATATATTCAAAATTATTTGACTTATGTCATTGGGGAACTCCAATAAAACAACATTGAAATGACATGGAGCTTAATCATTATAAGAAAAATATTTATGTAAATTACTAGAGGCCCAATGCACAAAGATTCGTGCAAGAATGGGTCTTCCTTCCCCTGGCTGCCAGCACCACCATCATTCTGGCCAGAGCTGCCTTTCTGCCTTCCCAGGCTTCCCAGAGGCCTGGAGCGGCTAGGGTGGTGCGGAATGCCTGCATTGTGGTGCATCCCACCATGCCCTCGGCCACTCGGCACCTGTGTACACAAATTAATCCACCATCTTTGTTGGGTTAATTTGCATACTCACTCCTGATTGGCTGGTAGGCATCACGAGGGTATGGTCAATTTGCATCTTTCTCTTTTATTAGTGTAGATTATGAAGATTATGAATAAGTATAACTATTCTCAATTTATACAAGTCTACATTCATATTCTTAATGAGTGTCAAATAAGACTGGAGGACTATACCCAAAATATTTTTTTAATGTTAAAAATGTTTTATTGGGTAGTGTTTTGATTCATTTTATTTTAAGAACATGCTGTTTAAATCCAGCTGGTATAACTCACAGGTTGAGCTTCAATCTATGAACCAAGAGGTTGCCAGTTTGATTCCTGGTCAGGGCTCAAGCCCAGGTGGCACGCTTGATCCCCAGTAGGGAGTGTGCAGGAGGCAGCCAGTCAATGATTCTCTCTCATCATTGATATTTCTCTCTTCCTCTCCCTTCCTCTCTGAAATCAATAAAACTATACTTTAAGAAAAGAACATGTTGTTTAAGAAGGTATAAAAGTCATGTAGATGCTAACAGTCTTCAAGGACTTATGGAACGTTTCTTCTCAGAATGAAGATTGGCTTCAAAATTGGTTGTCATTCTTATGTTAATTCAAACATATACCATCATAGACTTCTGAAACAATAATGAAAGCAAGCAAATACAAACATGCTCCTAAGGATATAAAAAATAAAGTATGATATATACAATCAAGGCAAATATCACAGTTTTCAGAAATAAATTCTAAGAGAGAAACTTAAAGTGTTTCCTAGTAATTGGAGTTCTCTATATAAATGAAAAGTTGCTTCAGTTTCTACTGAGTCTTGTTTTAGGGCCTATGTTTTTTCCCAGCGAAAAACGGAACAATAGGTTTTAGTCTGCAGTCAGTTACATGTGGCGGTGAGTGTCAGCTTGTAAATAGCTGCACAATTCTGTGCATCACTGCTTCTGTGTATTCTTCTACTTGGCTGGCTGATTCTATTGTTCCCCTTTTGAATGAGTGTATCTAGAATCCCGTACTCAGAGACTCTATCATCTCAAGCACATTTGGGTACATAAGAGGCTATTGATTAGGTGTATCACTAGATTCCCTGCATAATTGGTGTGAAAGGCTGCCAGGAAATTAACTTTTTCATTCAGTGATCCAAAAATATTATCTAGATAGTAAGAAGATCTTTTGCCTGCTTAATTGAATCACATGTAAAATTATATTTGTCCTTAGAAAGCTCATTAAAATAAAAGTAATGAAAGTTTAGAAAACCATCTTTGTAACTAAATGTCATATCTATCATTTACTTCTCAGGTAAATGCACCCTAGCTAACTAAATTACTATCCATTTGTATAATGGCTTTATAAGTTTTTGGTTAAAATTTGCTTTGATGGACTGGCATAGGTACATGAGCATTTAACAAATAAGTTAATATTGCATACACAACCATCAACAATATTTAAGATGAATTACGCCCTAACCAGTTTGGCTCAGTGGATAGAGCGTCGGCCTGTGGACTGAAGGGTCCCAGGTTCGATTCTGATCAAGGGCATGTACCTTGGTTTCAGGCACATACCAAGTGGGGAGTGTGCAGGAGGCAGCTGATCGATGTTTCTCTCTCATCGATGTTTCTAACTCTCTATCCCTCTCCCCTCCTCTCTGTAAAAAATCAATAAAATATATTTTTTTAAAAAGATGAATTACAAAGAATCTCACCAGTGGGAATACTCTATTAAATAGAATGGATTAAAACAAAGAACACAGTAATAACTCTCTAAATGAAAGCGTATATCACATAATTTCTTAGCACAGATATATGTCTGTCTTGGAATTAACTGATGAAAGTTTTTGTCTTTGGTTTTGTGTTTGTGTGTCTGTGTGTGTGTGTGTGTATATATGTCTGTGTGTGTCTGTGTCACAGCGGCCAAAGTTCCCCTAGTGCTCCTATATAAAATTTTCAATACACGTAATTTCTTGATTTATAACAGATTCTTATTCAGAACCTCATTGCTTTCAATTGTCAAAGGCCATTTCAACTTAATTAGATATTTTAATCCTAATAATCTCCTTTATCTACTAGAGGATTTCTCTCTTCTTTGAATGCTTATCATATTTTCTATAATTCTTAAGGCACTTAGAAAATTTACATTTTCAGATACATGTTTTGTCTCCCCTTTGAGAGTGTAAAGACCTTGTAAAGCTGTCTCATATAGTTTGCCATTCTGACTGTATTGTGAGAATTCAGTATGTGCCTTTAGGTGTTTTCCTAAAGAAATGAATGGATGAATAAATGACTGGTTTTAGTGAAGGATATGTGTATCCATCATATATATATATATATATATGTATATATCTCCACATGGTGTCTTTGGTGTTACTTTGGTAGTTGAATTCAGTGACAGCATCAGATTCCTGTAGCACTAATTGGCATGTGACCTTCATTATCAGGTGTATCATAAAGTTTGACTTGTTCAGACACATCAGAAAAGTTTTATTTTCTTCCATAATCACCAGTCAGAGAAGCTATATACATTTTTGTGTAGAAATTCACGTAATTAGTCCCTGAATGCCTGGGCTGTTATCTCTGAATCACTGCTGTTGAAAATGACAATGTTTATTCCGTTTGAATAGATTTTGCTTGAGGATCATGCCTGTAATTTTTCCTTTTTTCCATGCTGATTTTGTTTTCAAAGAAATTTGAGAAGAAATGACTATTTAGATAGAAATTTTAAAAATAACATTAATTTCTGGAAGGTACAGAAAGAGAACAAGGAAAGATAGTGTGGCTAGGCTTTTCTACTTATAAAAGCAAAAATCTCTTTGGAAGTTGGCAAAATAGAGAATAAGAAAGAAAAAGTCTCACATGTTTACATATATTTTTGACATAAAGCACATATAGGTATACTTTTATGAATGGACTTAACCGAAGACCAAACTTATTAAATAACATTTTTCCCTAATTGAAATTTTCTAAAAACAAGCAAATTCTTAATATGTAAATAAAGAACTTGGGATAATCATTGACAAACACATACATATTTATAAAGTTTGTCTCATTTGAATATTTGGTTAATGGATGAAAACTTAAGAAAATGTCATAGAGCCAATGTTTATAAAAACAAAGGCACGTGAAATCTGTTGTATAAAATACATTTCTCTTAACAGTGGAGCTCAGCTATAGTCCAGTTGGGTAAAATGTCTTTAATTACAGTCCTAAGGATCAATAACATTAACAATTAGGTAACATCTAAGCTTTCTTTATAAGCAAGAAACAAGAAAAGAAAGCACTGGATGTTCTCTTTATTTCTGACTCATGCACTTTAAAAATAATATGAAATTTTTCAAATCACTAAACACATCCTTTTTACCCTCTCATTATTTTCTTTGTCACTTCTCGATACATTCTTTGTCTTAAGGGGTGGGGGGGATCACTAACTATAACTGAATTAGTTCTTCTAAAATTTGAGAATTACAAATGAAATTATAATGAAATGTCAATAATTTATCTAGCATTTTCTCTTAGACAAAACTGAGGGTGTGTCTCCTACAAAAACACTTAAAGAAGATTATATTTATGTTATACTATATGTTTTTATTAGACTGCTCAACCTGAGGACCTAGTGAAATGCCAGCTGTTTACTGAGGTGAATGAAATAGTTATCATTTGAGATTTTTTAAAGGTTCCTACTCCCCAAAGAAATAGTCCACAATTAGATTTTTAAAAACCTACTATCACTCAGAGCTTTTATAGACCCTGAAAATATATAGCTCTAAGATCTAAAAGATCTCAAAAATAATATTTATAAATTTTGATTTATTTTGACAAATAGAATATAATAAATTTCTCTGAAATTCAAAAACTTTAACAAATAGAATGCTTTATATAGAGAGAGATATAGTGTCTCAAAACAAAGTTAACCTATTTTTTATTTATTTTTAGGTGGAAGGTATAATAATATTTCACTTGAAAATGAATCACAAAGAAACCATATATGCTAAACATAAATGCTTTGTTATTCATATCTTTCTATATCATCTAGGGACAAAACATGTAGAGATAAGTCATTAAATAGTAATAAGGGAATGTAACAGTAAATAATAATATTAGAAGTCAGAATAGTAATAGTAAGAAAGAAAGCCAAAACAAGACACTGACAGCAGTTAGAAAATAGTGTGAAATGAGATAGAACTAAAATTACAGCAGGTTGATACAAGCATTTGATAAATACCTTACATCTACATTAAAACAAATGTTAGACAATAAATGTGATAGGAATACATATTCAATTAAACTGCAGTTCTAAAGAGAAATCTGCAGATAAATTAGCCTAATTGGAATCAACAATATGGCACTGAGCACAAATGTGGCCAGATACACCCATCTGGCACCTTTCACCAGTCTGCCTTTCCCATGTAATGGCACCATCAAGAGGAACCAGAATCTTTAGTTTCTCTAATATAATGGCCTCCAGATTACTTCCTTTAAATCAATTGAGCTAAATGGAGTCTCTTATCTCCTCATACAGAAGGGAGGTGCTGAATACTTTATAAATATGTCAGAAGCACTGGAGCTACCCTATCTAATAAAAGGCTACTATGCAAATCAACCAAACAGCAGAACGACTGGTCACTATGACGTACACTGACCACCAGGGGGCAGATGCTCAATGCAGGAGCTTCCCCCTGGTGGTCAGTGAGCTCCCACAGGGAGAGCATCACTCAGCCAAGAAGCCAGGCTCATAGCTGGCGAGTGCAGCGGCAGTGGTGGTAGCCTCTCCCGCCTCTGTGGCAGCACTAAGGATATCCGATTGCTGGCTTAGGCCCACTCCCTGTCAGTCAGACATCCCCCAAGGTCAACCAGACTGCAAGAGGGTGCAGGCCAGGCTGAGGAACTCCCCACTTCCCTAGTGCATGAATTTCATGCACCAGGCCTCTAGTATATTAATAAAGCAAGAGAACTCTTAACGAAGTTAATGTGATTTTAGACTTTTCCAGCCTATCTTTGCAAACTTTACATCATGTCCTCCAAACTTAATTTAGTTTTCTCTTGCTTCCATACATTTGTTTCAGTTGTTTACTTAATCTACATCACAAATCTCTAATTACCACTAACTTAGATCCTTTGCATATGTCAAAACTCAGTTTTATTTCTTAATCTTCTTGAGAGATGTCTCTGCTCCTCTCACATCACTGTTTGTACCATGTTTTATTGAAACTTTATGACACCCTGTATGTTAACTTTCACTTGCTATCTGTCACCTACCAACAGCTATTGCCTCCTATCCTGTCGTGTATGCATACTCTGTCCCTCAGCTAGATTTTACTTCCCATCAGTTTGTAGTTTAAATTTATAATTCATTTGATTGACCCATACCATTGAGTAAATATATTTTTTAAAATAATAGATTACCCAATTGAAATGTACTGGTTATTTAAAATTACAATGGGTAGGAATTTGAAAGAGTGAGAATCACCTCCAGTCTGAATGACTAAGTAAAAAGATTGGAATTTTGTGCAGACCTGTGGCTCTTTGGGAACTAAACTTATGTTTTACTGAGCTCTGATGCCACATTTTGAAAAATCATTTTCCAGATCCCTCTCTTTGCCATAGTTTTCTTTAGAGATGTTAAAAATTAGATACAATTTTAAATACCAGTCACAATATAGCATTTAACTACCTAAAAAAAGTTGAGAAGAAAGAGGAGAAAAATCATGGAGTAAAAATAAAATACATCATGGAAATCTGTCATTATTCTGAAGGGACATGGTTAGATTATATTATTTTCACTTGTTCTTTCTAACACAAGTGATTCCTATGATAAGTCATACAGTCAGATGTTAGGATCATCAGTAGCTCATTATATTCAACAAAGTTTACAGTGTGTCAGAAACAAAAGTCCTTTTATAATTGCATATGCAGATAGATTTTTCAGAATCACTCATGCTTATTATAATTTTCTGATTCCTGGTCATTTGTTATATTTTTATTTCCTAAAGAACCTTTTATATTTGGCAGAGTTGACTTGAGGGCAAAGAATAGATAACTGGCATTCTTATGTTCCTCAAGAAAAATATATATTTTAAATCTGTCTTCACAAAATGGTGTTGGATTGAATTCATTGCCTTATTACCATCTGCTTCTAAAAAAAAAAAAAAAAATCCCAGCTATGTTGTAAACTCCAAGTCAAGAGTCTACGTTCTTGATGTGCACAGTGATAAATTCCTTTGCAAGGTTCCAAATTGTTTCGTGGTGAAGATGATACTACCATTCAAAGTTTGATGATATTAAAAGTAGATGAAATTCTGTATCCGTTTAATAAAAACTCAACACGTTGGTTCTGGGGTCATGGTATTCAGAGGATGCTTTTGGTTAAGCCAAGATTAATAAGGAACTGCCATGACAACCCATTCCTTCCTACACCAATTCAATGCTTCTCTAATCTTTTAAATAGAAAACTGGCAGTTTTATCTAGTACCAGGACACAAAATTCCATTAGCCTTCTATCAGTATATAAAGCAATACCTTTAACACTTAGTTTAAAAACTTATCAAATTAACAATAATCTTTTTCAATGAATCCAAAGAAACAATAGTTTAATAGGATGCCAGTGATAAGCAAATTAATGTCACAATGTTCAAATATAATCTTCACAGAACTAGAGGTCATCTATTTTCTGCTGAAGGTATATTAAATAAAGTATCATGAACTACTTCCTCCATTTCCCCCCCCCACACACACACACTCACACACACACACTCACACTACGCACACACACCACAATACTTTAGTTTTGAAAAGATCAAGTCTGCTTCTATTTAAGTCAAAGTGTAAGATTTTCCTTCAGAAAATTGCATACCTGAGGAGGTGTCAACTGAAGGTTGCTATTTTTATGCTGTGAAGGTTTAAGTTCTGCTGCTACCCATGAAAACATGTGATTACGTGCTGCTTTATTGTACTTGCTAAGAATTAATTAAAACAAAGGGCATTATTTAAGGGCTTTATGTGTAGATTAAGAAATAAAAACAAACTCAACTCTAATTCTAGGATGGCAACCTAAGAATATGAGAAAAAATAAAAATATAAACCTATTTATAATATCCAGGAATATTACGCTATGGCTGTAAATTACTCATCTCTAACTTCAATATTCTCCAGGAAGGCATTCCATCCACACAGCTCTGCTGCCGGGTTTCCAGAATGTAGGGCTCATTCATTAATTCCTCACGCATTGATTACTTAGCCCTCAGGTGCCAGCCTCCTGGAATACTAGTAAATAGGGATACACAGATGCATAAGACACCATTTCTGTCTTCAAGAAACTCACAGTTCAGCTGGGAAGACAGTCTTGTAAACAAATCGTTATAATGGAGTGAGATGTGCTAACAGATGCTGGTACAATGGGGCTATGATGCTAGACAAGGCATATTTGCTTGGAGATTCCAGAAGGCCTCACAGAGAAAGTGGCGTGTGAGCAATACTTTAAGGGAAGAATTGGAGTTTCCAAGGCAATTTCAATAAAAATCAATGAATGAAAATGATAAATAGTCATGTGAATGAAGTGACTACGATTCAGGTGCTACTCACATATAATACCCAGCTGGAAATATATTAGCGTAGTAGAGAACAGACAGTGTGAAGGCAGAAGGACTCACTCTAATTGCAAGATAGTGAGGTGACCCTGAAAATTTATGTAGAATTTCAGTCTCTAAAATGTAGATTGAAAACATAGATTCACAAAGTTGTTGAGGAAAGTATATGAATCTGTTTTGTGAGTTCTAAAGCACCTCACAGAGATTATTTACATAATTACAGCTATTTTTGTCTAGTAAGTGTAGAAGTAGAGGTCACTTCATTATAAAGATGTACTTCTTAGAAAAGCAAGGCCAAGAGGCAAATTTCACATTTCTTTTTAATATAAATATTATTTCAGTAAAGTGAGAGACAGTGAGCTCTTTTTATATTACTTCATTATCCTTAATGCTTATTAATTATTGAACAAGAGCATCCCATAATAAGGCATGAATCATATTTAGGAGACACTGTTTACAATCAAATAGTAACAGAACAAATTATTATCCCTTCAATCTCACTAACATATATTTTCCCAAATAATTTAATTTTTACTTCTGAGCTTCATGTAATTACAAGTACAATTATTATGTGAAAATTATTTTTTAAATACTTACCCTCACCCACATGTCATTAGTATATTAAATAACTAGAGGCCTGGTGCACAAAATTCTTGCATGGGTAGGGTCCCTCGGCCTGGCCAGTGATCAGGGCCGAAGTGTGGGGCGACCGGTGGGGCCATCTGGGGTGGGCCCCCTGACACCCACCTTGGCTGGCCTGGCACCACCTGCTCACCGGCTGGCCCTGCCTCCCGCCACTGTCGCCTCCCTCTGTGGGGTGACTAGTGGGGCAATTGGGGGGGGGTCCCCCACTGGCACCTGCCTTGGCTGGCCTAGGGCCTGCAGGCTGGGGGCAACTCCTTCATTGAGTGCCTGTTTCCTGGTGGTCAGTGTGCATCATAGCGACCAGTCGTTCTACCGGTCATTCCTACATTCCGTTGATTTGCATATTAGTCTTTTATTACAAAGGATGTTTTTGTAGTCTATGTGGTAGAGTGCTGTGGTTAAAAAATCAACACCCAATTCCAAAGTAATATTTTTATAAACTGTCTCTTGAAATTGATGAGGAATCAATATGACACAAACCCAGCAGTTGGCAAGAGCTGACCTGAGGACAAACTTCCTGAAGCATATTCCTAAAGCCAAATTGTAAGACAAGGGACCTTACAAGGAAGTACTGAGCACTTGTCTCACAGCCAGTGATGGGCCCGCACTGTAACTACTGATTTATGGACCAACGTAGTAAATATCTGTTGCCAGCATTTGCTTCATCTATTTTCAGTATGAACACACTGTTTCCATTGGAATACTACCCCTTTTCAGCTTTAACCCATGCTGTTCCTGTAGAGTGAGTCACATCCCTAGTACTAAGGTGGACATGTGATTTGGGTCTAAGCTAATCAGAATATCACTTTTCCTCATTCACAGAACTGGTTCAAACATGTCCTCGTGACCCCATCAGAGACCTTGAGATTGTGCTGGAATGACTGACAGCGACTCTATTTTAATGGCAGAAGAGAATGGTTTCTCTGAGGATGTAAAGAGAGAGTAAGAGATGGAGAGAGTAAAATGGGGCGTTGGTGACCACATTTGACCTTCTCTCCAGGCACGCAAGGTCAAATTCCAAACTTTTAAATATCTTAAGAGATGGACATCCCTGTGATGAAAGCTTATTTGGGTCAAGTTTTCTATCACTTGCAATGTAATTAACAGGTGCAATCAATATTAACAATTTATGCCTTATCTCTGTTACTAGCAAGACAAAAAAAAAAAAAAATACAGCTTATTTCTAGCCTGTGCTTCCCTGGTCACCCTTTCCTGTCTGAGTTCCTCTTGCATATACAGGCTTGTCTCTTCCTAACTATAAGCCTTCAGAGCCTTCATCTTCTAATGGCTCAGCCACATGCTGTCAGTGACTTTGTAAGGAATGGGTTACGCTCACCCATAACTAAGTGGTCTTTCAGGTTTTTCATGTTACCGGTTGCTCATAATTACTCTATTCTCAGTTTACCTTACCTTCCATGAAGCCCCTTTCAAGTAGCAATATAAAAATGCACTTTAATGTTATACCCACAGCATGCTTTTCTGTTTCTGGTTTACAGTTGAATGATTTCATCTCATCATAGTTGTCTTTTTACTCACTGGTGCTTTTGTTCTCAAAGGGGTTTTTGCTCTCATGCATTGTGGGGCTCTGTTAGGACAACATTCTGCTGCAACATTCCTACTGAATCCTTTGGAAGAAGAACTTAAACTTCACTGGATTAAGTGCATTTCCTTTATTGAGTGGCAACAGCAACGTTACTTAAGGAATTAAGCTTTTCCTTTCTTCTCTTTTCACCAGCACCAGTGGGATGTTTTCTTCTGAAAACCTGAATGTCTGGCATATGGAAAAATCCACTATTTGTAGTAAGAGCTCGGGGCTTCTGATGACTTTTGTGGGCAATGCATATAAACTTACTGGGTTGGAATTAACAGGTCTGTCCTTGCATAAATGAAAAGAAAGTCTGTAAAGTAATTCTCTGCTAATCAGAGCAAAGTAGTCTTGGGTTCTACTGACATGGAAAGATTATAAGTGGTATCAAGCCTAAGGACTAGCAATAAGTATATTACTATGGATTAGAAAGTGTCAATATTTATATCCCTTAGTACCATGTAACTTTTATTAGAAAATAGAATAACTTTTGCCCCATATTGTACCACTGTGATCATTAATGAGCTTTTGAACTTGACAAGTAAGTATACATCTTGTCTGGGGACTGGGTATAACCATAGTTATGAAGTCTGGAAACACCTCCCATTAATCTCAGTTTTCAAAACTCCTGATATGTTCTGATTCGTTCACCTGTCATTTAATAATATTTAGTAATTATTAAAAGCTTTATGTTATACATTTACTTGAAAAGTGTTCATTGAGTACCCATAAGTACAGAAATCTTGAAATGAATAGTCATAACAAACTTATGTGCAAAGCATCCCCTTCTTTATGGAACTCATATTCTAACAAACCCTCACACAGATAATTGTTTAATTAAAGTTTAGAGGAGTGCAAATACTATGCAGCTTGTTCTACATTTATTATTTTGAAGATGTATAACCAAGCCACAAATGACCTGCTCATGTGCAACACTTTAGATAGTTCACCATTTGACTTGTCAGTTAATCATTCTTCAATAAGCTGGGGGAGGGGGCGTTCATCTGAATGCTTTTTAATTAGATAGACAGCCTGGTGTCTCCCATCACATCAGGCATGATGGGAGAGTTTTCATCAGCATGCAGTGAGGGACCCAAAGCGTCAGCATAAGCCAGCCAAAAGGGATGGCTAGAAGCAGAGAAAGTTTCCCTTTCCTTCAGAATGCTGACCATCCCTAAGGCTTTAGAAAACCTTAAAGAATATCCAAAATAAACATGCAATTATAATGTCACTGCTTCTTTTCAATATTCTTCTAAAATGTAAACTGTCGAAATGTAAAACATGGACGAGAATGAAAACCCTGACATGTTAAAAAAGTAAAATAAACGTTGATTGAAGAATTCATTACATAGATTCAGTCAAAAAGTTTTTCTATCAAATGGGAACTTCACCACTTTTCTATGCTTCACATTAGTGCTGAGTTTAGAAATAAATACTACCCTCAAGGGGAAAAAATGTTCAAAATAAATGAGTGATAGGTGAAGGCATATGACATATTTGCTTTTGCAATTATGAGAGATGTCCAATTAAATCAGACCATTCAGCACATGATAAAACAACACTGGTTTCAAAATGTAGCAATGATGAATTCATAAAGGAAGCTCTAAAACCAATCAGCCATCCAATCAATCAATCAATTAACTGAGCAGTCTCTGCTCCTACTGCTTCTCTCTTTTTATATAGATGCATGTATTTTGAGGAGTACATTTTGAGAAGGGAGAGAGACAACCTTTTGACTCTGTGGAGTAATAGTCATTAGATAATCAGGGACAGGCAGAGACAGTGGCTCCTATTACAGTGAGCATTTGTCCCAAACATGCAGCTGTACATGCCTCACTGTTTGTAATCCCGGAATTAAAAAAAAAAAAAAAAAGTAAGTGATGACCAAGTTTGGAGAGCATTGGCGTGCACGTTGAAGATTATAAATTGGTAATCATGTTAATGGATAGTGGACATTTGTGGGGGAGATTTGCTTTTGCTTATTTGCCCTTAACAGCAGCTTGAGGAGAAATCCACATGAAGTTATTCATTAGTTTAATCTTCAAGGACATTTAGAGTCCATCTTATCTAGTTTTAAAAATCGCTGTTATGTAGCGTTTGTATAACCAGAGGAAAAAGAAAGTTTCCATTATTTGAAAATTAAATCTATTTTTTAAATTGTATTTTAGTTAACTTGAAACCATATACTGTCAAATTTAACTACTCGCATAGTGTCAAAATCTATATATATAAAAGGCTAAGTGTCCATCTGTCCAACTGGTAGCTATGACGCGCACTGACCACCAGGGGGTAGATGCTCAACGCAGGAGCTGTCATGATGCACACTGGCCATTTACAAGGAAATGGCACCACGGACCTGGCACTGACAAAACAACACTCGGCTTCCCCCAAGTGGGACACAGGGCCCACCACCACCCTGGAGCAACACTCCACCAAATCGCAGCCAAAGCTGCCAAGACTACATGGCACAAAATGCGGCCAACAGCCCAGCCCCACCTGGAAACGGTCGCTGTGGACGCTGGACAATGATGTCACATAGCAACGCCTGGCTTCCTCTCCCTAGCGACTACCTTTCTTGGAGTTTCTTCAGCCTAGGAACCCGACTTGCTGTATAGTCAGATGGAAACATTTTACAGTTTAACCAAGTGTTTGTGAAGCATTTTCCCATGCCTCATCTTATTTAACTTGTTATGCTTTAGAATACTTAATTCAAAAAATTTTTCTTTTGAATAATTAAATTTAAGTCAGTTTAAAACAGAATTTCCTCAACAATGTTTGTGTGTGTGTATATATACACATACTTTCAGAATTATCTTCAAAACTTGAGGGATTTTTAAGTCATACCTAAGTAATTAAAAGTGCTGTATATATTTGAAAAAAATAAACATTTTCAATCATTAGAAACCAACCACACTTTGCACAAACTAAATGCTAGATAATTTGAGTTATGGCAAGTGCAATAGAGAACTTTCAAAATATATAAAATTAGGTTAATATAATCCCCATAACAACCCAAGGAGGAGAAGTTGTTTGTCCATATTCACATTCTCTATAAATAGTGGAACTGCTATTTAAACCCAAGACGCCTGACTCCAGAATTAACCATGGTATGTGCATACATATTACAGGAAATAAAATCACTAATAAGCTATACCTTTATACAAATGTAGAAAGAATTAGTGATAAGTGGGTATGTTGCAAGTAGGCATCGATTGGACTATGTACTTAGCTAAGCCTCATACTGAATAGCCCAAACCTAACTACCTATACATATCAATTTCATCAATAGTAAGTATAACGGAGGTGCTAAAACTACTCTGATTAATTGATAACTAAAATTTAAATAGTCTTAGCTACCTTGATAGATGGAAAAATAGACAGAATGTTACTGATATAAAATCAGTCAAATGATGCTAACACTAATATATAAGTCAACCCATAGATAGGTGTAGGTTGCTTTAGATAGCAAGATTGTGTGTGTGTGATGTAAACAACACAACATTACATTTCAGACAGAAATAGTTTAAAATCATTCTTAAGTATTGCAGGGGGTCTTCTCAAGGGACAAATTTACAAACTATATAAACCAGGTGACAGTGCCCTCTTGAGGATGCTCCTGAAATCTGACACCAGCTACCTACCCAGGAATTCTGCAGGTACATTCTTTTCTTCTATATCCTGAATCAATGTCTTTATTTTTACAATTTTAAGAAAATACAATGCAATTAAAGAGCATTCACACTGATTCTTCAAACTTTTCCTCAAAAAACAGCCTTTGCAACACTATCAAATTTAATTCAAGGAAACAGATCATATAGTTTGGGTTCTCATAACTACAGGAAAGATATGTTTCAATAATTGAACATATAGAGAGCATTATGGCTTAGTACTGAGGATTTCAACCAAAAATGTTTTACTAACACATACCCATACCAAACTAAGGCAAATCAGAAATTGTATTCAAAGATTCTAAATATGCTACCATGGTTTGGATTCACCTGCCCTCTGCTTATCATGGCCTGATCTCTAACAGAAAGAATATAACAGCCAGTCTGAATGTTTTGTGGCATTCTTGATTTATTTCTAGTGTCTAGAACTTTTGTGCTTCCACAGAAGCCAGAGTGCCCTCTGGCTCTCTCTCTCTCTCTCTCTCTCTCTCTCTCTCTCTCTCTCTCTCTCTCTCTCACACACACACACACACACACACACACTGTATAGTTCCTTCCTTAAACCTGAATGTTTGCAATCAGAATACAAATACCCATAAAACAACTTTGGAATAGTCTAAAAAAATGCTAAATAAAAAAAAGGAAGACAGAAAAGTTAAAATAAAAACTAAGTTTTATCAGTAAGACAGAGATTCAGAGATTTTGTTTGGGGGAAAGTATCAGAAATTAAGAAAGCAGGAAAACAGAATATAAGATTCATATGGGTTTTCTTTCGTGAAGTCAAAGTAATTCCTCTGTGTCCCACTGTGCTAGAACAAATTCATAAAATGTTTGGAAATTACAAGTCATTAATTTACAGACTGGCTTACATCCTGAAAAATCTATCTGGTTATTTAGATTATTTTTCTTGGCCATAGAAGAGACATGGAAGAGGTGAAAGCAAAAGTTAGATAACATGCTTGGGAGTGACTCTCCACACTCTGGTAGCTGGATGTTAAGCCTGAGGCAAAGGAGTGAGGGGCCAAAAGCCACTGCCTTCCCTCTGTTCATCTGTTTTTCAGTTCTGCAAAACTGGGACATATTTAAAACAATGAACTTTACAAAAAATAAAAAAGGAAAGAAAGCTACAGTGAGTCTTCTGATTATATTTATTTTCCCAAGAAACTTCACCAAGCTTATTAAAAACCAGGGACTCAGTGCATGCATTTGTGCACCTTGAAAGGAACTGTGGGCTGTGAGGCTGTGGTGGGCACAGAGGCAGGTCTCGGCCCATCCCCCATGCCCCCACCTGGCCCCTCCTGCTGTGGCCCCTGGTCCCCTGTCTGCTGGTAGTCCCACTCCCGCTGCCGCCACTCTCAAGCGCTGATGGCACACGCCCAGCTCTCACCTGCTAATGGCAGAGCAATTGGGGCCGGTTCCAGCAGATGGTGCAAGCGGCACTACTGCCCTGATCACCCCTCAGGAACAGGGGGAGGTGGAGAAGACCTCAGGGGAGATTGGGGCGGGCAGCTGCCGTTCGCACCTGCTGATAGCACCAAGAAATTGGGGCCGGCGCTGGGCACTGGCAGCGGGTGCGAGCAGCTGCTCCAGCACTGGTAACAGGTGCAAGCAGGGCCAGTGCAGGCAGCAGGTGGAAACGCCAGGTGGGACCATGGTATGCAGGAGCAAAGAATATCTAATGACAGCAACCGGTGCCCCACCTCGGTCTGGAGCCCCCGCTCACTGGCTGCATCATCCTGCCACCCACTCTGCACCTGCTGCCGACACCTTCCATGTTCCACATGTGCCCCCTGGTGGTCAGCGCACATGATAACGACCAGTTGTTTGGTTGTTCTGCCATTCGGTCTATTTGCATATTAGAGTTTTATATATATAGATACCCAGTTAAATAACTGAGAAATCCTTTTATAATTGTTTGCTGAAGCACCAAATTATATCATTAAGAACACAAACATTTTTATTGTTTTGCCACTTTGTAGTTGGTAATTATATAGGAGTTTACAAGTATGGTTCTAATTTATTACCCAAGGTTTAATAAGCAATTATTTTCTTGTAAAAAATCAGATAAAATACAGAAAATTGAGAGTCTTTGCCCTCCCCCCCACACACACACATGAGGAAACAGAAATAAAAATCAAGGTATAAAACCAGTTTCTTTTTTACCCTGGTTTTTTTAATGTGTTTATATGGCTGATGGTTAAATTAAAAAAGAAAAAGAGAAGGGAGGAGGCAAAATATATTTTTGCCACAGAATCCCTATTTGTATAGCAATATGGGATGAAAAATGAACAATATATTGATGTAAAAATGTATGCTTTTAAAATGTGTACCCAAAGTATTAACATCTTTGGCTTCTCTCTGCAAAGCCTTGAACACAATTTCTGGAATCTACTTTGTTAATGCTGAGAACCCCGGGCCTTCTTCACAATTTGCTAATTTCTTGCACGCCCCACCCTAAAATGTGGAATCTGCATAGAAGTTAGCCTGGTTGTCTTAAACTGATGTATAGATCTTGCATCATCTGGCTCCATTTTACCTTCCCAATATTTTGTGTGCCCTATGACCATTCAATCATAACATTAGTTGACACAAGTTTAGTGTTTTTTCAACTTTATTCATCTTCCTAAGCTATTCCTGCCCTTTCTTAATGTTCATGTGTTCAAATTATATTTCTTCTAGGGTCAAACACCACTTACTACATGGAAGCCTGTTTAATGCCCTGCCATAAGGACAATACAAATATCTCACATGACCTGAAGCCAGACATTTTGTACTGTCTTTATGCACATTATTGTGCTGAAAGCAACCTCCTTTTTCTGTTATCCTTACTGAAAATTAGTTGTAGTTTAAGGCAGTTATTACACTTTGCTGAACATCGAGTTTATCTTGTATAGCTTTCTCCCTGCAAAGAGTAAAGTCCTTGAGATCAACATCCACATATGATCCCTCCCCAGTGCTTAGCATCATGCTCCCGAGAAAATAAGCTAGGAGTTAATTTACAAGTCTCTCTTTACTTGAAACAACCTGCATAAACTCTTCCTAAATATAGACGCACATATTTATATGTAACGGTTTTGATGACTTACTGCAACATATTCATTCAGAAAGTAAAATATTCTCCATGTCAATGTAATTACCAATCATCAATGCAACAGGCAAAGATCAAAAGGAAATACATAAACATATAAGGAGAATTCAAGCCTTGAAACACATATTGAAATGGTATGTGACTGAGAGCTCCGCATTTTCAGGCTGCTGAGCCAGGTTGCACACTCAGCTGATGGAAACCTTTGTGCCCTAACTCGTTGAACGCCGTCGATCAGAAACACCAGGATGTAGTTGCAGAGGGAATCCCGCCTGGATTCACATGATTAGCTCTTTGATTAACTTTCCTACTCCCATTGCTACCATTTGTCCCCTGTTACACACAAACTCTCTGGAAGGAAATGACACTCAGTTCTATGAAAAGAAAGCTTTCTTTCTATTCACGGTTTGCCTCATGCCCTTGAAATAGCATTTAGTTTTTCCTTAGAAATATTAAAACATGCTTTCATAAAGCAGAATTTTTTTTTAAAAGAATAGATCAAATCATTGAATGGCACTTCTACATCTTCTTCAATATGAGGAAGCATGTTGATGGGGCTAAAAGCTACATAAGCAAATTGGATTAACTTATTTTAGGGCAAATTGCCCAAGTAATGCCATTTGAGGTACTAGTCTGCTTGGGAGCAGTTCTCCTCTTTGTAGGATTGCTCAAGCAAGGCTGCCCGGGCGTCAATGTGCCTGCTACAGGATGCTCCTTTCGGCTTTGCTAGGATTGTACTTGGCTTCCAGCACTCAGGAATTCATGCTTTGATTTTCATCGTGAGGTTAGAAATCATAGCCATAATAATTAGCAGGGACTGGATTTCAACATGGTAAACAAGGAGATTGCTCTTCAAAATGTACTAAGTAGAAGACACCAGGGTGAAGAAAAATAAAGCAGCGATGTCTGAATAGTAAGTCACTACTCTGCCAGAACATAATCATCACTCATAAAGCATCCCCAGAAGGATCACCAAGCAAGCAATTCTAACAGTAGGTAGTCAGTGCCATACACTAGGCAATTCCCTTATGAACAAACAAATTCCAGGAGAAAATGTATATTGTACCCTCTTTCAGCAGCACTTAGCTGTAGGATTTCATTCTAAGAGTCATGTAAATGATGAGCATACACAAAACAAAATCCCTACAGAGTTGTGGCTCTAAAGTGGTCTAGCATTATAGAATTTTAAACTTTTAATGATGAATAGTTTTCTGCAAGCCCTGTTAAAGGGATGTCAGTATATCAAAAATTGCTTAACTTTCCTTATCTCAGAAAGCTGAGAAATGTTTTCCACCCTCTTTCCCCAGCTCTGTATCCCCATGGGCTTCTCTGGTCCAGGTGTCTTCTCATCATACATGTCATTACAATGGTGACTCGGGAGAAAACATTTTTCTTGACTAAGTGGCATATGATTTAGTTTTTCAAAATTTAACTTTCAGTGTCAAAACCAAAAAAATATATACAGGAGGCCATTTACCTGGGCAACTTGTGTCTTTAATAACAGTAATTTTAGCTCAAATGATCCAGATTAGGAGAACACTACTAAATGTTGAGGATGGTTAAGCATGTGATGAATAAGGACTGACCTGATGAATTGTTAAGTGACTAAGTATTTGCCTTGTCTTCGGTTTTCCATCCTAACCTAAACTCAAGAAATGTTTCTAGTTTCTGATTAATAATGGATATGCTTGCCGAGACCGGTTTGGCTCAGTGGATAGAGTGTCGGCCTGCGGACTGAAAGGTCCCGGGTTCGATTCCAGTCAAGGGCATGTACCTGGGTTGCGGGCATATCCCCAGTAGGAGATGTGCAGGAAGCAGCTGATCGATGTTTCTCTCTCATCGATGTTTCTAGCTCTCTATCTCTCTCCCTTCCTCTCTGTAAAAAATCAATAAAATATATTTAAAAAAAAATAATGGATATGCTCTATGCCCTCAAGTGAAACACTTTAATATTGATTTCAACTAGTTCAATGTACTAAAGTGATTTAAACTAAAGCGATATAAATCATCATTCATGTACAAATGTTAAATGTATGTAATTTTATACAAAAAACTATTAAAAAGCATTCATTCCTTTTATGAATGCCATACAATTTGTTGAGCAAGAATAAAAAATAAAAAGATACAAAAGTTTTTATCAATCAGTATGCTTCCATTTACATGAAGTCCTAGGGCAGGTATAGTTAATAATAATAAAAATCATGGCAGGGATGGCAAGGATGGGCCAGGTTGTTGTGGGGAGTGATTGAGGGGAGACTGTAAAGAGGAATAAGAAAATTTCCTGAGGTGATGAAAATATTCTATATCTCTATTGAGGTGTTGGTTATATGGATGTATATGTTTATCAAAACTCACTGACATATACATTGGAATATCTGTGCATCATCCTGGCCATTTGTTCTCCTGATAAAGATGACAACACCATACAGTCTCAGAATCTGTTTCAGAAGCTCTGCTTATATCTAACCCTATGATTTTTCAACTGAGTGCAGACTCCAGGCTAGGGGATCACAACCTTGGTCTGCAATCTTTGTCTTTATTGACATCTATCTTGCTTTGGGTATTAGTATATTTAAATATTTGACTATTGCTTCTAATTCACTCTCTTAGCTTAAGATGAAATGTGGCTGAATTTTTTTTTTCAGTTATGAAGTGTGCTTACACACACACACACACACACACACACACACACACACACACACACACACAACACATCCCAACCAACCAAATAAAAAGGAAAAAAAAAAAAAAAACAAAGCCAACAAAAAAAACCCCATATCATTTAGAGAAAATACACCTTTTAATTGCTCTTGTAACAAAGTTAGAATGTGTAGAGTCCAGTAATTATTGTTCCAGAGATAAGAATAAGGGTCAGGAAAGAGAAAACATCAGGAGGTAGACTTGGGTCTCTGGAGACAAGATATCAAAACCATAAACTGTGAACCACAGGCCATCCCACTTTCTGCTTGAGGAGGGAGAGCCTTCAGCTGGCTTTCAGCCTTCAGAGGCTCTCATTTTCACCTCTGATAGTGGAGGGACTTGTGATGAACACTCAATTGTCCTCACACTTTCACAAAAGCACAGTGAACTCTATCATACTACAGACAGATGCCAAATAGAATCTAGGATTACACGACTGAGTAAAAAAAGCTAGTGTCTTCTGATTTTTAGGGTCCACAATCCACATGGAAATCGTTTCACCATTTTGGAATAATATCAATAATGATAATTAATATTTGTTTTGTATGTATGGGAAGGTGCTGTTCTAAATACTTGGTATGCATTACCTAGTATTTTCTCTTTGCAAACACACTTGGTAGTAACTTACCATGATCATTCCCTTATTACAAACCAGGAGTCCTCAACTAAGAGAAATTAAGAAGCTTATCAAAGGTTAAGCAACAGATTTGAGATGGAGCTGCGATTTTAAAATACATAGACCATACAACACTGCATAAGAGTATAGATAGGAGCATTGTTGGTTATAGCAAAGGATTAGAAATTATTCTATGTTTAGCACTAGGAGAATTGGCAAATAAACTCTTATATAGGCCTTTAATAATATAGGGAGGAACAATAATAGGTTTAAATTTGCAAGTATGCAAAACAGTTTATTCTTGTATTACTCTTTATTAATTATTGGGTTATTTTTCCATAAGAACAACTGCAAACCTGCTTTTGCCTTACTGTGTATACTATATACAGTTGAAAATCAGTGAACAATAGCTACTCACATCAACATGGATTAATCACAGAAACAACATTTCTGGTGAGTATGTCAAGTCACAGAAGAATATATAGGATGGGGCAAAAGCAGACTAACAGCTGTGAGTATGTGAAACACAGAGTTTATTCTTAGATTATCATTTATTTATTGTATTGTATTATTTTCCATACAAACAACTGTATAAAATATGAGAATATTTATATTCAATTCATAAATGGAAAACAAATCTACGTTTTTTGAAGATGCATACTTTTTTTTAAAATCATAATGAAAAATAAGATAGCAATAAAACCCATTTCTTTTCTATATTATTTCTTATTCCATCTCAAATAGTCCCCTGGGTAGCTTTGTATTTATTTCACTCATATTTAAGCTTCTTACCATAATAAAGAACTAATTGTTGTTTTCATTTCATACTTTATGATTCTAATAGTGTGTTTTTAATGAATGTTTGGGTTTATAATGAGTAATATAAGTAATAATTACAATAAAATTTTAGCACCAACTATCAGAAACTAAGCATATAGAGCAATGTTTAATAAAATTATGTGCCAAGTTCCTCTGCTACTGGTAAATGTCAATCAAAGCCTAATATAGAATGACTTACTCTAAATTTTTCTCCAGGGTCAAGTAACTTGGCTTACCTCTGGAGAACACCCTTCTTTTTCATATCTCATAATTTATTCTCTGCAATTAAATCTCTGCTTCGACCATACTTACAAAATTGGAGGTCAGGCTGACACTCTCAAGTCCTGGCCTGGGCCTGACCATCTGCTGCCAGACTATATTGAACCCATTTACTTGTCTGCCTGAATTCTGAATATTGCTTGTTGCCATTTACTTCTGTCATTGAACTCTGGTCATCAGCCAGGAAACATGCGTCACCTGTCATCTACCTATCTGATTGAGCCATTGCCGCCTCCTATTAACATGCTATCATTTTATAGCTCACCTGGGTTTCCACCATTTAAAGCAAAATCCACACCACAATGCTGGCCCCACAGCAGGGGATAGTGGGAGAGATGAGAGCTGGCTAAATAATCTCTAGAGGGCACTCTTCCAGCATTTCTTCTACAAAAGAAGCAATAGGCCAGTGTGGCTCTGTGTTTGAGCAACAACCTATGAACCAGGAGGTCATGGTTCAATTCGCAGTCAGGACACATGCCCAGGTTGTGGGCTCGATCCCCAGTGCAGGGAGTGCAGGAGGCAGCCAAACAATGATTCTCTCTCGTCATTGATGTTTCTCTTTCTCCCTTCTTCTCTGAAATAAATAAAAATATATTTGAAAAAAAATAATGAATACATTCAGTAGGAGAAGATAAAATATTATTTTCAACTAATGTCAACTATATTTCGCAGAGCATTTCTTCAGTTGTTTAGTTGACCGACATTCAGAGGCTCTTGAATGTTTTATTATTGGCAACACAGAGATGAATTACACATGGCCCATTCATAATGTACTTTCTCAAGGTGCTTAGTAATTCTTGTATGAGAAGAATACATAGAACTTGTCTAGAATTGCAGTCAAAGTATGAACATAGTGCAATGGTACCAGGGGAACACCCTTCCAGGAGAGCTCTGGATATCTAAGCTGAACCTTACATAAAATCAATAATGGCATAACATTAACAAATAAGTAGTTTAGTATTTGCCAATAATTGAATGAAAGGACATCGAAATATGATTTAATTCTCAAACAATTCCATTGGTTTCATTGTCCTTCCCAATATACAGCTGAAGAAACTGAGTTTCCTAGACATCAGATCAGATATTTCAAGGATGGAGAATAGGGCAAGAATTGGGGCAGAAACGGGATTGGGACCATGAAGAAAATGACACAAGGCAATTATGAATTAAAGTTAATTCAAAATGAAGGGGATGGCATTAGAGAGATACTGGTGTAGTAGATTGCCTCGCATGTAATAGATTATGAAAAACATTTTTAATGAAAGAATGAGTATTACATGGTTTATTCTAACTCAGTTTTTATCTTTGCAATTTAACAAAGTTTAGCATATATAACATATATATGCTGCTTTTGGAGATGGAATCTATTATTGCTACTTTTCAAAAACTAGAATTTCTTAGCTTCTATTTTCAGTGAAAAAATACTAAGCAAAGTACTGGGTAAGCTATTATATGAATTAAAATAATAAAAACACTGCATATAATGATGCAAAAGACATTTATTTATAATACATTGTAAAGTTTCTATCACAGCACTTCTTAAGGTTTTGTTCAACTTCAAGGAACAAAAAGCATATGAACCCAGACGACATTTCTCCTGACAGGGAAAACCCAAAGGTGAAAGTCCACTCACAATTCTTAGGAACATCTAATGATGTGAGCCAAGGAAACGCTTATCACTATCATAAACACCTTACTACATGTGCCAAACATAATTACACACAAACATTTTAAGATCATTTGTATGCCAAGAAAATCCTTCCGCATCCTCAAAGAACTTAAAAAACACACACAACACTTTAAAATAATAAACTGCCTCCCACTTTCCTTTATTAAATGATTATCTGATATCAGATACTCCTCACTTAGTTGCAGCTTAATTATATAGCCACACTGCCATTTGGGGAATTATAAGCTGGATACTGTGCTCCCCTAAAAGTCATTTGCATGCCACCTGCTCCTTGGTTGCCTGGATGGCATCGACCACTGCCACAGTGAGGAGGGAAAGTTATTAGAAGCATAGATGCTCTCTGAGGTCTGTTGAATTGATGCTACCGAATAAGCTAAGGACAAGCACATCTCTTACTGGAAGGGATGTCATCACTATGTTTTCTGCCACAAGAGACAGAGATTCCTAAAGGGCCTCATCGATCACTCCATGAAACGTCGCCTGAATTCCAATTTTCTTCTACAAATATCCGCTTTGAAATATCAGAAAAGCTGTTGATTCCCTATGTCCCAGCCTCCCTATCTCAGAATGGAGGACAGGATCTCCCACGTTGCTGGGGTGTAATTAATTAAGGTGTAAGTGTTTTCCAATCTGTGGATGAAGGTAACAGGTGCAAATTACCATTTGAAAGAGTGATTTGTGTCATCAAGACTAACTGCTGACGAGGGAAGCTTAAATCAACCCCATTTGAAGTTCTATTATTTTTTAAATGCTGACAGAGAATCCACCCTTACGTACAGCACTGCACAGATAAGATATGCTCCCCATCCTCCCGGGCTGCCATTTCAGGAAAACAGATGGCGAGATTACCAAATGAATGTGGAAGCCATGGGCAGGGAAAATGATCGATTTTTTACAACCCTGAAAAAGTTCTGGAATAGCAATACCAGCAGGTAAACGAGACTTAGATAATGGCAGTTTTTCAATTCAGATGTTTACCTGAAGGTATGAAAAGGCACTGAGCAGTTAGACTTCAACTGTTCTCGTTCTAAAAATGTTTTTATAATAGGCGTCATCACAGCCCTAGCCGGTTTGGCTCAGTGGATAGAGCATCAGCCTGCGGACTAAAGGGCCCCGGGTTCATTCCAGTCCTGGAAAGGTATTGCAGTTGCAGGTTCCTTCCTGGCTGGGCCCTGGTCAGGGCTCAAGAGGGAGGCAACCAATCAATGTGTTTCTCTCACACTGACATTTCTCCCTGTCTTTCCCTCTCTCTTCCACTCTCTCTACAAATCAATGGGAAAATATCCTGGGATGAGGATGAAAAGAAAAATACGCATCATCAACTCATGCTAATATTGACCATCAAATGTGACAATGAAATACGTATGTGTTTTCATGCACACAGGGGTTGTTTATATCATACTTATTGTTAAAAGATATTACTAATAATGAATGATTATGCTAATTTTAATTAAATAACCGTTCTTGGTTCCTGAGGTTGTGCATGAGAGGAGGTAATTTTCTGTGAGAAGAAACATTTTAATAGAGTGATTCTGAAGCAGGTCCCATTTGGTATGAAGTCGGGGGAGGAATAGGAAGAGGAAGAGAAGGCGATGGGGCATAATGAGAACTGGGACAGCTGATGAAGAAAGAAGAAAGATTTCCTTCAACTGTAAATATGCCAGTTACAAAAAAGGAAAGTCCATCCAATAAACTTCCAGGGAGAAGATTTGAAAACCCAACTGAAGTAGTAGAACAGAGGCCTAACAGTCAGTGTTCCAAGAGGGAGAAATTGATCAGGGTGAGAACTACCAGGGCAACATAGCTGAGCTGTTTTTTTGTTTTTTTTTCTGGATGGCATAAGTACAGATAGGTTTTACTATAAAGAAAAAGCTACAAAAAAGCTGGCAACTAAAGATGAGAGTGAATATAAAAGAGGAGGGGAAAGCTTTAGGAAGAAGCACAGGAAGTGGGAAAAGAAGATGGTATGAAAAACTATAAAAAGAAAACAAGGCATAACTTAATTCCTGTGATTATTAAACTGCAATGCAAGTTAGACACAATGTCTGAAGCAAAAGAATTGTAGAGAGTTTAATATCTTGAACTGAGGGATAGAAGCAGATGCAGATTACTATTGTATAACATGATGAAATTGGAGTTGCCTCTAGAGGCAAATTCTATAGTAGAAATCATTCTCTCTGATGCTTTTCTCTACCCTATATTCCTTTTTGCTCAATTTTTACTTTTTTTTAATAAAATATACTGACATACTACTTTTATTATGAGTAAAGATTCTCTAATCTTGATATTTTTTCTCAGCAAAGTTTGAAAAAACGTATTATACTTTCAAGCAATATTGTGAAGTTCTATTAGGTTTCTGCACAGAGTCGGATGGATCTATTAGTGATGCATGTTGTTGTGTGTTATCATTTGTGGGTCCCACTATGAAGGGACTAAGTCCAATAGCATGTATATGTTGATTAAATGTTGAGCCACATTTCTATTGGCTTTACATAGCATCACGTTTTGAAAAATAGATCAGACTAATGAAATAAATATCATTTGCATTTTGCATTTCATCTTTACATTTTGTAGTTTTAGGGAAACTACCTTTTGAAAAAGTCAGGTAATATTACTCTATAAACATTTTCTGAATTCCCACCATCACAATAGGCATTGTGTTAACAATGCTCAATTGTAACCTGCAATGGAAGACAAGAGAGAGGAACTACAAAGATAAATAATAAACACTATTATGCAAATGAATACCAAAAGTGGCACAGTCTTGATAATAAACACTCATCACATAAAATTTATTTATTACTATTCATTAAATAGATGCTAAGATAAAATATTATTTTAGGTGGCAAATTTTGAATCTTTCAATCTCACAGAAAAGTGAATTATTTTAACATTTGCATTGAGTTTTAAAATAATTTAGCTTTGTCATTATATGAAATTTTCAAAATGACATGCATTACCTGCTAAGTCCAATACTATGTATATGTTTATAAAAGTTATAGTGGTTTTGTGAAAGGGAATATGGGCCATATAAGAACTCTCTAGAAATATGATATTATATGTAATATACACATACACAATTATATAATTAAAAGTGTAACCTGTCAAGAAGGGTGTATCATCTGATAAAAAGTTTCTCTGATCTTAAGAGTATATCATGACTTGACACACACTGGTAATTATAAACAAATAATTTTACTAAGCAAAATTATATCTGTAGCAAAGCTTTTAAAAAAGTTAATTAAAGTGAAATAAGTAACTATACAGCTTATCTTCATCCTTTCTGAAGTTGAGCAATGAAGCTTGTTAGCCCTGTGCAGATATTATATAGTACTTATGTGTAATTAAAATAATCATGGACATGCCATAAAATAATTAAATATTTAATGGAGAATAGTCATGGCAGAATCATGAAAGGCTTACGTTTGAATACTAGCACTTATCTGAGGAAACAGTCTCTGCTTTTGTAAATAAGTTTGAAGAAACCTGGTACATAATAAGAACTTTTTCCAAGAAGTTATTTGATTGTGTTTCCATATGCCCTGCTCATTCTTTGCATTGAATAGGGAAGGTTATTTGAAAAGAGTGAAGCCTATTAAATATTTGACAGAATATTGCTTGAATAATGAATGATATTATTTCATTGTATTATATCAGATGTGAAACGTGTGTTTTTTTAAATATATTTTTATTTATTTCATAGAGGAAGGAAGAGGGAGAGAGAGATAGAAATATCAATGATGAGAGAGAATCATTGATTGGCTGTCTCCTGCACGCCCCCTACTGGGGATCCAGCTGGCAACCCAGACATGAGCCCTTGACCAGTACAGAACCCGGCACACTTCGGTGTGCAGACCAGTCTATCCACTGAGCCAAACCAGCTAGGCCATCAGATGTGAAACGTTTTTAATAGGTGACATCTGGAAGGCCAACAACTAAGAAACCGAAATGCTTTAATCTGGCATCAAAGTTAATTTTAAATGGTCTTTCCAGTCTTTGCTTCCTCCATACTCCTCACATAATCTATAGCACAGGAAAACTACGTCATTCGGGATTTCCCAAAGGTCTCAAGCCTAGCTTTTGTGGGTGTTCTTCCTTCTACATGGAATGTTTTTTATCTCAGGATTTCTCAACCTTGGCACTACTCACCATTCATGCTGGATCATTCTTGTTTGTGGTGGGCTGTCTTTTTTTTTTTTTTTTTTTTCTTTATCCCAATATTCATCTTCATAGTAGTATTGATAACATATTTCTTTTTTGTTTATTTTCAAACTTATTTCAGTTGCATTTTCTCCTTCCATGTAACTTGAAGTTTATAAGTCTATAATGAGTGTTTTTTGCAAAAAGTGAGCTATATAAACAACTTTTCTGAGAGATAAAGACACAAGGAAAGAAGCAGACAAGGAGGGGCCACACCTGGGAATTACACAATAACTTGGCTCTGTGGCAGCCAGTGTAATTATGTGGAAAAGCAGAGGAGTCAGAAGGATAAGAGAATGACCGTCAGAGAAGAAACAATGTTGTCTTCACATCACTTTCTGGGAATGGAGGCCAGTCTTAGAGAATTGTTATGCCCTTCCCACTGTGCCCTTCCCACTTGGCTAACCAGGGCTAAATTGCCACCAATAATTATGAGAACAGATTCAGAAAAGCATAATTAGATTTCTGACACAAGGCCTGAATATATTCAACATTACACACCCGTGTTAGCATCTACCAGAAAACTTAGCATGTATTCATTAACACATATAGGCAATTATACTACACGTAATAGCTGCTCCACATTCTAAGTCCTAGAATGTTGCAACTTCTCCGTCTCCTCTAGCTGCATCTAAGTAAATGGTGCTACTATTTACAGGGGCTGAGTGTCTCCCAGTTATATACATTTAGACAAGACAGCAGAAGCCATCTTATCACCCATGAACACACGACCTTTGAGTTTCTGTGTCCACTGTACTGTAGTCTCTTAATTTGTATCTTTTATTTTTTTGACTCATAATCAAGTTTTTAGTTTTTCATTGCCCACTGGCAAAGTTTCTTCTCCGATAGTTGTAATTCCAAAGACATGGCTTTTGTTGTACTTACTTACGCTTTAGACGAGGGATGCATCCTCTCCCTACAAACATTTACATCAAGAGAGCCACCTCTCTGTATTAAAATATATCATTTTATTCATCCAGTGAAAATAGGTTATGAACAAAATGAATATGTTCTCTTCACCACACCCTTCTAGCTGACTCTACGCCTGCATCTTTTGTGGATCTCATCTTGTGGATTGTGGGATCCTTGACTTCTATTTACTAAATGCCAGTGTCATGTCCCTAGTTGTGACAAACAATTGTCAAATGTCCTATTTGGTAGAATGGAATACGGGTCAAAATTGCCCCCTGTTAAGAAGCAGTTTAATTCCTTTTACATACTTGGTTAAATCCTAACCACCCTTCCCCTGCCAGATTTAAATCAAATATGATCTTTCCATCCTCCTCATACTGCTAACCACTTGAGTCTTATTCAAACAACCTCATTATTACTTATATTATAAGTATTTCTGTTCAAATCTTATCTACATCATTAGAAAAACTTTGGGTGAACACTGATACTATGAATTTTCTTTCTTGGATCTCTAAGACAGCTTTCTTGGTATAAGGCCCTATACCCTGTATTTGCTCAGAAATCATCATATATTTGTTATATAATATTCAATATTATCATCAGAATGTTCTTAGACTCTATATCATTGTCTGTACTATAGATTTTGAAAAATCAAAATATGATTAATATTAACTGATCTGAAAAATGGTACAGACAACTTCTAGTCCCCCCCCCCTCCATTTTTTTTTTTCTTAAAACTGGAGAGTAAGGCATTCTTGCTGAATTCCATAATGGTCTTGTTGTCTTTTCTCTCTGCAGATAAAGTTCATTACTAAACAAATTAGCTTTTCAATTACTGCTGCTAAGCCATAAGTAATTGGAATTTACTGAAACTTTAGTCTTTTTTTTAGTTGTTCTTTTCTAAGCACCAACAATTTAAAATAAGATGAAATTATGCTGCTCAGGAATATATATATATATATATATATAAACTTGGCTCTCATCCTGAAGACAAATAATTTGGGTAACAAATATTAACTTATTTTTCTTCCTTTTTCTCTTTTTTCTTTCTAAGTCTGTGGTTAAGCCTGGCTAGTGTTTGGATAGAATTCTTAAGTGCAAAATATTAGGTTACTATAGGTAGTAGAGCAAATAACTATGTGTCGTTCTCTATTATTTGTGAGGAAGCATAACATCTCTAAACTAAATTGCTGAACTCAGTTCTAAAAAGGAAGACAAACAGGATGAATGAAATTTTGAATCAAATGGAAAATGAATGGTCAGACAAGACTTTTGAAAAATGAGGTGTACTGGTAGGATGATGCTTTCAAACCTCCCTCTACTGAAATTGACACTTTTGAAGGATGAGTGACCCTGGGTTCTCTAGCTCTAGGTTAAGGTCCGAAAGAAGACAAAGCAATTTGAGGATACATTGCAGGATGTCTGAGACGATGTGACAAGGCTAGGATTTATAGGACAAGGGAGTACAATTGGCAATCTTGCCACCAAACAGCATCCCACCACACACACTCCCAACTCAGACTCAGTGAATCCTCTCCATCAGTCAGAGATACTAAGCTCACAGTTTGGGTTCTTTGGGAAGCTGATTAATGCATGATTAGAAAATTGGGCATTTTTTCAAGTCCTAGACCCCACTATAACAGGGTGGGTTTTGTGTGTTTTTAACTGCTTTTGCGTTAGTCTTGGTTTCTCTTTGTTTATTCTTAAAACTACCTGGACACCAAGGTTTGCCTATACCAGTGATGGCGAACCTATGACACGCGTGTCAGAGGTGACACGCGAACTCATTTTTTTGGTTGATTTTTCTTTGTTAAATGGCATTTAAATATATGAAATAAATATCAAAAATATAAGTCTTTGTTTTACTATGGTTGCAAATATCAAAAAATTTCTATATGTGACACAGCACCAGAGTTAAGTTTTTCAAAATGCTGACACGCTGAGCTCAAAAGGTTCACCATCACTGGCCTATACCAAAGTATGACCCTTAAGGACTAAGTTCTTATGCTTGCACTCCAGCCTAGTGCTTAGGGCCCTGTTATTTGATATCAGACCTTCACTGAGAAGGCTTATCTGCCTGCCTGGGTTTTCTAAAATTTGTCCAGGTTCCCCATCTTGGCATTCTACAGACGTTTTGTGATTCTGAACCACTTCCTCTGGTAATCTGAATTAAGGGTGGAAGACCTAATGTGCAAACCCAAATATGTCTGAACTTGAAGTTCTCCATGAACTTCCTTGCTGGAGCAAGGAGCGAAGGTTTGTTGGTGCTACACTCAGGTACTGCTATGTTGCCCCGATTAGCTGGAGTAGGGTCGCCTCCAGACCTCCAGCTGTACCTGCAGATACCACATCTTCACCCTCTGCTCAGGGTCCACCCTACACAAAGGACCTCGCAACACATTCCTATGCAGAGACCTACTCTGAATGTCTGGGTGTCTAGGGCATTTCTGACCCTGCCTGTTTTCATATTTGAGACAAACAACCTTCAGAAAATCTCTTTTATTCTATTATTAGTTAATGGTGCATGAATAAAAATAGGCATAGCATCTCTACAGCAAAAAAAAAAAATAGGGGTGTCATGCTTTTCATTTGGGTTTGTTTTCTCCTGGTCACAAAAACACACCAATGATTAATGGCAAAATGAATTAACCAGGCCTTTAAAATCAAACTTATATATGATATTTGCTACATTTCACAGGGTGGAAGATAAAATTTCGTAATCATGTATGAAAATTACTGCCACCTGGACCAAATTACAACATTTTTATAGACCTACTTTATTAGCTGTTCTGGGCATAGTCAATTATCAAAATAAATCAAAGCCGTACTGCCAGTTAGGGATTGCTTCTGATCATTGGGTAGTTATGTTTTGTGACACAAGGATTTTTCTCATACCTATTACCTTTCGCCAATTTTCAGAATATTCTGTAATGAGCTGCCTTAGTTTATTTTTGTAAGATTAGGACATTTCTCAATGTTATTCATCTCATGTGTTATCCATTACAAAGAACTATAGTTTAAGCAAGGCTAAAATTAAAACATCTAGTCAAATAACTAATATTAATCTTGAATTTGGGAGTAATTTTGAAATGAAACATTTACCTCCCTCTCTTTTGTTTTAAAGGAGATTTTCCCCATTTTAATAATTAAATTTGAGTGTAGTGTATTGCATAAACATAAAAATAAGAAATAAATAGCTTTTATAAAGACCATATTTAAAGCCATTTTACTCTAAGAATAGTCTTATGTATAATATTACGTATCATATCAATTTTTTAACGTATCCCAATACATTAAAGCCATGTTAGTGGACATTATGTTAAGCTACTCAAAGCCAGTATCATACATATACTAGTAAAATGATTTGGCTGGACTAAGAATACTTTCTACAGTACTTTACTTATATTAAAAAAAAATTCAATTAAAACTAAAAGTTATGAAAGGTATAAATGATCATGGCCATTAATAAGTCATCTAAATACAAAAAGTGATGCTATACCTAAAAATAAATCAGCTAATTTAATTTCTCCAGGGAATTCAAACATTTCTCCAGTTAAATTGAATCAAGTTGATAAAATATCAATAAAGAATAAGCAGGATTGATACAGAGCAGGTTTGCTCACATTGCAAAATGTTACATATTTTAAATGGATCCTATAATCAGAGCCAAGCTTATAATGGATCCTTATAATACATTTTAATAATAAAATATATTATTTTAAGACTCACAAATGAATACACATGTGAATATTATGCACAAATAAATGAACATATATACACATACATACAATATAAATCTAGGGGATTTTTTCAAAATTCCAAAAAGAATACAGGAAATGTAGACTACAGTAAAGAATAATGTAGGATACTCTATCAACACTCAAACAACCAAGGTGTTTGATCAAATACAAAGTGAAATTTTTTTCACAGAGGACATAATGACTATTTGTAAGAAGGTTCCAAGGAAGCTCAGCTGGCAATTGAAAGAGTCCTTGGGGGGATTAATTTAGCTACTTCATCAAGACTTAGCAGACAGACACTAAGAATTAAGTCTGGAAAAGATAAATTTATCTTAACAGTCAGCAGAGCTGGGCTTGGCTTCCTTATGGCAAGTCACGGATGTTCTGTGGGACTCAGAAGAGGATTCTAGTGCAATAATTGCATTAGATTAGCTGTTAAAATTTTTTTAGAAATAAATATTAGTTGCTTACTCTCACTTGTATTTAAAATGAAATTATTTGAAGCTTTTTTGGAGAAGTCTACCACACAGATTACTTTTATTAATTAACCAAATTATGAATCAACCTGAACCAATCAGCTCTGATAACATCCCTGAATGTACTTTTTAATGTTGTAGACGAGTAACATTAGTCCAAGGTCTCAGAACACAAGTTTGTGTGTGTTTGTGTGTGTGTGTGAGTGTGTGTGTGTGCCTGTGCGCGCATGTTTTGCTTTTTTTTTTTTTTCCAAAGGGAAGCTAAATAATGCAACATATTTTTATGGCGAAAATAAGAGGTGCTACAAATATCAGTGGTGTGTGGAAACGTTTTAAGTCTGCGGGATGCCAAGGTGGCAGAATGTTGTGTCCCAAAAAAAGAAAACGAGGCAGGCAGAACGGCATGTATGCTAATACATATTTGCTCACAGACACATACACTTACAGCTTTAAAGGGAATACATAAAAATTATGCTGCCGACAATGTCTTTATACAAATTTATCATAGCATCTGTCAGCTCCATAATATGTTCATAAAACTAGGAACACGTGCCGTAGCGGCATGCTCATTTTGGTGTGCCCACTGTTGTTATCTCAACTTCTCTTGGTGCGAGTCTGGCTGTTGTCTTTCAGATCATAGCCTCAGGAATGCCTGTTACTTCACTCCCACATCAAAATAAGAAGTTTAAATTTAAACATATCAAAGGCACAACTAGTGGTACAAACATAGGGGAAAATAAAACTGCATTTAGAAAGAGAAATCAAGTAAAACTCTAGGACTGGAGGGAATGCAGGAATGATCTCATAGAAGACCTGGCATAAAGGGAGAAAATATAAGATGGTGAATGAGTTATTAATTCTGGCAAACAGTTTGGTATACCAGAGTCAGTGAAATCTCCATGCTAGTTGGAATTTCAGTAATGACGGTGTAGGACATGTCACACAATAGCACTTGGTAAATTACTTGATAGATACCAGTAATTATAATTGTGTAAAATTCTAGAAACGTATGCCTCATGAGAGACTGTTCGAAAATACGTGTATGTTACCTATTGAACACCATTACTCTTTTGGTCTGTAGGTCCTAAAATCTTCTAGGATTTCTGTGAAGATTTTAGTGAAAAAGGATAGTTGTGACACTCATATTTTCAGTGGGTGCCATGGAATCTATTCTGTTAAGTTTTATCTACACAAAGACTGAAATTCCAAAATGCAACGTCAATTATAATCACTGGGCTTAGAATCTATGAAATAATGGAGAAACTGGAACTTAATATATTTGGGAAAGAACTTAAAAATACATTTGGGGGGCTGTATATTGTAGTGCAAACAGAGAGGTTTTAGGGGGATTTTCTATTAAATAATAGGCAAATGGAAACATCCCTTTCTTTGTTCATCTGTTAACCAGCTAGGATAATTAGGAAATAAATAATCTCCTAGATTTGCTTGGTACTTAAAGGGCAATACAGCACTGTGAATCCAAGTTAAGTAGATTCAAAACATTTCAGCCAAACGACAAGCAAAGAAAAATACTTTCAAAATCTTTATATTCTTTGCCAGAGTCAGGATTTCTTCCAACTCTTACTAAAATTGCATTAAGAAACAAGTCACTCTCCTAATGCTGTCTGTACACTAATGGCCATTTCATTTAGCTTTTCAGAGCTGAAAATTAAGGACAGATGCTATGCAAGATGTTAAATGCAATGTGTCCTATATGTGAGGCAATTTCTCTGAAAATTCTGTGAAATTTTTGTTAACCTTTTCCTTTACTTATATGCCTCTGGAGAGAAAAATGACATAGACTCGTGCATTTCATTAAGCTGCCCGCCCAACCAAGAGAATATTTTAGCAGTATCATAAGTAAATTTATTTCTTAGTAAAATTATTTATTATATAAATTAAGATTTTTTAAAAATTACAGCAAACCAAAGTACCTAGTAGAATTTACTTACTAATTATTAAGTAAAAGTATGTTTTCTTGCTGAATAATATTGCTACAGCATTTAATTTCAAGGAGTCCAGAAAGTGAAAAATAAATGTGATATGATAAGAGTACAGATACTGTACTCAAACACATATTATTTCACTTTCTCCTAACAATAGATCTACAAATTAAGAAGAGTCTTCTGTTTCATTTAAGAGTAGGTTTAGGTTGAGGAAAAGAAATGTTGGAAATTATACTGTTAATTCATGATAGAGTTAGAATTCAACCCTGGGCTGACTCTAATGCTCTTGTTCTTCCTGCCAATTCTCTCAGAAGAGGGAGGTTTAGCTGTCAGGATAAGAATAGGGATAGTGAAATATATAATACATGCAGGAGTCTGGTCTGAGTTCCACAGTATGTTTTTACAACCTCTGGAGCATTTCAAACCATGGTCAGCTCCATGAAAATAGTGCTACAGGCCTTGCCAATAATCAAGTCTAAACGAGGGTGAGAAAGATGATTTCCAACCACCTTGGCCTTGTGAATGCACTCTGCTGTTAGACCTTCATCTCACCACCCACCCCATCATCTCCTTAAATTCAGACATGTCTTGTAACATTCCCTAAGTCGTGTTTCAACCTCTACTGCAAACACTTTCTATTTTTTGTTTCTTATTTGTATCACTCTACTAACTCAAGTTTCTTGTTCCAATAATCATTTTCCTGATTACTTTACTTCCATTGACCTATCTTCTTAAACTTACATTTTCTCTCTTATGTTTTCCTCATTTTCCCCATTTTTTTCTTTCTTCTTAACTCCTGGTCTAGTAGCTTCATTTTCCTAATCATACATCTCATAGCTACCTTCTGTTGCATCTTATGGTGCTTAGCCAGTATTTCTATCACTACGTGTAAACTTTTTTGAAAGGCAACATTCAGGTATGATTCAACACTGTATTTCTCTCAAGGCCTAATTAAATAATTTACACCTAATAATTTTTAATCAATAATCATCAAAATAAAGATGAATTAAGTATTTTCAAGTTACTTTTTATGGGAAAATTAAGTCTAGGAATGAGAGCGAATTGAAGAGTTCCACTTACTTCTCAAGCTGATAAATCTGATTTATGGTTTAAATGTCTGGGTTGAACTTGTTTTAAACATCCAAGTCTGCCTCTGTTCGAAGAGTGTGTTTATGTTCAATTAACACATAAGAAACATACGAAATATTCAGTCATGCATTAATCCTAATGCACTCTCCCACTTTCCCACCACGCTTCAGAAAATGTTTTGCTTCATTTACCTAAATAGATTTAATGACACAGTAAGCACAATTATGCACAATAAAACTAAACACCAGGATTTTTTAGAGTTTATAGTGTAAATTTTTAAAGTCATTACCTACTCTACCATTAAAAATAATCAGACATCAACTGTGCAAAATCACAAAATCTCTGCATTGCCAAGAATATCTTTATCAATAAACCTGGTTGTTTTCCATGTGGAACACATGAGATTTGTAAAAATAAAATAAAATAAAATAAAATAAAATAAAATCATTAAGCCCTAGCTAGTTTTGCTCAATGGGTAGAGCATCAGCCCACTGAAGGGTCCTGGGTCTGATTCTGGTCAAGAGCACGTACTTCAGTTGTAGGCTCCTCCCCGACCCTGGTCTGGAGCAAGCAGAAGGCAACCAGTCAATGTCTCTCTCTCACATCGATGTTTCTCTCTGTCTTTCCCTCTCCCTTCCATTCCCTCTAAAAATCAATGGAAAAATATCCTTGGGTGAGGATTTACCAAAAAAATTTTCATTAATACCCAAGGGTTACCTGCACACAGTCAGCCGTAAGCAGAGTCTGTTGCTACAGAAAATCAAAAGACTCATTACTATTAACTGTCAAGAAGCCTTTCCAGTTTAAACAATGACTTTAAAGAAGGTAACTCAACGGAAATATTCTAGGTTTTAGATCTTTACATGAAAATAATTCTCGCCAGACTATGCGTTAAACAAAATAAGAGATGTCAGGTTCCTAATCCCAGGCATATGCACTTCATAATTTCAAAGCATCTAAAGACAAACACCCTTGTTTCTATTTTGTATCTCTATATCCTGAAGAAAACAAATAACTTTTTCATGAATTCTCCTGTGACAGCAACCAGAGAGATGTTCATTCAAACAATTCTTTATTCCTCTGTGGCTCCAACCTACACCATCTTTCCCAGCTCCCCTGAAATTGGATGTAGTCATCTGACTGTCTGGCTAATGTGATGTGGGGCCTAGAGATATGTGCCCCGTACAGCTGATGCGTTGAAAAAGGAAAGCATAGGCCCTGCTCCTCTTTTCTTTCCTTATGTCCTTGAAAAATTGAAAGGACCCCGAGCTCTTGGGAGAGGCTGAAACTACAAGATGGAAAGAGCCCGAGTCACTAAGTCCAATGGAAAGACACAGCAGAACATGGCCAGTCATGTTCTAAGCTTTTGAAAAGTCAGTCTATTAGGTTAAATCACTAATATGCAGGGGCTATTCATTACAACAGTTGTCTCATGCTGACCATGCAACTTCAGAATTTTTGTTTCAAAGTGATATACTCCTTTTATTTGGTTAGGAATTTTTCTTACCCATTTTGATCAGAGATAATCCCCGCAAGACAACTCTACGAGGGGTGTGGGGGAAATTACTAGTTTTTGTCTGCGCTGTGATGAATCTAGTACATGTTAGTCATGCCCTTCCCTCAGGGCTGCATGAGCTCATTCTGAAAAACAGTTGAAGGTGTCCTAATGAGTTAGAAGTAAGGACACCTAATTCTCTGGGCCCTTTGCATTTGGAGACCCCTTGCTCACACCCATTACTTGTCTGACAAAACTGGCAATTTACATCAAGATATATATTTTCTTTTTTCCAGGCATGGTTTTATCATACAGCCTGATTAAATATGTATGAATCATTTGGGTTTTTTTTTTTCTTCATTCATCATAATACTTTCCTAATGGGTTCTTTTCTTTTGAAATGTAGATAGAACAATAATGTAGTCCACAGAACACACATGTCTTGCTGGAGTTCCACCATTCAGAAAGCAAAGTAAAGGAAGGGAGGAGGAGACAAAAAAATAATCAATTTGGATAAGAATCTCTGCACACAATCAGTGGGTAGAAATCAATGTGAATCCTGTTCAAACACAGATTTCACAGTGGGAATATGTACAGCCCTGAATTACTCAAACAAATGGTTAGTGTTGCTGTGGATAATTGTAATGAGACCTGGATGGCATTTGTAGTAAAGCAGACAGAAGCCTACTGTTAATTCACTAAACCAAGACCGCCGGGGTGTTACAGCTTGTGCCACTTTATAGCAGATAAAGAATTTCGCTTCTGATGCTTCACCTCCCCTGAAAACCTATCCTCAAGCATTTCCCTGTCCTTCAACTGCGTTCTCTGTTCTGAAAGGTAGCACTGGGTGCTGGAGAGAGCTTAAGAGGTTTCAACAACTGCAGTGCCTCCCAAATTGACTGGTAAACTATGAAATGAAGCTTGATTTGTCCATAATATTTTATGGGATGTTTCAATATACAGCATCTCTAAACTGTTCATCTCTCTCTCTCTCTCTCTCTCTCTCTCTCTCTCTCTCTCTCTCTCACACACACACACACACACACACACACACACAATCATACACTTAGGCATTTCCGGAGGTCTCAGTGGATTTAGATTAGAGTCTCCTGTAGGGGTTCTGAGTAATTGCAGATTTGGGCTTAAACTTCTTATGCTACCAAAATATACCTGACTTAGAAGCCTCTTGTAAAAATTCAGAATACAATGGGCACAGCTTCAAGACTTTGCTTATATTTGTGAGATTGTAAATGACTACACCAAGAAAAGAAAGGGCTGGATAGCACCTATAGGTCCTGAACTGAAAGTCGCTAGGATGGTGCTATGCTATGAAGGTAAGGGTATGATGGTGAAGCGGTAGTTAAATGATACTGGCACATTTGTAGTTCGGAGGAAAATTGTTGGACAGAATTAAGAATGCTGTCTTGGACAAACTTAGTTCATCTATACTTGTAATTTGGTTTACGTTCAGTGACCTTTGTTTGCTATCAGAATATTTTATCACAAACTACACTGGAGAATATGGAGAATATTTTCCTGGTATTGATTCAGCTGAACTAAAAATAACACAGAGATAACTGATGATAGAGGAAGAAGCCCAAGTCAGGCTAAATGTATCAGAATTTTACAGGAAAAAAATTTCATTATCCTGTCAATCACCACATGCTGATAATCTTTTCCAGCCTTTCCACCAAGTTAATTAAGATTTTCAAATATTCCTCAATGCCAAAGTTTTGAAAGATTAGGTTTCATATTTTGATGTTCCAAATCTTAGAATTATTAAAACAGTCTTATTTCTAATTAAAACAAAGCTGGGATTGGCTTCAAGTTACTCAGGTAAATGGAAAGTTTTATTGCAGTAAGATTATTGGGTAGAAGTCTTATTATATTTGTTATGAATAAGAAATAAAGTCTCTTGTATTAGTAATTACACTTCTGTATTATCCTCAATACAAGTATCTTATATATTGACCAACACTGTACCTATAGTCAAGAATAGTATCAAAATATTGTAAACCATAAAACAAATTTATTTGTGTGCACCTTTATCTAAACATGATTTTAATTTTAATTTTCTATTCTCTGTATTGTCCTCACTACAGCAACAGAGTCGACCACACTGTTTTTTGTGTGCAATCATTGTTATAGTTTGGTAGTGGTGATGTGCATAGTGCTGTAGTTTGATTAATATTTATGTAAACTTTGTGTGTGTGAGAGCTCACACTTGGTGTCAGATGAGATGCATTACATACACATCCCTATCCATGTCTAATTGAGTCTAGCTATCTATGTGTGTGTGTGTGTGTGTGTGTGTGTCTGTGAAGTGAATTTTTCCTAAGCGACTTCACTTGTTAATTCATTTGGTAACTGAAACTTTATGCCATAAGCTTCAGAAAAGTAAAGATGCTATACTTCATTTCTTCTGTTCAGGATGTCTTCATTCAGGCAATTAGTAATTCTGAGGTCCCACTCTGCAATATGTGCTGGGACAGTTTATATGTTATATACCTACTAGAGGCCTGATGCACAAAATTCGTGCAAGAGTAGGCCTTCCTTCCCCCAGCTGCCAGCACCGACTTCCCTCTGGCACCGGGGATCCGGGCTTCCCTCACAGCCCGACTTCATCCAGAAGGTCGTCGGGAAGGACATCCAGTGTAATTAGCATATTACCCTTTTATTATTATACATGGGCCCTGCATATACAGTATATGACTGAGCACAGCTAACAAGGCTCTTGCCCTCATCGATCTTACATTATAACCTTCATAATTCTATGCACAGAACGCATTTAAATTGTTAAAAAATCACTTAATTCCATTTTTATGAATCACTTAAATTATCTCTCATGTTAAACATATCCAAAAACCATATAATTAAAAGTAGAATTTTGGAGGACTAAAAGGTCTAGACCCATGGTCGGCAAACTGCGGCTCGTGAGCCACATGCGGCTTTTTGGCCCCTTGAGTGTGGCTCTTCCTAAGCCTTAGGAGTACCCTAATTAAGTTAATAACAATGTACCTACCTATATAGTTTAAGTTTAAAAAATTTGGCTCTCCAAAGAAATTTCAATCGTTGTACTGTTGATATTTGGCTCTGTTGACTAATGAGTTTGCTGACCACTGGTCTAGACTATGTCTCGAAGTAGGCACACAGTAACTCCTTACTGCATAGCTTTTACAGTATGTGCACCACCTAGCCAGACTCTTTCATATCACATGTCCAATTTCTAACTAATTTTATTAAATGAATTATCACAGGATTAGCTAAACTACAAGTCATACATGTAGTTTATCCTTGCACATGATGCTACGCATGACAGCTGTCACTCACCACCAAAGCTGCTGTGTTGCATGGTTCCAAGGTCACCATGTCCTCTATGCAAATGGCAACCCTTGCACATATCCTTGCACATCTAGAACAGTGATGGCGAACCTATGACACGCGTGTCAGAGGTGACACGCGAACTCGTTTTTTTGGTTGATTTTTCTTTGTTAAATGGCATTTAAATATATAAAATAAATATCAAAAATATGTCTTTGTTTTACTATGGTTGCAAATATAAAAAAATTCTATATGTGACACGGCACCAGAGTTAAGTAAGGGTTTTTCATAATGCTGACACGCCGAGCTCAAAAGGTTCGCCATCACTGGTCTAGAAGCTCAATGTTGTAAGCAAATGGCATACAAAACGCGCATACACACACACACACACACACACACAGCCTTCCCCCACATACTACAAAACCACCCCTACATTCAACCAATTACCTTGAAAAACTGCATTGAGATTGTTCATGTTAGAACTTTTCAACTAACGTATCCTATATATTCACTCTAAGTATTCTTTAATTTAATTTTCTATGAGACAAAAGAATAATTTCTTCAACAAACCCTCCCCACCTTACTCTGATGCTACGCATGACAGCTGTCACTCACCGCCAAAGCTGCTGTGTTGCATGGTTCCAAGGTCACCATGTCCTCTATGCAAATGGCAACCCTTGGAGTTGCTCAATACACACCCATAGTTGAACCATAGGTTCAAATGATGACTCTTTCTTTCCTCCTGTCTAACATTAATAGTGGAGTTCTGTCAGCAAAGCTGTCTTTCAATTACTTGTTTTGCAAGCTCCTATAGCAAGTCAGATGCTTATAAAAATACCAGGAGCCAATTTTCAGAAAGACTGATTCCAAAAAGCCCCAAAGAATGTTTTAAACCCTATTTCGTACTCAAAACACTCTCTCTCTAAAGTGGTTTTAAAGACCCCTATCACCTTTGAAATCTAATATTCATGAATGTGTAGTTATTGTATTACCAATTATGGATATAAGTATATATTTTCTTTGGGTCATTTGGGAGTTTACACACGTTTTGCACATTAACTTGAAACTGTAAAGAAAACTTGAGCACTGGCCTTTAATAGGTGTTACTTGAATATCCTTGCACATTTAAAAAACACTTCATTACATTTTTATAATGATTGTTTGGATTTGGCAGGTAGAATGTTAGCCTTGAATAGTTTACTGCATTAAACATAATACATTATGTTACACCCACCATCCCAGGCCCATCCTCTTCTGCTGCCAGAAGCTATGTACATTGGTAACTGTAAACACACCATACAATTAATCTGTGTAAATTAATAAATGCATATATGAACATAATTAACATATTTGACTCTAAAATAAATTTGCTGGATTTTGATCTTTTATGTATTTTCTGAAGACTGATCTTATACAGGTCATCTAAACTTCAATTAGCTGTTTTTAGAGAACTTACAGTGGCTAAGGCATTATGCTAGGTAGTTTGAGTAGGAAAAAGATAAAACGAACATGGTCACTACCTTTGAAGATTTATAATATAGGTGTAAAGGACCCATATACGAACAGTTTTACTCTACTGGAAAAGAGTGTGAGTGACATAATACAGGCCTGGATAAGGCTTATGTGGGAGTTGAGAGTGAGGCAGATTCCGGGAAGTGTGAGATTTTAGAAGAATTAATGGAAGAGGTGGAATTTGAATTGGGCCTTAATGCAGGCAGGATGATTTTCAATGTCATGCTTGAAAAATATGTTATTATAGACATATTTTCATGGTAATTCTTGATTGATAAGAACAAAGTACTGTAGAGTTTGTATTATGTGTTTCCATTTGACAGACATATCACTTATTATGCCAATAAAATTTAAAGCATCACCTGGGTATTCACAGTGCACACTGTGAGGCTGTGTCACACAACTGTCATGGACTTGGCATTTCATCACAAAGTGCACACGTGAATCTGGACTAGCCTGGGTGCATTTGTTTGCACAGTGAAGTGACTGGTAGTTCACCGAGTTTATGCATTCTGATTTTCTGACAGAAGATGGGGCATGAAGTGGAGCCATTGCTATTATGAAAAGGAGCAGGTATACAACCTACAAAACTTTCTCATTGCATATCTGGGGAGTCAGTCATCAGTGTGTGCATTCAGGTGCACACAGGGTCCCCAGGTACTAGCATGGGAGACATGGCAAATACATCTTTATTGAAAAAACCTTGGTCAAATTTAAAATTAAATATTTATTACGTTGTTTATTCATTTATTAAATATAGATTGTCTTTGATAGGCCAAGCAAGACAATTTCTCTCTTTTCATTAACCTACATTCTAGTCTTGGGGATGCACATAAAAACAAATAAATAAATGCATACTCATTAGGTAGTGATAAATCCTGTGCAAGAAGTTAAAATAGGTACAGGATATGAAATTAATAAGGGGCCATTGAGGCTTCTTTAAAGTGACATTTACCTGAAAACTAAATAATACCCACTTCCCAAAATGACTAAAAGGAAATTTTCCTGTGATATCACTTAAGAAAATTATATTACTACCTTTTTAAGAAATTCATTACACATCTCAAGTTTTAAAGCTCTCTGTATTTCATTAGGAAGTGACAGAATAAAATATATTCTCATTTAATGTTTTGGCTATACATTTTGTAAAGATAAAATTAATGTGGAAATGCAAAAAAAAAATGTGTGATTCTTCAACTAGCCTATGTGCTATATGTTCCTTTCCCTTCCATTCCCATCAGTCATCTCATCTGTCCCCCACTTCTTCTCCCCTCCCTTCCTTCTCCTCTTCATTTCTCTTTTGTCTTTTGTATAGTCTGTTTTTATCTTTTTTTTTCCTATATAAAAATCTCACTAGGTATAATAAAAGTTGCATATAATAGGTTACCTATATAAACAACTAATTTCAAAATACATTAGTATAAGCCTTTGGGGGAAGTGTTACAGTAATGATTTCAGGTAATTTTTTAAATAAGGGTCATGTTTATACCATTATTAAATGTCTTCTTTTTAAATGATTCTCAAGTTCAATATATCTATATGTATTTTAGTCTTTAACAGCAGTATTCCAAGCATTTTCATAATTATGCTTTTGTGCCTGTTTTTTTCCTTCTTTCTGGCTAGATTATTTGCTGTAAATTTTAAATAGGCCACTTCCTCTTTTCTATAGCAATGCACATTTCTGTGTCAACCAGAATTTTAAATAAGTTTACACTATATTATGTACTTTAACACTGAAAACAAATTTACCATCCCCCCAATCATAATTTAAAATATGTTTTTTTGTTTCAAAAATCTTCATAAAGTTTTCTTTGCTGTATTAATCCTTTGCAAATATTAGCCTAAATTCTTGAGATAATTACTTGCAAATCCAAGCCTAAACTGGAAATCCCCAGAAAAAAATTGTTCTACTTACAGGAGGTTATAAATAACGTGAATGCTAATGTAACAGAATAGAATTCTATGTGACAGGACCATTATAAAATTCTCATTTCTTTTACATGTAAATCATAATATTCCAGAATTATCCAATTATTTTCTCCAAGACAGGGCCCTCCCTGTCCTTAGTAATTATAAAACATTGAATTTATGTGACAAATAATTAATAGTATTTCTCTGTATATATTATATTTATAGTCTACTTTCCCAGAGAAAGAACATGATATATATCTAGATACATTAGAAAAGAAAAAAGGTAGATGATAGATTAGATAGTTAGATAGTAGATAGATGATAGATAGATATGTAGATAGATAAATAGACAGATAAAAAACAAAGTCTGTCTGACAAGAGATTATGTTCTCTAGTTTTTAATGCACTCACCACAACCTCAAATGAAAACTTTTGAGATTTAAACTATAACCATTGTTTCTAATAAGATGATTTAGAGATAACTGAAATATTGCTAGATCATTTAATGACTGAATAAAGTATAACTTTTTAGTAAATATAATTAAAATATTTGACAAAAAGGCAAGCATTCAATGATAAAAATAATACCTCCTTTGTATTAATGTAACTTACATTATCATTTTAAAAATAGGTCTTAAGAAATCATTATATAGTGCAGATACTGTTTCCAAAAACTTAGAAAATACATTCCATTTTCTACATGTGGTTTGGAAATTTCCTTGACTAGTATAGTCTCAAATATTAATCTTAAGACAAGAAATCATATTTATAATTTTGAAATTTGGTAGTTACTTGATAGGTAATTACTATAAAGTTGAGAATTGACTAAACTGCACCTGATAATTCACTTTTTAAAAATTTTCAAATCCATTTTTGCTCCTACTCTTCTCTGTGGTGATCGTTTTATGGTTCCTACCTCAGGCTGCTACAGAGTTTCTGATTTAAAATGTGTGCCAACGTTAGAAAGTACTTTAATTGACGGGAAAGGAGAAAAGAAGGAAAGAAGAAGAGAAGGAAAAAGTTATTTTAAAGCCTGAGAGTCGATTAAAAGTATCAGTTATTAGCTTGTAATTCAAGCTACTTCACCAGACACATGCTTGGAAAGGAACCAAATATGAGGAATAAAAGATCCCTGCTGAATTTTACAAAAGACCAAGTTCCACGTGTCCATATTTCAATTCCATTCTGAATAAAAAAGCAATTTGATACACTTTCTTACAGCAGCAAGGTTCTTTAGTGCCTTCCTATAAAATGGCTTAATGCATTTTTATCTTCCTCTTTGATTTCTTTGATGAACAATCTACCAATACTTTCCACTCCTGCTACAAAGCCTTGACCTTATGGTTGTCCTTGTCAATGGAACTATTGTCCACTATTAACTTATTTTGGCTACAATGACTAACTGAGAGATAGGATATATATATGTATATATTATCAGAATCCACACAAAAAGTAATGGGCTTGATATTTTGTGTATGCCCAAGACAGAAAAGAACTCAGCTATTTGGATATGGAGAAATATATACATTTCAACATATTTAACAAGGGAAGAGAAGGAAATTAGCATTTATTTTGTATCATATCCATATAATACATGTGTTTCCAAATTGCTCTAAAGTTTGGAATTATCATTTTAATCATTTAATGTATTTAAATACAGATAGAGAAATGAAATTCAAAATTATCAAATTCTATTTGCCAGAGTTATCTTTATTATTTCCTGTGGGGGGAGGCCTTATTGAACATGCTCCTAGATGTCTTGATTTGAAGCATATGACAAGAGTTGAAAATCAGATAAATTAGCTGTTCAAATTTTTTTTTCAGAATGCTTAATAATATTTTTTTTAATGTGAGGTGAAGGACAAAAATGTTTTTAATATAAAAGTATGATCTCTGAGTTAGAGGGCTTCTAAAAATGTAATTTTGACTTTTAACTCATGATATCAAACAGGAGAGATAATTAGATCAAGTTCAAGTTAATTCTTATTAATTAACCTCAGATAATTCATTTCGACCTGCTGCAATCAGTAAGAAAAACGTTAACTTTAAAAAGTAAAGAGTAAAGAATTACAGAAACAAGCAAAAGAATGCTCCATTAGGCCTAAACAAAAGAGGGTTTGCACAAACGTGCTATTTACATGTAAGCCTTTCATTTCCCTTAGGTTCCTAACTCTTAATAGAGTCCCACAGCAGCAAGATTGGTTTGAGAAATCAAGAAAAATGCTTATATGGTGCTCATCCAGGCATGAATTTCAAAACCCTCACAGCTTTATAAATGTGAATGTGGATTGCTTCTGCTCTCAATACATTTTTCTCAATACAATAAGAAGGACAATATTCCAAGTTTGAGGTTTATACTACAAGGCAGTTTTGCAGGCATAAGAAACTGTTAGAGTCTTATGGTTCTGCTGCAACTCATTTCCCCCTCCTCCTTCCTAGTGTATAATTCAAAAGTGTCGAAGCTAGTTTTTATCTAAGCTCCCCAAAATATTCACCTTTGGCCCTTTGTCAATAAAAAGAGAAAAGTTTTACCTCCTAAGAATTGCTTTCTGTAGTTTTACTTGAAAATTCATCTTGACCTCAGCAGTCAATGAATAACAACTACGCAGTTCCCTCTCTAGCACCTAAGGAATGTACTTCTGGCAAAATGAAAGGTGGGGTTTGTTTCAGCATAGAGAAAATCTTAAATTTTCTGAAAATATCCCAATACATAGCTGTTCCATATATCAGGGATACAGAGATGGTAGACATAGGAAAACATTTCCTGACAAGAATATAATTAATTGAAAATTAATGACAAGTCTCTAATTCTCATAGTGATTGGAACTGTAGCCAATTAAAAGTCATCAGAACTTTAGACTGGTTGGTGTAGCTCAGCGGTTGAGCTGTGAGCCAGGAACCAATAGGCCACTGATTCAATTCTGGGTAGGGGCACATGCCCGGGTAGCTGGCTAGATGCCCTGGGTGGGGTGTGAAGTAGGCAGCTGATCGATGTTGTTTCTCTCTCATAGATGTTTCTATCTCTATCCCTCTCCCTTCCCCTGTCTCTAAAAATGTCAATTAAATGTATATATTTTTGTTTTCTTTTTTTTTAAGAAGTTGATATAATTGTTGGTGGTTTCTGCTATGACTCCTAGAAGGCCTTATGCAGATTTTGTGGTTTCTCCATACTAACAAAAATACGTATACAATGTCTGTGTGTCTGTGTGTGTGCCTGTGCCCCCTCCATCTTCATGTGAATCAGTTACTTTCTAGAACATTCTATTTCTTTAAGACATTGCAAACAGCTGCTTCACTATTTCCACTAATTGGACTGAGCCTTCCAACACCGAAAAGTGTAAGCAAGTGGAACAGATGGCCTAAAATAAATGTTGTTCTGTGAAAGTGGTATGTTTGACAATTTATTACCAGAGGAAAGCTGATCTGCCATCTTAATCTATAAGATTAGACATTCTACAATGTTTTGATGTTAATATTTTATATTTTAATTGCATAGAACCAATGGTATAGAAAATTAGGTTCATTTTCAATGTCTCTTATTTATATGTTAATGATTTTCCAAAATATCTCTCTGTTTTGACCAAGTGCCTAGACTGAACTATGTCTAGGTGCGAAACGCTTTGGTCTATCATTTGATGGAATGTAGAGTGTGGCAGAGGAGGTAATGGCCAAGGGACTTATCTAAAATTACATAACCCTGTACATTTGAGAATGTGGTGAAAAGAAGTTAAGAGCTGAAGTTGAAAATAGAAGAAATAAGAACTACGTTACCTTAGGAAAACTTTTCCCTTCAAATTACTTTTTGAGGATGTTCTTTAATACAAACTTTACTGAACTGTAGAAAAGGAAAAGGATAGATTAAGTAGCATGGAAATAGGTAGGTGTAGGCATTAGGATAATAAAATGTGGTCCATTTGGTTTTAGAAACTAGGACAAAGAGGTTAAATTGGATCTTCTAAGGATATTTTACAGCTGTTATTCTTTAGGGGGAAACCCTGTAAATTAACAAGAGAAAGTCAGAAATAGAAAGGAATAGTAATATTAATTTAAAATGTTTGTAGTAGTTTATTTTCATCATATCGCCCAGGAAACCTAGCTTATAAAACAAACAACAAACAAACAAAAAAACATGCATCCAGAGGGCTAATTCCTAGACCTACAAGCCAAACATTTGGCCCTGATCTGTGAGAATGGGACTTTTCAAAGTAAATCATTCACGTTAACCAAGTTAAATCAGTCTGTGTTTCATGAAACAATGCCAAAAGCTAAAATTTAAAAATTGTTCCCCTAAGTAATACACGAACAAAAGAATGGACAGCCAATAAATATATCTCAGAGTCTGAAAAACACTGAATCGTGTAAAGAAAATGGTTAGCACCTCGCTGGAATTTCTTTTCTCCCATCATTCATTTGACTAATGTACCTTTTCTCCTCTCCAGCTGCTGTGCAGAGTGTCTGCCTTCTGTCCCAGGATCTCATCATCTGCCGCCGCCCACAGGTAATTTTCTGACTGTTTCTGTTTATTGTCAACTTTCATGACATTCCCCTCCTACCCCTGCACTCCCTCCCCGAGCCATGCTACAGAGATTAAGTAGCGTGCAAAGGCAGGGAGCACCAGGGAAGTTTCTTTCACAATGAGGCTTCAAGGTGCAGCATGTTCAGGCAATAAGGACAAGAGAGCTGATTCTGTCATTCTCTTTTCAATGGAGCTTCAAGGGTAATCAGCGTGAGGTTGACTTTGAGTCCAGAGGTCATACACTAAAGCTATTACAAATGATTTAATAAATACATATTTAATTATTGAATCACTTTAAGTGCACTATTTAATTTCTTTACCACAGATGGCACACAATTACTAGATTTACTCAGGTTTCTCTAAGTAATTTCCATTAGCATATACGCTCTGTCCTTTCCCCCCCTGAAGTTGAAAACTCTGCCAATATTAACTGTGTATTAAATATTGCCAGAATATTTTTTAAAAAACCACATGCCTTCTAGAAACTGCATCAAAACATACAAAAATACTACCTCACATTTTAAAGAAAAATATGAAAATTGGACTTCTTGTTTATATTTATATTAACATTTTATAGTGTATTCTTTTACACTGTGATACTCTTCACTATGAAATCAACAAGCCTACTTCTACACCAAATTTGCAAGGAAAAAAATAGAGGAAGAGAGGAATAAATGGAATTTTTCCAAACTCAGTCAGCCATTCAAAGTTGTTGAATAATATATAAAAAAAGCATGTATTGTATATGCACTAAGTACCAAGCAGTCTACTCTATAAGCACCAGCTAATTTACTATCCACAAAAATTCAAGAGAATGTTATAATTATTACCTCCATTTAATAAATGAAAAACTGAGACAATGAGAGGTATGTAGTTTTCCAAGTCCCTCAGCCCCTAATGTGAGATTGGGTCCATATGGTGAGAACTACCTTTAGTGCTGTAACCTCTATGTTATACAAGTGCCCCACCTCTAAGCTTGTAGTGTAGATTTCTCTAAGATAATTTCTACTAGTTTTCCCCTAGATTGGAGATTTTCCATTGTTTTCATTGCAGGGCATGCATCAACTAATTACTAAAATTCTGCAGCACACCAAGAAATATATTTTATTTTGCCAATCTGACTCCCAAAAAAGCCATAATTTTGATTCATTCACACCAGACTGCTATTATTATGTTGGCTGCTGTCATTTTTTGTTTTTTGATTTTTGTTTTTAATTATTATTATTTGACAATCTATAGGAAAAGAGGTCAGTGCCCCTGACTAAATAGTTAGATATTGCTTGTTTTAAAAAGTCTTGCTGGCACACTGGTTAAAAATTGCTGCTCTAGATGATTAGTAGGGTCTATTGATTATATCTGCTTTTCTTTTTAAAAAATCTACAAATATGATAGGTTATTAAAATAGCTTTGTGTAACAAGACATTTTCTACTAATTCTATAAGGTTTTGCTACTTGATGAAGAATAATTAGAATTCACATTGTATGTGAATACATTTCAGAACTTTTCATGCATCTCTTCTGAATTAAAACAAACACAAAGAAAGCTATGCCTAAATAGGTGTCTTCCTTTGATCACAGCTACCAGGAGCCTCAGCTAAGATTGCAATAGTTTGATTTGATTATGGTTTTCTTTTAACTCCCTTCTTCCCCCTTTAAACAATTTTGGTTTTATCTTTCAAAAATTAGGTTCATCATTTTCAGGTCTGTTTATTTGTCTTTAAAAAAATGTGTTACTAGCTTCAAATCCCTTTTTAAAAGGACAAAAAGATCTGAATATATGGAAGTGAAATGTTATTGTTAAATTTTTAGGGGCCTATAATCTGATTGATTTTAATCCTAGAATGTGCAATTGATTTTTTTAAAGCCAATTAATGATATTTAATTTAATGACTCTAAAAAATGTCTAGTTCCTAGTAAGAATAGCCACACTTATTAAGCTTTTGTGCCAGGCACTGAGCTAAGTACTTTACATATATTATCTCATTTAATTCTCATGACAAGTATAGGAAATAGGTATTATCATGATCTCCATTTTGCAGATGAAGCAGGAGGCTCAAGATGAACTTGGCCAAGGTCACACTGCTAGTAAGTAATGAAGCTAGACTGGAACTCAGGAAATTAGATTCAGGGTTGACCTGTTTACGACACAACTCTATACCAGCACCATCCAAGCAGAATTTTCTGTGGTGATAAATAATGAAAAACTACATTCTTGATGAATTCCAGAGGGAAGGCAGCGGTGGGGGGAAAGATACGGAGGAATTAACTGAGAATTTATATGCATATCTGCATAGCACATGGTCACAGACAATAGTATGGTGAAGGCCTGGGAGGGGTCAGGGTAGGATGGAAGGGATCCATGGGAAATACATACACACACACACACACACATGCACACACACACAAAGGAGACATTTGTAATACTTTCAACAATAAAGATAAATTTAAACAAACAAAAAAATTAATTTCATATTTTATTTAATTTTAATTAGTACAAAATAATAGCCATATGTTAGATGGTGGTTACCATATTGGATAGAGCTGTTATATTGCCTGTGTGCTATGTTTATTCTACAAAAATATATACATCAGGCCTGTTTCTGCTTCTAATCATAAAATAGTAAAATTTATTCCTCTGATTTTCAACAAAGTAATATTTAAAAAATGAAAAATAATCATAGATGTCTTTGAAATCATAGTATGACAATACCCTAACAGAATATGTTACTAGGGAGAAAGTCCATGCACACTTTTTTGCTTCCCTAACTTTTTCACAGAGAAAAACTATTTTGAACCTATTTCTTCCTCCTTCAAAAAGTATCCTTTTTAGAATAAAAGGTAGTGTGCTACAATACTGATTAATGACTTTTTTAACTTCCTGGAGTGAAAGAAGCATTTGAGGGCAGGTGGCTGTCATTCATCCCTGCACAGTGGCTGTGCCTGTGGCCCCTCCGTTCAGTGCATTCCCTTCCATCCACATCCCTCTTAGTGCTCAACCTTATGGCTGGGAAGAGGCTCACAGCACATAAACGCGAAAAAGTGTGGCTTCCAGCTTTCCAAGCCTCCCCATTATACTAGTAAATAGCTGGAGAGACACATAGTTCCTCATTTTAAAACACACACAAAAACATCAATAATAGGTAAAACAACTCACATCGGGCAAAGGACCTAAATAGAAACTCTTGGAAAGAGGACATACTACAGAAGGCCAGGAGACATGAAAACATGCTCAAAGTCACTAATCATTTGAGAGATGCAAATCAAAACGACAATGAGGTACCACCTCAGTCCTGTCAGAATGGCTATCATCAACAAATCAACAAAGGAAAAGTGCTGGTGAGGATGCGAAGAAAAAGGAACACTCATACACTGCTGGTGGGAATGCAGACTGGTGCAGCGACTGGGGAAAACAGTATGAAGTTTCCTCAAAAAATTAAAATGGAACTCCCATTTGACCCAGTGATCCCACTTCTAGGAATATATCCCAAGAAGCCAGAAACACCAATCAGGAAGGACATATGCACCCTATGTTCATAGCAGCACAATTTAAAATAGTTAAGATTTGGAAACAGCCTAAGTGCCCATCAGCAGATGAGTGGGTTAAAAAGCTGTGGTACATCTACACAATGGAATACTATGCTTCTGTAAAAAAAGAACGAACTCTTACCATTAGCAACAGCAGGGATGGACATGCAGAGCATTATGCTAAGCAAAATAAGCCAGTCAGAGAAAGAGAAATATCATATGATCTTACTCATTTGTGGAATAAAGTGAACCACATAAACTGATGAACAAAAATAACCCAGAGATGCAGAAGCATCTAACTGACTGTCAAATCTCAGAGGGAAGGCAGGGGTAAGAGATCAACCAAAAAATTGTATGCAGCACATAAGCATAACCAATGGACACAGACACTAGGGGGGTGAGGGCATGTGCTGGCAGGTGGGAATGCAGACTGGTGCAGCGACTGGGGAAAACAGTATGAAGTTTCCTCAAAAAATTAAAATGGAACTCCCATTTGACCTTGGTGGCCGGGGAGAGGTCAATGGGGGGAAAAGGAGACATATGTAATACTTTAAACAATAAAGAATTTTTTAAAAATAATAAAACTTAAAAAATTTTAATAAAGCAGAGCAGTATTACCAAGTTATTTTACACGATAAACCATTTGAAATTCAAGAGACCCAGCACTCTGTAGGCCAAGTACGATGAACTGCACTCACTTGAAAGGGGAAGTTAATCTCAAAAATCTGACTTGCCCAATTTTCATTGAAATACTATTTCACACAGTGAACTTGCCAATAAAGAGTTTAGGAATTTATTTTATTTTTTGCATTTCCCTTGTCCCCTCCCTTTTTTAAGTTCTGTGTATTCTGAAGCTAGACTTGTTGGTTCAGCCATTTAGCTGTGTGACCTTTGGAAAATTAATTAATCATTCTGAGCTTCTGTTTTCTCATCTTAAAAAAGGGAATAATATAGTTCCTAATTCATAAGATTGTTGAAAATACTGAGTTAATAGAGAGTACACCAAAAGTGCCTGGCCTACAGAAATAAATGTTCATATGTTCAATAAATATGAAATACTATTATAAACTTTTTTTGTTAATCAGTCTCAGAGCTTATTTTAATACTAGAGGCCCAGTGCATGAGATTCGTGCCATGGGGGTGGGGGGTCCCTCAGCCCGGCCTGTGTCCTCTCACAGTCTGGGACCCCCTTGGGGGATGTCCGGCCGATGGCTTAGGACATTCTAAGCCATCGGTCGGACATCCTTAGCACTGCCACAGAGGCAGGGGCGGCTCCTGCCACTGCCACTGCTCTGCCAGCCGTGAGCCCAGCTTCTGGCTGAGGGGGAGCACCCCTGGTAGTCAGTGCATATCATAGAGACGGGTCGTTTCACAGTTTGGTTGATTTGCATATTACCCTTTTATTTAAATAGGATTGCCTATACCTATAGTCTAGTAAATAAAGGATTTGTTGCCTTGTATTGAGAATTAGTTATCACATGCATGTCTGGCTTCTTCCTGATTTTTTAATTTAGGCTAAGGTTTTATCTATTATTTATTAATTTACTTATTAATTTATCTCTCATCTAAAAATTTACCATAAGGCAGCACATAGGCTATAACGATCAGTTACATACAGGATGAGGCCAATTGTGTCCCTCCAATGTGCCATTTTTTAACAGATGGAAAAGAGTTCCCTCAGCCACTAGATAATGGAAATATGGTGCCAACAGCTGTGAAGTACATTTATTTCTAAGCCCATAAAGAAGTTCTTTGAAACCTTTGCAGGATTTGTGCATTTGCCCTTCTGGGACTTAGACGAGTTTCAGGAGAATGGTCTTATTGGTCTATATAACCTAAGCTACTGGTGCCGGGTCTATACAAAAGAGAAGCAATCCTGTTTCATTCGTGTAACGGGTTTCACATATTGTATGAGCAAGGAAAAAATGAAGGTTAGGACACATTGAGGGCAGTTGCAATTTCTAACGAAAAAAAAAATTACTTTTTTCTTTATGGTGAAATGATTACAGTGTAGAAGCTTCTTTCAGGCATCATCCTGGCAGAGAGAAAAGCTTCTCAGTGAGTAAGATACTACTTAAGATTCACTCTGTATCTATTCATTGTCCTTACAAGTAAAATCTTTCCCTTGGAAACTCTGCAGAGTAGAAAGAATCTAAAAGTTACACATTATAATGAAAGTATGCTTCTGGCAGGGAAGTGGGGAGGTGGTCAAAAGGCTTAAGACACAGAAACACTTGGTAAGTATTTTAAAATAAATTGTAAACAAGCAGATTTATTTATTCTGTACCAACGGTGCCTTTTCAATATGTTTGCATGTAAGTGAAAAATGTGAAAATAGCTACTGTTCTTAAAGGGATGCATTTATCTATGGAAGTGTTAGGGTTTAAGATAAAGTCATCTCCTCAGAGCTAAAGTTTAAAGTAATTAAAAAATATAAATTACATTTCTTCTGACCTCAAGGAGAGAGGCACAGGCTGGCATCAGCACAAGCCGTGCTCTCAGCGGGAGAATTATGATTATAAATGGAACAGAGCTTCAGATATTACGGGAATGCACATGTTAAAATATTTGGGTCTATAATTATAGACAGAATCAATATAACAGATACAAACATCATTCTCTCCCCCTGGTTTTTCTGTGAAATTGAGCTGAGACTACCTCAAGGAATAATTATGTCATGCCAAAATTGCAGTTTGCATTAATTGGTAAAGCATAGTTCTGCTTAAAGAAATATTCTACTTTAGTGAACTTTTGTTATTGGTTTAAAATAGGGTGGTTTTTTTTCATTTTTGGCTTTTAGCTCTATTCCTATTCAAGGCATGCATTTGGAAACTAATTTTGTTAGCATCATTGCATAATTCCAGGCCTCTATTCTCAAGACCCATCTAAGGAGAGACTATAACTCTTGCAAGCTTATTTATGATAATTTACTTTAAAAAAAAAAAGGTCTGCATTAAATTGGTGCACTGTCAATGGTGCACTGAAACTGTTGAGCTATTAATGCTATTCAATCATGCACGTTGCTGCAAATAGCAATAGTCTGATTTGGAACTGCGCGAACATGTACTGCGTGTGAAATGCACATGGTGCCTGAATGCTTATCCTTTCATCCCCTTGAGAGATGAAACTGCAAAAAATAAATTTTGACCCAAAATCATGCCTGTTTTAATTGACCACATAAATATCTATTTTTTTCTGGTAACATTTTTCAAGTACAGGCACTTATAAGTATCTTGGTGAAGGAGGTTAAAAAAAATAGAAAGAAAAAAGCCAGATGAACAGAATTTGTAGGGGTGGAAGTGGGGGGAGGATTGTTTGCTATGGTAGTTTACAATAGGAAAGCAGCTTGCTCTACATATTAAAAGAATCTAGTACATTCTACCATATTAGCTCAGCATACTTGTGCATTATTTTCAGGGGCTTATAATTATTTTAAATAGTCCAGTCCAAAGGATGCTTTTGTTAGTTTCGTTGTTGTGTACAATTGGTTAATTGGATTTCAATATTATACTTGTTAAGAAAATAATTACTGTGTTGATCATAGAAGTAGGGATAAATATTTCTGTTCCCAACATCAAATATAAACATAATACTAAAATGTCCCTTCATTTATTGAACTACTCTCAACAATAAAATTAACAAAAAAGGTACTGTTCTAAACAGCTTGTCTGGAATCAGCTTTTAGCTCACTCTTTCTTTCTTCACCTCATGATCTGATAACTGTTAGTAGGTGTGCTTTCTAACTTCCTTCTAAAATGCAAATCCATGCTGGTAAATGCATGTGTGAGCTGATTGGTTGAATAAAAGTTTGAGTCTCTATCCATTGAAATAAATACATATATATGATGATCATCTGACACATCAAGTATTTAACTGTATAGATAAAAACAATCAAAAGCTCAACAAAATTTGAGGTTTGATTTATTGAAGGCATGCCATATATATAATGCCTGAACTTGTACAATGATTATATATGACTAGAGGCCTGGTGCACAAAACTTCATGCACTCAGGGGGGTTCCTCAGCCCAGCCTGTGCCCTCTCACAGTCCCTTGGGGGATGTCCAACTGCCGGCTTAGGTCCGCTTTCCTGAATGGGCCTAAGACGGCAGTTAGACATCCTTAGCACTGTTACAGAGGCGGCGGCTGCTGTGCTCGCCAGCCATGAGCCTGGCTTCTGGCTGAGTGGTGCTCCCCTGTGGGAGCGCACTGACCACTAGGGGACAGCTCCTGCATTGAGCATCTGTCCCCTGGTGGTCAGTGCTCATCAAAGCGACCAGTCGTTCCACTGTTCAGTTGATTTGCATATTAGCCTTTTATTATATAGGATGGCATATAAAAGCATATGTTTCATGTTTTATTATCAGACAATTATACTAATCTCTAAACCAATTTTAAAATATATTCTTAAAAATGTTTCAGAACTCAAACCTACAAACACAATATTTGTCTTATAATTTTTTTTTTTATCCACCGGCTTTTGTTATAGGTGATCCAATATCTAGTCAACTTTCCTTATTATAATCCTTGGAAATGATAGTGTATATTAGTGTTAAATAATTATTAGCTACACGCTATCATCAACATGCTTTTATTCTACACTACCACCACTCAGGGTTCTACTTTCACCATCTAATTTATATAGTTTCAGAAGTTTCACCATCACAAGTATGTATATATGTGTATAGATAGATTCCAAAATACATGTGACATGCCACCATAGTGGACAGATGAGTCAACACCAGGACAGTGATAATAGCACCTCCATGTTGTCACCATTTTCTAGGTATAAGAACTACCATTTTGGGATACACTATTTTCTTGTTCCAAACTCAGTTTTACTAGATTTTATATAGATAAACCTGGTGCTGTTTTGTTTTCCTTCTTTTCTTTTCTTTGTGTCCATGTTTTGTTTGGGAAGAAGAATAGAAGGGGGGCACAGAGAATGGAGGACAAAAGAAAAAGAAAGTGAGATAGAAGATATGAGAAGAAAACAATGGACAGATGTGTCCTCCCATTTAATCAGCCTCATACTTATGTTACCCTTTTCGTCTTTTCCCCATAAAAACACAAATAGCATAACTAAGTCTTATATAGCATCAGCCAAATTTAAACCCTCAGAGAATAATTTTCCAGGATCATTTAAATGCCTGTGCTGGTGAAATATAAGAATCAACTAGTTTGTTGTGCTTAAGATATCAGGTTTTAGGAGCAGAGTAACTGAAGGCCAATATAGGCAGATATGAACTGGATGTCTGCCTATATTTGAGGACCTTCGTATAGGGCAGTGATGGCGAACCTATGAGACGTGTGTCAGAGGTGACAGGCGAACTCATTTTTTTGGTTGATTTTTCTTTGTTAAATGGCATTTAAATATATAAAATAAATATCAAAAATATAAGTCTTTGCCCTAACTGTTTTTGGCTCAGTGGATAGAGCGTCAGCCTGCGGACTGAAAGGTCCCAGGTTCGATTCCGGTCAAGGGCATGTACCTTGGTTGCGGGCACATCCCCAGTGGGGAGTGTGCAGGAGGCAGCTGATCGATGTTTCTCTCTCATTGATGTTTCTAGCTCTCTATCCCTTCTCACTTCCTCTCTGTAAAAAATCAATAAAATATATTTTAAAAAAATATATGTCTTTGTTTTACTATGGTTGCAAATATCAAAAAATTTCTATATGTGACACGGCACCAGAGTTAAGTTAGGGTTTTTCAAAATGCTGACACGCCGAGCTCAAAAGGTTCGTCATCACTGGCATATGGAGACTGTCTTTGTTCCTAATTGAAAACCCCTTTCGAGTATAAAAAAGACATCCTCCTAGCTTTACCACCTACTGACCTTATTTTCTAAATATTAAATTGACAGCAGAAATCTATCACTGTTTTCTGCAATCCTGTAAAATCTTTCCCACTTTAGCCTTCTCAACTGCAAAGAACTCCAGATGGGACCATGAAATTTTTGCAAGTTCCACAGCACATAATTTTGTTCAATAGAGTTATTATGCCACACACAGCTGTATACTGCCACATAAATGAGCACATGTGCAATAGAATTCTTGTATTATAAGTTTTATAAGACCAAAATGGAGATTATACAGCCATACACAATAATTTATTCGAAACATCAACATGTGCGTTGCTCTAGGGTTACACAAATGGTGCCATTCCTTTTCCAAGAGAAAACGTTTGTCATTTAATATTCAGTATTAACACAAATGTTTTCCTCAGAATTATAATCTAAATTAGGTGCTTTAAAATCCATCAATAGATCATTAACTTCTTACTTCAACATATTAGATCTATAGAAGAATCAATTCTCCCTAACAATGGTGAGAGAACCTAATCACTCTCTAAATTTACTTTTAATTAGCATCATCTGCATTAATTGGTGTAGCTGATAGCAAAGCATTACAGTGCATTGCTATATTATATGTGAAATGTAATATATCTGTTGGTCCCATGTCTCTTCAAAGGAACCTTGTCCATTTTTTTCCTGCATTCCCTTAGTAAATATTTTTAGATGTGTTGCTCAAGAATTTTCTCTGGGAAACTACATGTGGCTATTTTAGAGTTTCACCATTCAAATAAGCTTCCAGGTAACTAGTGGGTCTTGGTTTCCTCTGCAGGTTTTTATTCTCCTCAATCTTCTTCCCCAAAATTCACCAATTCTTGGCCGTTTTTGTATGATAAAAAGGAAATTCTGTGCAAATAGCAAATAGCTGAGAAGGACGAAATCTGCCATTTATTGCCAGTGACTGTTCTGTTTTTAAGCATTACTTTTTTCATAATCACTATAAAAGGCAATATTTTTATTATCCTCAGTGGGGGAGATGCAAAAAAAAGCACACAAATACACCTCAAGTAATTTTCTAAAGGTAGCACAGCTAGTGTGCATAGCCAGAGAGTATTACGGATTGTTCTAGGCCATAGCCACAGTCCAGGTCCTCTGACCCCAAACTCAAGGCTCTTTCCTCCACACCACGTATCCTAATGACGTTTCAGCCTCTAATCAAGCTCCTTAGCTGTAGGGATAAACTACAAGCACATTAATAACAGATCACCCGGTCAAATAAAGACCAAAAAATCGATCTAATAAGACCAATTCCTGACATTTGACCAGAAACCTCTAACTTTGTAATGACAGCTTCCTGACCAATTTAAACATTTTCAACAGTACGGCACTCTTTTGGGCGTAACTCTCCTCTCATATATCCTATCTCATTTAAAGATACCACTTTTCACTTAGTTACCTAAAATAAAATTTTAAGCAGTTCCTGATTCTTCCATAGGACTATCCCCAAATCTCAACAATTCCTTAATTCTGGGGGTTTAGTTCTGGAAATATATTTCTAAGGCAGTTGCCTTCAAATATTAGTATATTTCTGATTCCCCACAGGACTTGTTAAAACATAGGTTGCCTAAAGTGATAACTATGTTTAGTACCTTGGTGATGGTATCATAGTTGTATGCATATGTCTAAACTCAACAAGATATATACATTGAACATGTACAGTTTTTGGTTATCAACTGTGTTTCAATTAAACTTTTTAAAAAAGGTTGCTACCTCAGAAGTTTTGATTCAAAAGCTCTGGGATGAGGCCCTAGAGAGCTGGCATTTTGGCAAGTTGCCTGGTGAATACTTCTGATTTGATGACCACCTTTTAAAAAAAATACATATTTTTATTGATTTCAGAGAGGGAGAGGGAGAAAGAGATAGAAACATCAATGATGAGAGAGAATCATTGATCAGCTGCCTCCTGTGTGCCCCACACTGGGGATTGAGCCTGCAACTAGGCATGTGCGCTGACCGGGAATCAAACCGTGACCTCCTGGTTCATAGGTCAATGTTCAAACACTGAGCCACACCGGCAGGGCTAATGACCACCTTTTGAGAAGCACTGACCCAGTGCATTCTTTCACACCATGTATACAGATGCTGTGTCATGATTTCATCATATCTTGGCCAGATAATGACAGAAAATATCCATCTTCACCTTTCCCACCCCCATCTATTCTTACAATTTTAATGGGTAAAAACAAAATTATAAAGCTATACAACTAATTAATATCTCTTCAATGGTAGGCCATTGTGCAGAGAGCTGTGTTCCTTGCATCAATTCTTGCCTTAATCTCAACCTGGCCAACTTCTTTTTAACTTTCAAAGTCTATTGCAAGGTCATCGTTCTTTTGAAATATATCTAGCTTCCCCTGGCAAAGTTCATAATTTCCTAGTCTGATTTCCTACTGTGGTTAGTACTAGCTATATTAAATTTATTTATATGTTATTTAATGTCACATTTGGTCCTTTTAGGAATTTATTTATATTTTCCTAATTATCCTCTAAAAAAAGAAAATTTAACAATCTTTAGGTACTTCGTAATTTTTTTCTAGCTCCTACACCCCAATTAAAATTAAGAGAAAAAATATATAATTTGTTTGGCCTGCTGACTTCCCTTTATTAAGTGTTCTTTAAAAAGGTCTTGATTGCAAATATATCATTCAGCCTATATCATCATCTCCACTACACTGTTAATGCTGAGCTGTACTGAGGAAAAAGTTCAATGTTATCTGCATGAGTTCAGAAAGAAACTTGTGTAGGCATGTGTCTGTGAGATCCAAATGTCTAAACCAATACAGTTATTTTTGTGTTATTTCAGTCACTCTCTTTAAATATATACAGATCAGATTTCATCTTGATGAACGCTTCAAGATTTGGCCTCATTTCAACCCTCAGTTTTAAGGATTTTACCCAATGCATGAACATTAGAAATTTGCTACCATCCACACTTATATGTTCTAAATAATATAAATATAGTCTAAATCTATTAAAAGACATATCCTATACTGAATCCATTTTAAAACCTAATAAAGCTTTATCCAACTTGAGATTGAAATTATTATGAACTAAATTTACAACAAAAACTTTGTTTTACATATCACAACTTATTAATATTACTTACATAATTTTTAAAAATAACCATTTATAAGTTAAAAAGAGAATTAATTGTGTTAAGAGATTATAAAATAAATTTATTTTGGCTTCTTCAATCCCTTTTATTTTATTTTATCTATCTTTAGCTAATACATTTTCCTAAAAATTACCTACATGGAAATAATGCAAAGCTTTCAGAAATAAAGTTGCTTTAATAACACTGGTATAAACAAAAAGGAAAGAAAAAGATGCAAAGGAAGAAACATCCAGCCTGTATTTTGTGTTTAAACCACTGTATTTAGAGTTCACTGATTTTACTGTTATACCTCTGTGGCAATTAGTATGTACTTTTGCTTAGTCCGATAGGTAGGGTAAATTAACTGTTTTCTAAGTCTAGGTAAACCATTTTCATTACTGCAAAGAGGAAAGCATTTAAATAATATAATTCAGAATATAACATCTTAAAAGTTGTGTTTCATTTAAAACTATGAATTATTACCTTTGGAAATCTTTGAGTCTTGTATAAATATGCAAGGGCCAAGTATGACTCCCAAGCACTACTCTCATCAATTATCTTTTGATTAAGCTTCATTATCACCCAATATTATAATAGCAACAGTAAAAATTGTGCTAATCAACTATATAGTTACTCTGAGTATTCTCAAGGGATTGATTTCAGGACTCCAAACATCAAAATCCTGAGGTGCTCCAGTCTCTTATATAAAATGGTATTGCCTACGCACATCCTCTGGTATAATTTAACTCATCTCTAGATTACTTATAATACCTATACATTGTAAATGCTATGCAAATGCTATGTAAACTATGTAAATAGTTGTTAAACTCTATTTTCTAGGGAATAATGACAAGGGAAAAAAAAGTCTGTCCACAATTAGTATAGATGAAACCATCCTTGTATAGCATACATCAGCAATAATGTAACATTGTTCAAAAAATATTTTCTATCTGCAGTTGGCTGAATCATCAGATGTGAAACTCATGGACATGGAGGGCCGACTGTACTTTAAAAATAAGACTGAATTTTTTTGGCATCTGACAAGGTGCAAAGATATTACCAAATGTTTACCAGGCATCTACAGTTTCTTGAGGAACCCACTTTTCATCTAACAGCAGCATGTCCCAAGATAATCTCCAAAGGTCTGAGTATGTGTGCTAAACCAACACAATCCCTTGGAGAGGCAGAGAAGTACTTTTCCTCTTTCCTTTGTTTGGTTTCGTTTCAAAGCCTTTTCTTTTTCATGAAAGTTCTACTCATTCTATCCATGCACAGCTGTGCGCTCCCACTGGAATTCACATTTCTTTTCTTCTGATATGGCTGCTGTGTAAGTTGTTAATTTACCTGAGGAGCATAGCAAACATTTTCAAATTTGGAGAGGTTTTGTGTGTTTTTTCCCCCCTAATTAAAATGAACAACTTAATTTTCACATGCTATCATACTTGCTTTTAGCTATGAGTATTTGTGTGAGATAAAAAGTATCTGAAGTTTTCAGAAAACTTAAAATGATAAAAATAATTAGTACTGAAAGAGGGGGGAAGTCTGAAGAAAAAGATTCACTTTTTGTGTGGAATGGAGAAGACAAAGATAAATGATAAATAGCTATAAATAGATGGTAAATATTCATAAATACCATTAAATATCCTATATACTGAAAGCCTAATATGCAAATAGACCAAATGGCAGAACAACCAGTCGCTATGGTGTGCACTGACCACCAGGGGGCAGATGCTCAATGCAGGAGCTGCCCCCTGGTGGTCAGTGTGCTCCCACAGGGGGAGGGCCGCTCAGCCAGAAGCCCTGAGCCAGGCTCACAGCTGGCGACCATGGTGGTGGGAGCCTCTCCCGCCTCTGTGGCAGAGGAGAGTGGGCCTGAGCCATCAGTTGGACATCCCCCGAGGGCTCCCAAACTGCAAGAGGGCGCAGGCCAGGCTGAGGGACGAATTTCATGCACCGGGCCTCTGTGGTAGGCAGAATAATGACCACCCAAAGATGTCTATGACCAAATCCCAGGAACATGTGGATACCTTAGGTGTCATGGCAAGGAAGAATTGAAGAGGCAGATTACTTGCCCTTGAGATGGGAAGATTATCTGGGCTTTTCCAGACAGAACCAATGCAATCATACTGTGCTTAGAAGTAGAAGAAAGAGGCAGAGGGAAAACTGGAGAGATGACATCCTTAGAGATATGTTGCTTTAACGATGGAAGAATGGGCCACAAAGTGAAAGAATGTGGGAGGCTGGCCTCTAAAAGCTGGAAAAGGTAACTAAAAGGATCCTACTTTAGAGCCTATGAAAAGAAGGAAGACTTGCTAACAGCCTGATGTTGCCTAGGGATGCCCACTTGGACTTCAGACCTCCGGAACAGTAAGTTGATAAACTTGAGTTGTTTTCAGCCACTAAGTTATTGGTACAATTTGTGAAAGCAGAATTAGGAAATGAACACACACATACATACACTTGCCTCATTCTTTTGTACTTAAAGATAAACACTGTCTATATCAATGCCAACCAATAGAAACAGAATGCAAATTCCACAAAACAGAAACAAGAATAATTTGCAACGTCATTGTAGCCATGTTTAAATTAATAAAAGAATCAAGATTGCCCTGACCGGTTTGGCTCAGTGGATAGAGCGTCGGCCTGCGGACTAAAGGGTCCCGGTTTCGATTCCAGTCAAGGGGATGTACCTTGGTGGCGGGCACATCTCCAGTAGGGGGTGTACCGGAGGCAGTTGATCGATGTTTCTCTCTCATCGATGTTTCTAACTCTCTATCCCTCTCCCTTCCTCTCTGTAAAAATCAATAAAATATATTTTAAAAAAAGAATCAACATTAATTCTAATAAAGTCTTTTACTCAACCCAATATATCCAAAATAGTAACGTATCACTATGTCATCAATATGACAATATCTCACATTGTTTTTATTCATACTGTCTTCCAAAACCTGTCGATGGTATACTTAAGGCATATCTCAATTGGCACTAGCCACATGCCCATTGCTCAAATGTCACAACTGTATTGTAGCTGTTGTATTGAATAGCACAGATCCATATACAGAGATGTTTTAGCTTTCAGAAGCCAATTTTTGTGACAGTTTTGAATATACCTATATGATTTCAACTATAATTTTATTATTTTATCTATTTTTTAAAAGATTGTAATTTATTTCTAAGTATTCAAAGTGCATGTGCTTTGACTTCCACCAAGACATTGCACAAATCGTCCAAACATGAACACAAAAATTCAAATGGTAACGAAACCATCTTAACATATGAATGCTTTTCAACTAAGTGGAAATATGTGGTATTTACACGTCTTTCATGCATTGAGTTGGGCACGTTGGAAAGCTGATCTTTAAGTTTCACATAGGTTTGTTTTTTTATCATCTATCTTTCCCAACTTGAATTTCTATATACATACTCTATTTTTACAGTTAAAAGTTAGAAATCTAATTTTCATAGTACAAAACAAACTAAAATAAAATAGATCTGCTTCTTCCTATTTCCTAATGGCTGCTTATTCATATCACAGTCCAGCTGCCACAAACCTGCCATGGGTCATGGTGTCTGTTGAGAGACATGGAGCTGAAACAGCCCAAGGATTGCAGGCATGAACACAGGTACTCCATTTCAACCCTTTCTATGACTGGCTGAGATATGCCGCTTTCAAATCCTTATAATTTGGGATAATGGATATAAAGGCAAAATGCATAGTTTTTTTCATAATGATATTTTAAACAGACATTTCACAAAAAGATAAGTAGTTGTTGATTCTGATAATCAATAACCCTGCAATTTTTTTTTTCAATCTAAGAAGATAGTAGGATCTTTCCCATTATGCCTGGTTTTCTAAAGAGAGCTGATACATCTACCAGGATTTTAAATAACTCTACTGATATTTTAAAATGTCAAGTAGGCAGTTCAGTCTTTTTCACTGCCCATATATACATAGTCTATCCAAATAACTACCAACCTACTATTCTTTTTCCTTTTCTAGATTTCTGACCTACACACTTCAGGGGTGCTATAAACTGTGAAGATCCTCCCACACAGGAGCACCCTCTTCTAAACAGCTATTTTTTGTTTGTTTGCTTGCTTCAACTGTATCCCAAACTTCTATTTAATTTGCAATATACCATATCTTCCAACCTTAGATGTTTTTTAAGGAAGTTGCTACATGGCAAAAACTTTAAATTGAAGGTGTTCTTCAAAATTCTTAAAATATTTTCTTTCATGTAAAAAATAAAATAAAATAAAACTCCTAGATGCTTTTTCACTGCCTTGGCTTTACTTTGATTTTCTTGTAAGGCTGTCACAAAACCTTAGCACATCTGATGCCCACATATGAGTGTGCTGTTTTTTGACAATTGTTTAATCCTTATATTAGGAGCAGGTTTTCCCCTATAATCAACACACTATTGTGCTGTGTGAATGACGCTGTTCATCATCATTATTAGTCTCCAAAGTACCTTGCCTTTTGGATGGTTCCTTTTTTATATATTTTAATTCAGTCTCGATTATAGGCACATCCACACGCACCATGATTCCTTTTGGAAAGGCAAAACATCTGTAACCAGATGTCAGAGTATATGAAAAAGCATCCTTCTTAGATTTACTTCAAAAATATTATTGTCAAGTATAGTTTCCATCCTAGGTTCTCCCAGTGGAAAATGCAGACACTCGGGTGGGAAGAAGCCTAGGCTGGCATCTATCTCAGCTCCTTCAACTTTCCATGCAGCTCCAGTGAGAGGGTGTTGACACCTTAGGAAGTTCAAAACGGCAGTGGGATGTGCGGGGATTGTTTATCACAGAAGACCACTGCCCTCATTGGGCATTGGCATTAATGAGAGAAGTTGTGGGGCTGGGTCTGAAGAACTTACTATGTTTGTATTTTACTTTAGCATTAGTCACCCCCTCTCCCCTAATTCAGCTGGTAATGTCGGCTTCTTCTCCTTCAGCTGGCATTGTGACTTATAAGATCATAGATGAAGGCTCCCTAAATTACATGAACCATCACCTAAGTTTGGTTGTCATAAAGTAATTGTCCCCGTCTGAATGCCAATAGGTCCGTGGCTTGACAATTTTACTATTAAAAGTAAAACCTTACAGTAGAAGCTCAAGAGAAACATCATTGCATTAAATGTATTCCTGCCTCCTGGGACAATTCTTTAAATACTTGAAAATAGTATTATTTCCCTTAAACTGTATAAAATTGTTGCACCGAGGCACCCTGTAAAATCACCCTATAAGTTTGCGAGGCCAGTGGAGGGGAAAGTGCTAAAGCCCACGGGTACTGTTTGTATTCAGGTGGGTTGGGAATTATTCGTTGTTAGCCACCTAAAAGGAGAAAAAAAAAATGCTCCTTTTGAGGACATGTTGTACTCATGTAACACAGTATGCAACATTAAGAATGAGACTGGCGCCCAGCCAGTTTGGCTCAGTGGATAGAGCGTCGGCCTGGGGACCAAAGGGTCCTGGGTTCGATTCCGGTCAAGGGCACATACCTTGGTTGCAGGCTCCTCCCTGGCCGGGCCCTGGTCAGGGATCATGAAAGAGGCAGCCAATCGATGTGCTTCTCTCACATCAATATTTCTCTCTGTCTTTCCCTCTCTCTCTTTCATTCTTCCTTAAAATCAATGGGAAAATATCCTCAGGTGAGGATTAACAAAACAAAACAAAACAAAACAAAACAAAACAATGGATGAGACTGCCAGACATGCCCACATTTGCTTAACACTAGGAAAGAAGCACATGCTCCATGCTTTGAATTACTTGCTTCTTTAACCTGCACCATAACTCTACAATGGATGAAGCATTATCTCGATGCACTAATGAAGAAATTGAGGACTTGAGAAGCTTAGTTATTTGCCCAAGGTCATTCAGCTGGTCAAAGAACTAGAACTTGAGACCCCGTGTCTAGTTGACTCCAAAGACATGGCAATTACTGTCATACAAGAGAAATGTTAGGAACAGCTCTATGGCTAATATCACACAAACTATTTTTATGTACATTCATTTATGTTTATATATATTTATTAAAATCCCACTAATAAAAATTACATACAGAGATACTCACACACATGTCTATAACATTAATTTATAGAATATAGTTTAATTATATTCAATGAAGGAGAAGGGTAAAAACACAGGAGACAAAATAAACATCAGAAATTAACAAATGGGGTCCTGAATCTCCAAAATATATAACCAGTTTTATCCTTTGGGGTCTATTTCAAGGGCTAATTTGAAACCATTTAATCTGCCTTTTTAAGTTAAATGAGGACATTAGTATCTAAATCTGCACTGTCCATTATGGTAACCACTAGTCAAATGTGGCAACTTAAATTTAAATTAGGATTGAGTGACATTTGAAAGATCAGTTCCTGGGTCATAAGAGTAGTGGTCTAAATGGAACTAAGGACCAACTAATGTTTTCATCAAGGACTTTCTACCCTAACTCTTTCCCCCTTGTATAGTCCCTGTCCTCTTTCCTCCTCTTACAGCTGTACACTCTGGAAGAAGATACACTGTTGGTCATTTTCACATTATATCTAACAGAGTACAGTAGACAAGCTGTCTGTTTAAATGAAGGTGAAGGCTGGCAAAACAGGGACTGACATTGGGACTTGGGAGTGAGGAGTGAGGCTCAGTTTTCTTTCCACAATAGTCAATGGCATATTTCAGGAGAAATAATTTTAAGAACCAACATGTCAGTGGTGACTTGAGTATACTTCTAGATTATACTTCTAGATTACATTGGAAAAGGAAGTGTTTTAAAACAGACAGGGTTATTTTTGAAATCCATGGCATTTGAATTGAAAGAAATAGTGAAAGGGAAGAATGAGATGGAGGTGAGCAAAGCAAGGAGAGTTTCCATCTACAAAATCTCCTTTTTAAAAGTGAGAATAGAATGCCTTCTTCCCTTACTTTAACCAACCCCAATTTTCTTCATTATATATGTAAAGAATTTTAGATAATTATTTTACACCCATTATGAACAACAAAAAGGGTATGGTATTATTAGACTTAACCATTTCCATAAGTGACTTATAAAGGGTTTGCATTTTTTAAATGAGAGGTTGAGCAAGATGGTAGTTTAGATTGTGAACCCATTAAGCAGAGTGGGCCTATGCATGCTTTGTGTCATTTTCAGCCCTTGATAATGGTTTCCATGATAAAGACCAGTATCAGTGGCATCATTATTTTTAATAGCACTGATGATTTTCATAATCTTAATAGCATTCACCAACTCTAATAAGGCTGATGAATTTTATAAGTGGTTTGCTTAAGTCTATTTAATATCAATTTAATAAGGCTTTCAGCAAGGTAGATTGACTTAAATTCTTTTAAAATGTTTTATTGTATATAAAAGAACACATTTATGGAAAAACAATTTGTGACTATTTTGAAAAAAGGAAATTAAAATTTTTGAGGTGCTAGTTAGAAAGAGTGAATCATTTTTTTTTCTTTATATGTGCAGGTTAAGAATGTGGGGAAAAAAAGGATATTTATGGCAAAACCATAGCATTTTGGAAAAGAATTCTCTCTATTCTAATTATCATTTTGAAAAAATTTCTATAGTAGATAGATTAATAGACAGATAGATAGATATAGATATACAGGGTTGGCAAAAATAGGTTTACAGTTGTGAGTACAGAAAGCGGTTAATTCTTGTATTATTGTTTATTAATTTTGCATTATTTTCCATATGAACAACTGTAAATATAACTTTGCCCCACCCTGTATATATATAAATATTGCCCACATTTTGAGGCTATCACTGTACATTTTCCTCCCTATATACACAAGTGATAAATTTTCACAAATGTAGAATGATGAATGCTTGATGTTATTTGACTAATTACATAAAAATTCTATTATAATTATAAAAAGAATCAGCCCAACAGAATTAAATGTTTAATCCTTAGGAAAATTACTTTTGTTTACGATCAATGAGCCCATTATTCTTTATTCATCAACATTCTAACTTCTTTCATCTCTACATTATATTTTCATATACCACATACATTATTTGGAATCTTTAAAAATATCAATATTATGTGCCTACATTCTAAAACATTTTTTTAGTCACATCTTGAGGAAAATCTCTCAATCTCCCTCCTTCTCTCTTTTTACATCATTTTTTTTTTGGGGGGGGGTCAGATGATCAGTAATATGTTGGAAATATACAACGTGGTGCTCATTCAATCCTTAGCTACTACTCTGTATTACTTCCTTAGCTTGATCACAAATATCTAATTCACTGAGTAACCTCCAAATCATGGGCTAGAGTCGCCATGAGAAGAGGTTGGAGCTTACAAGTGTGCCGTGCCTCGCTTTTATTAGTACTGCCCATTCTCTTAGTACCTGCAGTTCCTTGGAATGGTGCGGCACCTGTAAAAGGTTAATGAGCACAGAGACTTTCAGGCATAATCAAATTACAGACAGACACTACACAGACATTTCATGGGTAGACAAGCAACATGCACGCTGCAGGCACACTACAGGTGGCAGGTATTACTGCGGCTCCTCCAGTGGAACAGCCTACAGATAATGTATGTATATTTTTTCAACTTGGTGAGATACCATTTTCAATTACTATTTTAAAAAGAGGGAGGAAATTGTTTTTCCACAGTTTTTAGGCATAGTTATCTTAGCTACAGTTTCAACCAGATACTTATATCATCTCTTTTGTTACAGATCATTAGAAATCTTCTCAAATTTATCAAATGAATCAATTTAATATTTAAAAAACATACACCCAGGTCATTGTTTTTTTAAAAGCCTGATTCACTTCTATTCAAAAAGTATTGAATTCACAATTCAGGCACCTTATCTATACTATATTACATAAGCATCTTTACTACTAAAAAATAAATTATGATTTATGGTCTGCAATAAACACTTTAATAGATTTGAACTCTCTGGGCTATTAAAAAGTAAAGTGAGGACTTTTTGATTAACTCATTTTTAAAAAATCAAAGTGTCAGGTTTTCTAAAAATCCCCAATTATTGCTTTCAAAATGGCATTCATTGCTGTTTGAGACCATCAAGCACCAATGGACATGCATTAATACTACCATCATTGCAGAGGGCCTGCAGAGAAAGAGTTCTTCCATTCCCAGTTTCATTTTTTAAAACAATCTTTTTGCTATTTTTGTAGCTCTCAGCACTAATACAGAAGTAATCAAATTAGCATTAGCAGTTCATGTTGCAAACTTCAATTTGCATTGCTACAACATCAAAGTAAAAATATTTGCATAGCCAAAGTAAAAGAGATGGGATTTATATTCATTTAGTGTCTTACACAAAACTAAGTAGGCCTTGGTGGTAAATTAAATGATAAATAGTTCACAAATATCAAAATTAAATATATTTCTATTTCTTTTCAAAAAATCCCAAGGCCTGTGCACTAAATGCTAATGACACATGAATATTAGAAAAAGAATGGAATATGACAGTGCATATGGAAAATGTTGGGTTTCTCATATTTTGAGAATTCTGTTTAAATTAATTTCAGACTATAGTGTTTAAAGCTGTTTATAATTCAGAGTATGTAGGTGATAAACTATCTATCTATCTATCTATCTATCTATCTATCTATCTATCTATCATCTATCTATCATCTATCTGTTATCTAACATACTTCAATATCCCAAGTCTAATTATTTCACCATGTAGGGAAATGTAGTGGCTTTGATATACTGTGGACATAAATATGACAAAATAGTGTGATTTCTAAAAAAACACACACACATATTCCTCATTTTTCATTATATGCTATAATCATGAAGTTTCCATCTGCTTATCACAACAGCTAATGTTTGATTATGCCTTTCTAATGATGTGACTTATATGATCAAATTGAGAGGAACACACAATTTTTGTGAATGGGTATTTTTATGCAACCTGTGTCTATGCACTTTCCACAGGATAGCATGTTTTTATAAAAGCCAATCTAGCCTTTAAAATAATTTGCATTCCAGTCTTAGCTCATTCTCACCCTGACAGTGACCTAGTGAATGACCACCATTTGTAATATAATGCCCTCCCTAAAATTTAATTATCACCTAAAAAACCTAGGGGGCATTATAGTCTTTCTTCCCTAGCACGCATTCCTAAATTGCTTAATATTAGAATATTTCCTAGGCTATAAGTATATAACTGTGCTCTCCTATTTTATTTTATAGTTTCATATTCTAAGTAATTTTTAAACTAAAACATATTGCTATGGTATTACTATGCTTTGAGATAGGTCAAAAAATAGAATTAAATGTATTCAAGTGTATTTTTCCTTTTAATCTTATATTTGTATCTGAAAAGGAGAGAAAATGCTGTTTTATGGGCCCTTCTCATGATTTAAAACTGTATAACAAGATTTGAGAAATACTGACAAGATTTCCCAGGTATACTGTAAATAAAATCCATGATATTTTATAGTTACCAAGTGGGTTCAAGGACCAAACTTAACATCTACATTTGGAAGCGTTTGAGGCATTAGCCAGGTGCCTTTATAGAAGAGACACACCAGGCATAAATAAACAAGAAAAAGAAAGGATTTTCATGTAGACACTTTAGGCCAAATGTATATAGTTTATTACCTTCTTCTAACTTTTAGTGAGCTATAAGTTAATTATATGATATTTAGATATGGTAAGCAGGCAAAATGATGAGTGTTACATTCATTTAATAATGAAACAATTCTTATCCTTGGAATAAATCTTGTGACTGTTGCTATTGTTTATTTTTATTTATTTATTTATTTTGCTTTCCCCTGTGAGTTGGAAAAGAAGAAGATTTTGGAGAATGGTAGAGAAATAATGTTGACGAGATTTTTCTCCATCATAAAATAGAATCTTAAAGGAATGGGCTGAGGAAAGGGTCAATCTCTCTAATCTATCAGCCTATAAAACTGTAATTTCCATGTAGGTGTGAAATAGCATAATGCATTATAGATTTCTTTGCCCAAGGACAAAGTTACTTTCAAGTGCATACTGACTCTATTAGAATAATATTAAATTTTAGGTAAAATAATTAAATTTTACAAGGATCACCTTTGTCATTGTTCAACCATTTCTTCATAATAACATTATACAGTCATTTTTTTGACAGGGGACAAGTGAAATAGGGATTGTTTATGCATATCTCACAAGTTTTGCTTTGAGGATTTGTTACAACATTTATATTAGTGAATCATCTAATGATCTAAAGTGGAGATAATATTTTGTTTGTATGTTTTAAGAATGCTCCTTAGAGCTATAAACCATCTTCATGGGAAATAATAATAATCCTATTCTCAGGAATATAAGAACTTAATTTTTTTAAAAAAAAGACTAAGAGCGACCTTTTAGAAAGACAGGACAGAGATCTGAATAATAATGTAATCAGTAGCTATCATTTAGAAGACAAGGAGAAATCAACTGCGAGTCAAAAACACTAAAACTTATATGTCTATGACTCAATAGAAAGTATTAATAGTAGAAGGAAAATTTCAACTTTTAAGTAAGAATTCAAGATGTGGATAAAGTTTTTCTTTTTGTTAAGAAAAAAAATATTAATAAAAAAAAATCTCAAGTCCCCTAAGTATTACAGTGGAAATGATGATGCATTTCAAGGTGATTCGTACACAGGCTTTGCTTTAGGAAGGCCACAATAATTAGTATATCTTGAATTTTAAAAATTTGTTTAGAAAACTGTTGTAGTTTGTTGCAGAATCAGGAAATGGTAGTATATTTATTTTGTGGTGGTTGTTCTTTTAAAACTAAATAGATCAGAAGAAATAAAATTAGATGATAAAGTACTGAAGTATCTAAGATTCTATAGTGCAAATCTTCCTTTTACAGATAAGAACATCGGACAGCACAGGACAATAGTTTGCCGGAGGTCACACATCCTGTAGCAAAGCCAGGAGTCAATTCCAGGTTCATAAATTCTAAGAATTGGAATCATTTCATTATGAGGATGAGTAAAATAACCTAAGGATTAATAAAGCTCTGCTCTATGACAGGCACTATGATTCACGCTTTATATACATTTATTTTCCTTCTCAAACTAACACAGATCAGGCAGTTAAGGATTTTTCAGATGGGAATGCTGAATGTCAGACAGGCTAGGTAAATTGTCCAAGGTCACAAAGCTAGCAAGTTGGTTGCTTAGTCTCCACTAAAACCCAAGGCATTTTCTTCCCTAGGCCATGTTCTTTCGATTTTTACCTGCTAAAATATCTGAAGTTCAAGTCCTGTTCGACAGCCAACCTAATGTAGAATAATATTTGTTGAAATAACAAAGATGATAATCTATAATACTTCCTGAAAAGGAATCCAAATATAAATTCAATACGTAATTACCTAAACTTGGGGCTCAAAGCAAAGACTAATGAAGCTTGCAGGCAAGAGGACATACAAAACAATGGATAAATATGTCCTTCCTTTAATGGTGCTACTAATCTAGGCTTTTGCCACACATGAAAACATATCTCATTTGAGGGAAATCTTTCTTCACACAGGTTTACGTTCATCTTGGCTGACTTTCTTTCTCTAAGATGAGTGTTTTACTTGGATTCAACATGACACATTCTACTTGGATCATTACATTGCCCATGGAGAGAGATGTCTTTGTAGTTGACCTTGAAATTCCATTGCCATAGAAAGTAGTAAACTTGTTGCCTTTACAGGTGACTTATAAGAACCCACAAATAATTTTTGGAATTTTTTATTGACAGGCAATTTTTCTCTTGGATATATAATCCCAAGCTTTAAGTGTTGCTCTCACTTTATTTTTTGAGACATCAATTATCTTAGACTAGTGACTGCAGAATTCACAGCCTTTTAGAGTTAGATGAAAAGACCTATAATATTAGTGAGTCCAATTATCTTATATTTACATATGAACAAACTAAATAAAACTGGATTAAAAAAACACATTAACAAGAAATGGAAGATTCAAGATATTGAATTTCTAACCCAGTGCTCGTCCCATTGTTCTCACAATAACAGTGGTAGATGCGCATTTCACTTGCAACAAGATTCCCACACGTTTAAAGGTAAGAGCCGAAGACTGGCCTTGTTCCAAGAATGCCTTTTGAAGCCCTTTCTGTTTCCATGTAGCCTCTAGCTATGACTACCATATTTTATATTAAAACTAACCCCTGCATACTGATCCCTCCCCAGAGCTCATCTTTACTTACCTCATAGAATAGACACATGATTATTTTTTGTATTTTACATATTTTTATTAATTAATGTGCTTAATCTGAGAGCATGTCTTTCTGGTTCTATTAATCTCCCAGCTCAGTAAATAATAAACACTTTTTTCCCCAAGGGCATCACTCTCAGAACTACAGATACTGGAGACAGAGCATTACTGACTAGTGTAAGAAGCCTTAGCACAGGCAGTCTCATGAATTTACTGCAGAGCAATGGGGTAAGATTTTTGTTAAATCCACACAAAGGCTTTCTTTGGTTGAGTGGTGTGGGCACTCTGACAGCACTATCAATAGAGAAACGGAAATATACTGTTACAATGCTATTATTAGTATTTATATCAGCTCTAGTGCTCTTGATAAATGAAGCCACATTAATTAGTTTCAGGATCTTATTCTCACTTTGGCATATCCACTAGCACTCTGAACATGCAATTAAAATATTTCAAAATGTCACTTATGTTTCCATTCTACAAGAAATGCATACTGATTGTGGCCACTTGGTTTGTACTGGGCCACATATATTTAAAAACGAAAATATGTTACCATTTTGGGGGATTAAGAAATCTCTCCTACACTGCTTGCAATAAAAACTGGTTTTTAAAAAAACACTATAATAATCAATCAAATGTATGACTACATTATTTTTCTGAGTATGAAAAATATGGTTATAAAATTATTTTAAAGATTCAACCCTGATAAGTTTGTTTTCCTTTTATCTTGGAAAATGTAAATTCAGTGATGATTTTGGATGAGAATCAGTGAAAGTGGTTAGCTTTTTGGACATTCAGTACATTAAATTTGCTCTTTATTGAACAAATAGCATAGTTGATTTGAAAGGTGGATTGTAACTCATGAATTGATCTTAAAGCAAATTATCATTCCTTCTTAAATTTTTGGAGATTTTTATCTTTGTCCAATGAATACCAGGATTCCTTTGGATTATATTAAGTATTGTTTAAAATAAAACTGTTACCTTATTTTTTCTTTTCCATTGAAACACTACATTACAGATTAGATAGATGAAAATAAAGATTAAAAATACATGTACACATATAGAGACAGATTTGTGTGTGTGAGTAATAATAACTAGAACAATATTTTTTCCAAGTTATTTGACCAATGTAACACCAACTTGACCTCTCAGGTAGAAGTAGTCAGAGACCAAAGTAAAGATACAAAAGGGACACCTGCAGCTACCCCCTTGATCCTTGCAAGAGGCAAGAGACACCTGGACAAGTAAGCATTGAGGCATGTTATCACTGCTTTCCTATAATTGATAAACTGAATATTGTGAAAAGAACATGTCACATACCTGTCAGATCTCAACTGCAGTTAATGTTTAAAGCTTAAAACACTGAAATATGCTCTTTAAATCTTTAGCCCCCTCCAAAATCAATAATACAGAATACTTCAAATTCCACCTCAATGCTTCAGGAATGTTCTAGGTGCCTTCAGGACTAGACTCAAATGCTCCTCCTATCCTGGGGATGTGAAGGACAGGAAAAGAGATGACACAAGGAAAAGAGGCCAAGGGGAAATTACTGTTACATGTGAGGGAGGTCAGCAAAGGAGCTGAAGAAATACAAACAGAAATGCTGACAGCCCCAGTGGAATGTTCACATAACGGAGCAGTTCATAGGTGTCTGTCATGCAAATGGTAAAGGGTTTATTTCTGCCTCTCACATGAAGGGTTACGTTGAGAAGGAGGAAGTTTGAAAGGGGATTCCCATGCTAGAGTCTGGGTGGAGAGGATAGCTTTTTTTCTGAGCATCAAATCAAACCTTGGTGTCTGCCTTGAATGTCACCACGATTCTATTTCATATGGTTGAGAAAGTAGCAGAGGGTCTCTTGAGAGGGGAGACCAGAGCATAAATAGCGCTGCCAGGAAAAGGGGGTGGAGGAGAGAAATGAGCAGAAACTGGGAGAGAAGTTGTGGGTGAGAGAGTTTACTGGAAAGGCTTGTGATGACTCCTAAGGAGAGAGGCATGTGAAAGGGAGGGAAGAACTAGACATTCCTCTTCTCCCTCTCCACCCTCCCCTCTGCGCCCCTGTCCCTCCATCTCCCTTCTAACAGAGTCCATGTTCCAACGGATACAGAACAGAGCTGACCCATAAAGGTGAATGCTATTCTAAAGTGTAAAACATATAAATGCTGACTATCTCTATGCTGGGCAAAAAAAGAAAGGAAAGAAAATGAATAAGAATAATATTATAAAAAAATAAAACCTGTGTCATAGAGCACAAAGCATTTCCATATCAGATCGACACTGGCATCAGACGACTTCAATAAAGGAGTGAGGTTAAGAAGAGTGATGGCTGGGTCCTTTCTTATTCTTGGACCCTGCATTATAATACATAAGCTGATATATTTTATTAATTTAAAAGAGGATCTTTGAGGAGTTTGTTCTTCATTCAATGATAGAATACAGGCTTTTTATCATCTGAACTGGGTTTGATTTCTAATAAAATATTTGCTTCCACCTTGGGTAGCAAGGAAGCAGATAGTTCAATGTGAGACAGTCATGTTATGAAAAATTGTGATATTTTTTCACGCAGCTCAAACCTCCTGTGTTATCCATCAAATTCATTTCCCTTGTAACTAAATCTGTCATAAATCTAGGCATCCAAAAATGAAATATGTTTCCCGACAATAATCTACTGTCAATAAACTTAATAAAGCCTTCAAATGGTACAACACTTTCTCATGGTTTTAAACTGCTTAACAAATAAATTATTGATCTTGGGAGTTGAAGATAATATTAATAATAACCTACAAATAGGGAAATGAGGCATGGGGGAGGGTTAATTTGTCCCAACCACTGGGACGCTATTTTTCTTTTAATCTTTCATGGTTATAAACAAACAAAATCATAGGTAAATGCATATTTTTATAGAATTTATAGTTATTCAAAATTAACCAAAATTAATTTTATGTTTAAATTAAAGAATTATTGGAAAAAGTGAAGAATAAAAAAATAAGCAGTTTTATCTGAAATTATTACAATTGTTTTTCTCCCATGGCAATGAATGAATCTTTTGCATCAGTATGACACCACTTTTTTTTGTTCACAAGTCTTGCATTTTCTTATTTTTAGACTCCATTGGAGAAAGCACATTATTAATATTGAAGTTAGGAATAATTCTTAATGTTCATTTGGCTTTATTACAGGTCTATCACTATCAGTGACTTGTACTAAATTATGTTAAACATGGAAGGGAACCCCTTGCTGTCCCTGAAAACTGAATATGCTCTTAACAGAACAAAACACATCTGGGTTAGTTGTAACATCTCAGTTTTAATAATGATCTGGTAAGTTTCAGAGTATTATGACTTTGATTTATTAGTCTGATACTTAGGAAAAGGCGTATTTTGTTACCAGAAAGTTCTAGTATAAATAGACATGTGAATGCTTTTTGTCTAATGCTGTTTTATGTAAAACTCAGTATATGTAAAGTGAAACACGAGAATGCCATGTTATCTTAAAACAAGAAGAATCCTTAGCTTTTATCTAATCGAACAAAGAAATCAGAAGGTTCCTTATTCCTCAAAACTCTTAACACAGTTGATCTAATAGTTCAACAAAGGAAAAGGAATTAGAGGTACCATTGTTCAGACTGTTAATATCAAGGTGGCAATGTCCCACTATACTCTCAGGACAGGGTCATGATGCCATATCAGTGCATAGGGAAAGAAATGCCATCAGACTGAGGGTTATAATAAAAACTTGCTACAACGTGGCAGATGAAGCCATCTGCATGGAATGTACCCTCACAACTGAAAAATCTGGTCCAACAAGTTCTGAAAAAATAATTCAGTTTATGCATGCTTGTGACCAGATATTGGGACAGATACAAAAGTACCAAAAGAGTCTCCAACTTTAAGAGTTTTTTGGTCTCACTGGACATCAAAGCATATTTAGGTGAAAACGAAGTAACAATATTAGTCAATGAGAATAAAATAAAAACTGGGATTCCACATCACATGATAGTGCCTGCCATAGTGTGCATGCCAGCAGTGTGATGCTTGAGTGACGAAGTTCTGGTGTGACTTGAAACAGAATACACTTTATATTATCAAATTATATTGCAAAATCAAACTGAGGCGACAGAAGCTAGATAGATATTGGGGGTGAGGGCAGGGGGGGCGGGCACAGGAAGGGAAAGTAAAACCCAAGAACTCAACTACGCAGGATTACCAAGACACCCCAACTGGGCAGAAAAGGCAGGGTGCGTGCAACAGGCATGAACATGAAAATATATGGATATTACTAAGACTGACAGCATGCAGATAACCAATCACAAGGCAGTGAGGCACGCATGTATACAAAATAAAGCACATGCCCCCCTCCCTTCTCTCCCTGCTGAGTGCACAAAGGATAACTCACCTTCCTGTGGCTTCGGGAGCACGTCCCCTAGACCAGTGATGGCGAACCTTTTGAGCTCGGTGTGCCAGCATTTTGAAAAACCCTAACTTAACTCTAGTGCCGTGTCACATATAGAAATTTTTTGATATTTGCAACCATAGCAAAACAAGGACTTATATGTTTGATATTTATTTATATATTTAAATGACATTTAACAAAGAAAAATCAACAAAAAAAATGAGTTCGCGTGTCACCTCTGACACACGTGTCATAGGTTCGCCATCACTGCCCTACACCCACGTGGCTATGGCCATGGGGGCCTCCACACATGGCCTAATAGATTTTAATTAGCTTGGATGCTGAGCTACTCCTGACTGTAACATGGAAAGGAAGCTCCGGACACTGGCCTGCTCCAAGAACCCCAGCTGCACCTTTTCCAGGACTGGCTTCTCCCAATAAACTTCGGTTCCACTAATCATTTTTGTCAGCGATTTTATTCAATTACTAAGCATTTTTCATATCTGTTGTATAAAAGGCTCTTAACAGAAGATATTAGAAATTCCTGCTTATTTATCAATATTGTGTATTTCGGGCAGACTGAAGTCTTTAAAATTAAATTTTACCCAGATAAGTAAAACAACCGTACTTTCATTAAGAATGACTATGTACAAATAAACACAGCATGGATTTAAATAACCTGCTATTCCTCATGAAACTGAACTTGGTAAATATTAGTTTGGTAGTTACACAGTTTCCAGATAAGCTACTGATTATTTTTAATAAAGTAAAACTTCTCACTTCTTAACCTTGAAAATTAAGACTTATAATTGGTTACTCTTATTTTACAATGACTTTTGTTCCAAGAATTATTAGAAATAGGCAAAAAGACCTTATTAATCAATGGCAGCCAAACATGTTTCTGTACAGTTTTATTTACTGGCTTTCCTTTAATCACTTGATATTGAAAATAGCTATAAAATGTTATGGCAGTGCTAGAAATCAGTCTTTGACTTGAGAGATTCATTTTTGGAAACTAGACATTAAAGCTCACTTATATTGTCATTTGCATGTGTTAGCCAAGGAAATCATAATTGTGAAGTGATCACATTTATGAATAACCACATTATGAGGGTTGTAAATTCTTTGAAAGTAAGACAAATGCTCACCTGAGGAGGTAGGGATTTATTTGCCAGGGCTGAAGAGGATTGAAAGACATAATGGACGTGCTGCAGGGGATCTGTGAGTAGAGACCAAAGGGCTGTCTGGGGAACACTGCAGTTCTTACCTGATTTAAATACACTCAGAGGGATGTAGGAGGGACCAGCTTTAACACTGACTGAAAATAGGCATCGATAAATACTGCACTTTCAGGTCAAATGGATTTTTTATTATTGTAACAAGAGTGACTCAAACTTTAGCTGCTATCAGAATATGAAGTGTGAGGAGCTAAAAGGAAGGAAGGAAGGAAGGAAGAAAGGAAGGAAGGAAGGAAGGAAGGAAGGAAGGAAGGAAGGAAGGAAGGAAGGAAGGAAGGAAGGAAGGAAGGAAGGGAGGAAGGAAGGGAGGGAGGGAGAAATTTGAAGAAACTAACATCATCTTGCTTTGTAAAATACAAGTTACCTTAAAAAAAATAAGATGGGCCCTAACCGGTTTGGCTCAGTGGATAGAGCATCAGCCTGCAGACTCAAGGGTCCCAGGTTCGATTCCAGTCAAGGGTATGTACCTTGGTTGCGGGCACATCCCCAGTGGGGAGTGTGCAGGAGGCAGCTGATCGAAGTTTCTCTCTCATTGATGTTTCTAACTCTCTATCCCTCTCCCTTCCTCTCTGTAAAAAATCAATAAAATATATTTTAAAATATAAGACAGATGGGCACAGGTAGTAAATATTAACCATGTCTGGGAATGTCTTTGGCTGATCATTTAAACATTTGGTAGTCTTGCTAGGATATGAAAACACTGAGAATTTCAGGTTTTCTTGTATGTGTAAAACTATTCTTGGATAATAATGATTCTCCCTGTGTGAAACAAGGGCCTGTATTTATATTAGTAATTTTGGAGAGAAAAAAGGAGGGGGAGGGACGGATCTTGATGATTTGGGAGAAATATTACTCATCTCTAGAATGTTCCAGATTGATATGTCATCTCTGCAAATCTTTTTCACAAGCCAACCTATGAGTCGTTTGAGATGATCAGTGCTCAATGAAATTAAAGTCATTTCCATTTACTGGTAAGAGAATACACACACAGAGGAGAGAGAGAGAGAGAGAGAGAGAGAGAGAGAGAGAGAGAGAGAGAGAGAGAGAGTCTCTACATCTCTGAGGGTCAAGCCCTGATGGCTCTTTCCAGTGGGATATAACCTGTGTGTTTAACTTAGGCTGTGCAGAGTGGGAAAGACTGAGAGAAACATAAGCCAACTAAATAAAGGACCTTTTTTTGTATTATTACTAATCCCTCTCAGCTTACATTTTTTCTCCCCAGCTCTATTGCTTTCAAAATAGCCCCCGTCAATATCATTAAGAAACAGAGATATCATTAAGAAATGATATCGTAATGATATCAAGCAGAGATACTCCAGCATTTTTGGAATGCTTACTTACATTAAATATGGCCAGACCATAGACACTATTGGGCGGGGCTATGGCCTCCAAAGGAGGTTATAAAATACTACCCTACATGCTTAATTTGTCTTGGCATTCCTGGACATTTTGGTTTCTTATAAAAAATTAGCTTGAGGGAAAGATTCGCCTTTTTACTTAGCCAACACACAGCTGGTAGTATCCAGTCCTCAATCCCATGGCAGCTTTCACTATTTCCTATCATTAAGGTGGGGAAAGGGGGCGGGAGGCTTATGTGATACAAGTCTCTATTAGCAACTTTAGTTCATTAAGTATCAGATTTGAGTTATGAAATGATACATGTTTAAATCGAAAAAGAAAGACTTTCATATTTAGTGGGAAAGTGTTGTCTTGGTGGAGAATTTCTGTTTCGTTTTCCTCCCCAGGTTGCATTATATCTAGTCATCCAAGAGAGAAACAGAAAGAAAACCAGGGAGGGGGGCGGGAGGGAAGGAGGAAGGGAAATCAGAGAGAAAAGAACTTCAATGATCAGATGTCATTTACTGACACTGGAACTTAGGCTTTGGCAATGAGAGATCGGAAGCACCTAGGCGTGTTTTTTCTCCTGTGCAATTCTAGAGGTGGGGCGAGGTGACTAGTATATGCCACAAGGCTACATCTCTCACACTTGCAAACACTCCTTCTTGCCATTGTTGTTATGCTAGTGATTGAATAACTTTTGCTCTTCCTAAAATATAGACAGTAAATTCACATAAATGCTAGGAGCAACATTTTCCAGCAAATTTCAGGTTGTATTTGTTTTAAAGGATAGTAACTCAACCCACTTGGGTGACTTTTTTCAAGGCAAAATTGAGAGACTAATAGAAACTAATAAGTTTTCCATCTTCAAGTACAAATTGGATACCATGGAATCTGAAGTAAGCTAAGAAAAAAAAAAGAAATTGGAAATTTTGACCTATGAAACCCCAACAGTCCCGGCATATCTTGTCCATACTTACCTCGTTTCACCCACTATCCTGCTGCAATTACCACTATCATTTTCTCTTCATCCAATGCATTCAACAATATACATATTGGGCTTTTGTCCCCTTCCTCAAGTCTCAGTTATTACTTTTATCTTTTGGCATGCCACTAGAACCATCTGCCTAAAATTCCATTAAGGTACTTTTCTTAATTGTAGGGAACTGCAGGCAATCCCTTATTACACTCAAAGTTAAACATCTTGATCAGGCAATCAAGGGTTCTATGACTTAATTCTAACATATCTATCCAAACTCATCTCCCCAGATAATACTCTTTCCAAATCAATCTCCACTCTTATCCCCAAACATGCCAGAGCACTTCCCAACACCTGTTTATACTGCATCCTCACTCTTTGAGGACCTTTTCATTCAACCCTTCCCCTATCCAAAATCTATTCAATCAGACTGCTGGTGGCACTTCACATAATCTCTCTTACTCCTGCAATCTTCTTTGTTTAACTTTTATTTCTGTCTATACTGTATACTTGGCCATTTAATAGCAAATTTATTATGAGTTTAATCTGTGCCCAACATCATACTTCCATATATTTTCAGAATTTGTTTCTGGATGTCTTATTCCCTCAATCATGTCATCTTTTGAGAGGTCAGCAAAGAGCTTTATCATTTCCTCACATCTCTTAGCAACAATTACTTATTTCTCACCTAGAAAGTGTTCTAGAGAGTGAAATTGTATATACTAGAAGGAAATAATCACACTGGCAAACAAGGTAATAGATATATTTTAGAATTAGTTCATTTGAGGATGAGAGTGAGTTTATATTGTCAAGTGACTCCATGTCTGTGGGATGGAGTGGGGTGGGGAACAGTTGAGATGGCCCAGTCTTGATTGTACCTAAGTAATTATATGTCATGTTAGGTGGTATGAAGTTTGGGGTGTGGGACGATGTGGGTGAGGCCAGTAATTTTATGAACAAAATAAGATCTGGGAAGTCTAACAAAATAAGATCTGGGAGTTTTAGAGATAATTTGTTTGGGCTGTACAGGACAATTACATTAAAAATAGGTTGGGCAATTTAATAGTTTTGGTTACCTCATTCTTTGTAAGAGTCATATGCTTACTGGAAGACCTGTTGAATGTACCTACATCAGAAGCTGACTCTGAATTTCAGAATTGGAAGGGACTTAGATGAGTCACATTGTTAAATATCTTTACTTTCTAGATGATAGTGGTCTCCCTATGCTTAACTTTTATAATCACCGTCTTCACTGTGGGCTTAGAATTGAAACAGACTCGGGGGGGGGGGGAATCTTACACACAAAAACATTTTTAAAAAAACAAATAAGAAGTAACTCTAACAAGTCAGATGAATAGCTCCTAAAAAGAAACACAGTGTTAAATTACCATAATAGCCCACAAATTTAGGCAACTACAAATTAAGTATTGGTGTTCATAATAAGAAAAATTGAAACACTTTTCATTTCCATAATAAGTATTTTGACAATTCAAGAGAGAATTATTTTAGTTATAAAAATATTTTTTATCCATCTTTCAAAAATAATATAACTAACATCTATTATCACAGAGAGTGGGACTTCTTAGATGTTCCCTAAATGTTAAGCAAATTATAAAGCCCCTTCAATATTTTACTGTTCAGATGACCTTTGTAGCTTAGCTTATCATTTTAATGAAATATTACTTCTTATGGAGAATTAATGGTTAGTGTGGCTCTTACTGGCTCATCATTGAAAGGCGAGATTAAACTAAAATGTGCATTGTACACCTTGGTCAAAAATGTTTGAAAACCATTTTGAGTGGCCTAGTTTCATTTTATGCATATGCTAGTCTAATTTTCCCATCACCATTTATTGACAAGACTACCTTTACTCTATTGTATGCTCTTGCCTCCTTTGTCAAATAGTAATTAACCATAATGGCATGGGTCAATTTCTGTTCTATTGATCTATATGCCTGTTCTTGTGCCAGAACCAGGCTGTTTTGATTACAGTGGCTTTGTAGTATAGTTTTGTTCCATATACATTTTTGGAATATTTGTTCTAGATCTGTAAAATATGCCATTGATATTTTAATTACGCTATGCGAAATAAGCAGGTCAGAGAAAGACAAATATCACATGATCTGACTGTATGTGGAATTTAATAAACAAAATAAATTGATGAACAAAATAGGCCCAGAGGCATCAATGCATGGAACAGACTGACAAATCTCAGAGCGGGTTGTGGGAGGACTGGAAGAGATTAACCAAAGAATTTATATGCATATATGCATAGTCCTGGACACAGACAATAGTATGGTGAAGGCCTAGAGTGCAGCAGTGGCTGGGTGGAGGGGGATCAAGGCGGAGGGTGGGTGGGAATGGGAAGGGCATCTGTAACACTGTCAACAATAAAGAATAAGTTGATATAGAAAATGTTTTTAAAACACTGAAAAGAACACTTTTAAAACTGAGAGGAAGAGGGGGAAAGAGCAGAGGGGGAAATGGGGAGAGAGAGAGAGAGAGAGAGAGAGAGAGAGAGAGAGAGAGAGAGAGAGAGAGAGATAGAGAAGTAGAAGAAGAAAAAGAAAGAAGGAGGAGGAGGAGGAGGAGGAGGAGGAGGAGGAGGAGGAGGAGGAGGAGGAGGAGGAGGAGGAAGAGGAGGAGAAAGAGGACGAGGAGGAAGAGGAAGACAGAGATTCTGATTTAAAATTTGGGACCTAGGATCTGCGATTTTAATAAGGTGATTCTGATGCAGATGGCTTAAGGACTACATTTTAAGAAACACTGATAAAATGTATAGTAATCACCAATAAAGCTAGAATATTGAGCCACAGTTACCTGGGACATTTTAGAGAAATCCTGTTCAGAGAAATCCTGACTAAACTTGATTTACATAAACACACAGCAGGTGTTTGGGTTTATTTTCTTGTTGCTTTGCTGCCAGAACTCAGAAGCTAATTGGAGCCCTGGTTTCAGTCTATTTAGGATGTTTTCTTTTTCTTTTCTTTTCCCATATTAACCAGCCTGAATATAATCTGTACTCGTCCTTTCTTAAGGTTCCTCTGACTATATACACATTTAGTTTACATGAGCAAGTAAAAAAACTTAGGGTCAAAAGCAAACTTTCTTTAAGAGCTAATATAATTCACCTTTCCACTCTATACAGTTGAACCTTCTAAACCACCTCTGGGAGTAAATTATTGTGATATGCATCTGATAACTTAAAAAGCAGCTGATTCTGTATTGAAATAACGTGAATTATTCTAATAACTTAAAAAGCAGTTGATTCTATATCTGAATAACTTGAATGATTCTATTGAGATGCATGTAAATTTCTTAGAGCAGGAAGTGTCCTTTGCGTTTGACCTCACTCTACACTTCACCTATGAGAAACTGGAAATTTAGGCCGATGAAGCAACTTTCGCCCCTCCACAGAACAGCGTCTGAACTGGACTCTTCATACTCTATATGACAATGACTCCATTTTATAAATATTCTCTGACACTATAGAACATAAACTAAGTCCCTCTTCCCCCTGACATATCTCATAAATAGTTAGCCAGTATGTTCTGTAAGCCAGTATGGGATACTCAGTAGGGAAGAAAAACAATGTTTTCCTTTGGGTCTTCCAAAAGGCAATTGGGGAAAGATTATCTGATATTTAAAAGATATCATTCAACTCACATGAAGTATTATTTGTGCCAGGAAGAAAGCAAAACTACCACTTTGTCACACTCCTGTGCTGTGTAATTTACCATAACAGGTTTGCAGCAAAGTAGGTCAATTTAAAAATTGTTATTAATGAAACCCTGTTATATAGCACTTATCACATGCCAGGTGCTGCACGGAGGAAATGTGTATGTATCCCAGCAGGATGTGGGGCACACATAGACCCACTCTATGATCTGACCGCCCGGGTGAGGATATTTGGTGATTGCATGAGGCAAAGTGAGGAACTCTAAGCCTCAGTTTCCTCAAATGTTAAATTGGGGCAATGATTCAATTAATACATAATTCAGAGAGCAAAGTTTGGTATGTGAAACTGAAAGTGATCAATAATCAATAGTTAACTCCTTAATCCATGCAAAAACTATCTGTGGGAAAAGGTGCTCAGAAAAGTAATTCACAGTGTTTAATAACACTCAGTGTCTAATATAGGAAATAGGATTTGAACAGGAATCTGTTTGACCTCTAATGTCCACAATTTTACTTGTTATTTAAGACTAGTGTTATTTAAATCCAGAGACTAAAAACTCTGAATTTTGTTTTACATGCATTGATGAGAGAAAATATACCTTAAAGTCATGTATTTCAAACTGAGTTTTCAGGTACAGATTCTCTCTCTCTCTCTCTCTCTCTCTCTCTCTCTCTCTCTCTCTCCCTTCCCTTTTATTCTCTCCTGTCTTTTTTATTCTCTCCAGTCTTTCTTCCGAAGCAGTCTTAGATCTATCAGATTAAAAAGTTACATATGCTTTTACTATATTATTTTTTAATCCTCACCTGAGGAAATGCTGAGAGACAGAGACAGAGAGTCAGAGAAAGAGACATCTATGTGAGAGAGAAACATCCATCAGTTGCCTTCCATATACTCCCCAACTGCAACCCAGGCATGTGCCCTGACAGGAATCCAACTGGTACATATGCCTTTAAAGACAAGGCTTAACTGATGCCTTGTACACTTGGACAACCTCCTCTATCATTTCGTTTTTCATTTTTCCAGTTTCCTCTGAATATGTATAGGCACCAAACAAATACTCTGCTTCACATGGCTTCACTACATATTTCCTAAATTGCTTTTCCAAAGTGTCCTTCAGTTCCTGAAGGATTCACAGACTAGGTAGGAACTGACACTCCTCCGGGGAATGCGTTGAGAAAAAAATACCCCAAAACATTTTAACTAGGAATTTGCCAGTAGTACAGCTTTAAGGAAATAAATGTGAATGACATGTCTGAACGTGCCCAGAGAATCTTTATGCATTGCGTAGAGGCGACATTCAAAATATTTAATGAACTGGTATAGCTAGGACCTGGGGCATTTGGAATGGACACTGGCCATAAATAACCAGTAAGTCTAGGCTCTGCATTCTGGCCTGAAACAGCCCTGTCTGGAGAGTTGAAGTGACTCTTTGTTCTTGGCACAGTGCTTTCAACAAAACCGGCTCTCAGTAAATATTCCCTGACCGAGATACATACCAAATGTTATAAAGGGAGAGAGAGATTATCATTTTATGCAGGATCTTGGAGCTGTTACACAAGTCCGTGGAAAGAGATGATATTTGTGGACATGAATGTAGAACAGGAGTTGTCCAAAAAGAAAAGAGAGAAAAGTGTAATAGGGCAAAGGAAAAACACGGGAGTGTGCAGGCACATGCATGCTTGAGAAACCTGGGGTTGTTTTACGTCACTACAGAGGATTACATGCCATTTTAAGTTTTCCAGCATTTAATGAGAACTACTTTAACCCAGGTAACTTTCTTGTTTACATAGAGACACACAAAGGAAGCATTGTCAGGCAGTTCTTTATTAAAGCTGAGTTCAAAATAAGTGGCAAGTGAACTTAACTAACCTTTGAAAAAATCCCTGATTAAAAAATATTCTTTGTGGAAAAAATTATGCACAATTATGTGAATAGGTCACGTGTAAGAATCATGGGGTTTAAGAGTTATTTTAGGAGATTAAAGCAGGAAAAAAGCAAAAAAGTCGGCTCATGTGTTTCCCCATCAAAAATCTCCAACCCTGACCTGATGCTGGGTTGCTCTGTTTTTTTCTTTTTTCACTCTGCCATAATATCCTTTCTATACATTTATGATCACATTTTTTCTTTAGCAATGTTTATGTTCTTCCCACTGAATCCTGAATTTGTACAGGGAACAAACTCATACGGTTAATCTTTTTTCTTGCTGGAAGCTAAATGGTACTTGGAACACAGTATCCACTCAAGAAATATTTGCAAAATAAATAGAGTCAAAGAGGAACAGTGGAGACTATTTGGAGAGGAGTTCCTGTGTCTGATATTTAGTTTTTAAGGGCATATTTTAAATAAAATCAAGGAAACATGTCTATTCATCAAATGTATGTTGAAACCTTCATGTGAGACAAGGAGTTGTGAGTGAAGCAGACACTGTCCCTTATCTCATATGGCTGTCAGTCTAGTGCAAGAGTCAGATACACAGACAAAGGCTCCTCAGCTGTAATACTATCTCTACCAGAAGTTCGTATATAAAATACAGCTGTGCTAGTTCACGTCACTGGTTTCCAGGAATACTATCTGCAACAATGGCTTTCCTTGGGAAGAGTCCTAGTGATTAGACACTAAAGGTTTGAACTCATAAGTCACGGATGCCTTATTTCTGAAATTGTTTGGTTCTTGGGTTTTAGGAAATGCTACTCAAAACATTTGGGTCTTGCACAGTCTGTGTGTCTCAGTGGTTGAGCGTCAACCCATGAACCAAGGGTTCACTTGTTCAATTCCAGGTCAAGGCACATCAAGGCACATGCCTGGGTTGCAGGCTTGATCCCCAATAGGGGTTGTGTGGGAGGCAGCTGACTGATCTCTCTCTCTCTCTCTCTTCCTCTCTCTCTCTCTTTCTCTTTGATGTTTCTATCTCTCTCTTGCTCCTCTCCCTCTAAAACCAATATAAACATATTTCTTTAAAAAAAATAATTTGGTTCTGAAGGCTAACATTTATTAATGTACTTAGTTTTAGTATCATTGCAAAAGGCTCAGTTTGAGTGCATATGTAAGAAAATATAATAACAGCTCTGGAATCATATAAGCTTCTATAGGCCTGAGTGCTTTCTACTTTTCAAAATGCACTTCAGTTTATACAATTGTCTGCCAATCACAGTCTGTGTAGTTTTCTGTAAAGAATAAACTATAATTTTAAACAAAAAGAGCAAAGCCAGAAAGACATCATATGTAGACTGTCCACTGAATAAAATATTATAAACTATAAGACTTGCTTGATTGTAAATGTGCAGGAAATTACATTTGGCCCAATTTTAGAAAATATCTATTGCTAGCTATTAGGCTCTTTTATGATTAGTTTTTAAAGTACAGTTTGAAATTACAATTCAAACAAAACCAAAAAGCAAGAGGATAAAAATCAATTGTTCTCATGATTTAGATGTGCTTGTTTTTCTTTTTGTAATGTCAGTCATTGCTTTCCCTTCTTGCAGTCAACATTCTAAGCCACAACCCTTATATGGATTTAAAATTATTATGACTTTTATGATAAATTGTTTGTTTTTACTTTAAGTATCTACATTTTATTTATGTTGGCAAATTTCAAAATAATCCACACATAGAAAAAAAATCAAATTAAAAAATTCCCTTTGAGATGAGATTTTAAAAGTCTCTAGTCTATTCCAAAGTTTCACAATATGGAAATTGAGGGACAGAGAAACTGATGGATTGCTGGGTTTATTTCCTAAGAAAGATTAAAATGGAGGTTCTTAGTTCCCATTTTGATGCTCTTCTTGCTAAATTATGTTCTCTTACAAGAATAATGGGATTTTGTCCTTGAAAGCAATTTTGATAACCTTGACTTTTATTTCAGCTTTAACAGTAATCTAATGCATAGTCCCAGAGAACTTTTTACTCCCTACTTGCAACATGACCAAGTCTCAACGTAGGGTGTCTCCCCTTCTCTTTCAACTACTAATAATATGCAATCTTTGGGTGAAAGTTAAAGAAGACTTTACATGTGGCTTTCTACTTCTAGTTTCTCTTCAAAATTGGAAGCAAAAAAGAAAAATAAAGAATGCCTGCTTGCTCAATCTATCTCCCACTCTTCTTGAAAAAAATAAATTAAATAAACAAAAGACTAACCAAACCAAAATACTAAATTTGTTTCTCGTCCTTTACTCTCATAGCTAAAGCCCCCCCAATTTCTCCTGTCCTTTAATAGTTATTATTCTGGCCCTGGCTGGTGTCACTCAGTTGATTGGGCATCAAGTTATGTACCCAGAGGGTTCAATTCCTGGTGAGGGCACTTGTCTGGGTTTTAGGCTAGATCCCTGGTAGTGGGATATGCAGGAGGCAGCCCCCAAAAAATAATAAAAAACATATTAAACATACTAAAAACACTGCATTTGGGGGCTAACATTAAAAGAGCTAAGAAACACATTATGAATGTTAATTAGATCTTGTCATACAAACAATGACAGCTATCCCTAAAGAGTAATTAGATAACTCAAAAGAGTGTATTTTTGTTTTGAACACCATTATAAAAGGGAAAGAAGGTAATATGTTTTTAATCCAGTAGAGACATTTAAGAATGTCTGACAAAATTTAAATGACCGAGTTATAACTTCAACAGAAATTCTGATGGGTGGGTCTTGCCTGGAATAATATATGCTGATTGGCGAACCATGCTTTACAATTACTCAGACAGTATCTTCCAAGCTCGGACATCTGGCCAGCAGCAGTCGGGGATCCGTAACAGAATACTTTGATTTATACAGCTCTTGCTCTAGAAAGCAAGAGCTCTGAGTTATAGTGTTGACGGTCAGAAACAGCTTACATGTTTAACAAGGCCAGGATAGCCACCTAAATCATAGTGCACACAGAAAATTAATTATCTTGAAAGATTCCAAGACAAAATGCATTGCATTTTTTTTTTTTTTTACTCCACAGAAATACTTTCAGATGAAAATGGCCACCCTGTCTGGATATTGCTTGAAGATGAGTCATAATAATTTGCCTATGGGTATATCTGAACTTAGGAAAACAATAATTTCTCTTTTAAAGACATTTTCTTCTTGAGGTTCCAGAACACGTCAAAGATTATTTTGTTCTTGATGGAAAGATGCAGATGCAAGGACACAAAAGGGCAAAGTGTGTAACATGACTATCTCGAGCTGGCAAGTTCTGTACGTTCCCCCTTAATGTCTTTCAATGCTGGTGCAGAATGAGGAAGAACCCTAATGTGCATAGGGAGACCTAACAACATGAGGTGACATCCCTCAGGAGGGATAAAAGCTTAGAATTTTGAATGTTTTTGTCTTTGCATGATTGGTGAATGGTGATATCTTATCATATGATCTAGAGAGGGAATAGCTTCAGGAAAAAGCAGAGGTTTAGAAAATACTCTAGTCCAACATATTTAAAATAAAATTATTTTTGAAAACAGTGACTCATTGCACTTTTAAAAAATTGGGAAATAATTAAATTTCATGTTTCCCCCAAAAAATAGCCACTAATTTTAAAGATGCCATCTTATAGCATTAGAATTTTGGAAATACAGATTATTTAATCAATTCATCCATCTTCATGCTTTCTCTGATCCAAGTTATGGCATCTCCCAGTTGTGAGTCAAGATCATGAAAATAAATTCACATTGCAGAATATAGCTACATTTTATTATCTGATATAAACTCATATATAATTAAATGTAAATGACTATACCTTAAAAACCATCTACAAAATATACTACACAGGTACTGTAATCATAATGTAATATAAACCAACAGGAACTAAGAGTTGTTGAATTTATAATAACTTGGATGTAAGATAATTAACAAATACTTGTGTTTTACAAATTTTAGAGAATTCCGTAAGTCCTTTGTGTGAAAAAGCATGGTAGAAATATGAATTAAAAGATAAACATAACCAATGGACATAAGACACTGGGGGATAGGGGAGGCCAGGGGATTGTCAAGGGCGGCGGGGGGGGAGGACACATATGTAATACCCTTTGTAATACTTTAAGCAATAAAACAATAAAAAAGGCAAAAAATAAACTAAATTTAAAATATTAAAAAAAAGAATAAACAGTTAAGCAAAACTTATGGCAATAACTCTCTGAATATCACTTACTCTCCTTGACAGGGATTTTAGGCAGTGGGATGAAAAGTGCCTTTTACTATCCACAATTGGGAATAGCATTAAGGGGGAAAAAAAAGCCCCACAACAACAACACTTAAGCAGTTCATCTATAAAATGTGAAAAGAGAAAGGACTTTCTATCTGGGTGTGAATCGCCTGAGTGAGTGGAGTCGCATGTAGAACAATTTCACTTTAGTCTGTTATATGCTGGTGTTTCTAGTCCTGCCACTTACATGGTCCAAAGCTCTGAAGCTGTACAGCTTTTGCTATTTCTGTCTACCCCAGGGAGATAAGAAAAGAAGGACATTTGAGGTTCTCATATGCAAAGATATGAAAAATGAAATGCAGTAAGTCCCCAAATAAATATAACGATTGCCACCGAAGGAGCTTAATACAGCCTGTCATTTCCCAGATGGCAAACGAAAGCTGTGAAGCAGACTTTCCCCTAAGAAAATGCACTGAGACGCACAGGGCAGACTCGGCTTTACACCATTATTGGGATGAGATGATACGTAGACAATTTAATGGTAGTGGAAAATGGAAATTTTCTTATAAAGCCAAAATAGATGCATTTACTGAAGATACATCAAGGGAACAAAATAAGACATATGTATTTGGAATGGGAAGATAACGTGTTTGTGTCTAATATATCATAGAATTTGTCCTGGAATGGTTCATCCATGTGAAAATATGACCCCTCTGATACTGTCATGATCCATAGGATTCAGAGTGACCTTCTGAACAAAGTCTGGTTTGCAGAGTTGCGAGAGGTTTTAACTTATGTCAAAATTACCATAGATTGAATACATTATTCTGGAAATGAGAAAAGGGGGTAGGTCGCTTGCTTAGTTGTGTTATTTCTTCTTTTTCTCCTTTCTGATATTCCACTAAAATTTGGCAAGTACCATACATTTTTAAATGCATTACATGTACTATTTACCATCTATGAACTATGAAAAACACAGGAATATCCAGCCACTCCATTTGAGAAAGAAATATATATTAAAAAGAGAGAGAGAAAAACAATTTGGTTTAGCACCTAGCACAGGATTGGGCACAAAGGAATGAATTTACACTGTTATTAATTGTTAGATTAACTTAATTACCATTATTTTTGTAAAAGAACATAATAATATAATAACACAAATGTATTATTTGGTCTAAAACAGATACCAAGAACTGGAAAGACATCTTCACAATTCAGGGATTTCTAATATTGATAGGGAGCTTATATCCAAACATTTAGAAAATAATATTATCCAGGACTTTTACTTGGAAAAGCAACTTAGAAAAATTAAAAAGGAATATAAAATCTCTAATGATTTTAAACCTCAAAATGTAAGCTTAGTTAACATATGGTTTGTTTTTTTATTCTTAGAAGCCTTATATTTGATTGACTAGATTTAGGCCAAAAGCCAGAGGAATCTGTGAGTCAGCCCCTATCAGATCTTCCTGATTATAGCTACCATTAGCTAAGGTTGGAGTTTCATAGGATGGTTTCATAGTGGACCGATGGCATTCCTCTTGGTGTTCCTCACACTGACAACAGCTGTAACATACCCTACTTCCCATACTTCCCATGGTTGATAAATGCCTGAAATGTAAATGATAAGAGTACCTTAGCTGATTAGAAGACTGACAATAATAGAACTTGGTCTGCAGGCTTATTACCTTCACGGTGAATCCCAGCTGAGCTGTTGTCACTTCAGCAGAAATAATGAGCAAAAGGGACAGCACCTGAGACAAATCCTGTACTTATATACAGTCAGGACTCTCACTGCATCTCAGGATTCTCACTCCCACTCACATAGAATGACTACAATTAACTGACCACCTTTCTACTCAATTGAAAAAAAAACAAAAATACATGAGTCCACAAACACATACCCACACACACATACACACATAAACCCCATAGCTTTTAATAATTGGAGGACAAATACTTTGAAAATATAATGATAGGCTGATCCACCTGAACAAATCTAGGTGATGTTTCTTGGCACACATCTTTGGTGCTATAATAACTCCCTATTGTAATGCCAGAAATTTTCACATTGTTTTTTTCCTGAATTTCTATCAATTAAAGAGATAACTGTCTACTAACCATTTTTTAACTGCATATATCCCTATTTTTGTCTCTTAACATAACAAGGAATTCAGCTCAAATAGTTTGTTTCCTCCAAGACCAACTCGAGTCATTCACAAACTAATATAAATTTGCTCAACTGAATTATCTTGCTGATGTCAAGCTCAGCAGAGGTGTACACGATAAGATGAGTGTTGATTGAAGAAAGAGGCAGATTGCCAACACTGGAAAATAGGTTACTTTGTGGATGGAAAGGAGTGGAAGAGATTAGTTGGGCCAGAGAAAATGCTTTAAAGTTATTGAGACAAAATTCAAAACAACGCCTTATGGGCATGTTCTGTTTGACCAATGCATCTGCAGGCAGCTTACCCATATCTGCTATGACGGATGAATCAGTTTGGTTCTGTTTGTAGCAGAAAGATGGAAATAAAAGCAATGAGATGGTACTAGGTCAGAAGATCAATAGATAAGTGTATGCAAGGGCATTGCATAGCAATTGATAATAATCTTACACAATGAGCAATCACCGAGATTAGATTTTCAAATCACAAGAACAATATGGGGTTAGGGTGGGGGTGAGAAAAGGACTATGTTGGAATGTTGAAAGAGAAAAAGAAATGTTGAAAGAGAAAATAATCCACATAGAAGACCTATCTATTAACCCTAAGTTCTCATTTCAGTGTCAAATAAAAACTATGACTTACTTCTTCTTAATTCAAATACTTTAGTCACCTAGACTCTTTAGTGGAATCAACCCTAAATTTTAAAAATCTGTATTCAAAAAGAGAGCTAACTCAGTTTATTCAGATTAAAGCATTTAAAAAAATTATTTCCCTTTTCCTCAACTCAGTACAGATATTGTTGGTTTAATCTATGGTCCTATTTTAGGTTTATCATTTTATGTTGTGTTAAAACATGTGAATATAATCGAAGTTCACACGATAAATGGAAGAGGTCCCCTTGGTGACCAAAGTTGATTTGTATTAATAATATCCAGAAAGTCTTGGGAAACATAATAAGATACAATGGAAGATAAATTATATTTTAATTAACTGATATTTGAGAATTAACAGGTCTCATTTAATTTTTAGTCTCATGACTATTTTTTCTGTTTATCCATATTTTAAACTATTCATAGCCCAACATTTTCCATACTTGATTCATTTTCTCTATTAAAATATATTTTTATTGATTTTAGAGAGAAAGGAAGAGGGAGAGAGAGATGGAAACATTAATGATGAGAGAGAATCATTGATTGCCTGCCTCCTGCACTCCCCACACTGGGGACTAAACCCGCAACCAGGGCATGTGCCCTGACCAGGGAATTGAACGGTGACCTCCTGAATCATAGGTCGACCCTCAACCACTGAGCCACGCCAGCCAGGCTGATTCATTTTCTTTTGCTCTGAAATAAGCAACCCCATGTGTAAGAATTGTGCCTCTAACATTTAGCATGAAACTTACAACCTGTAATTTCTTTACCAGAGCTTTTCTATGATCATTGTGTAAAAGTTGCATAGAAATATATCCCCCAAATGTGGCTATGCCAAAGGAGTTCCACTTAACACTTAACCAAAACGTCCTGGTTAACTAGTGTGTCTGTATAGTGCCCCTGTTACCTGACCCAGCCACAGCCAATTTATTCTCCAAAGCCATCTACATAGAGATTGACTTTTAACTGCAAAATATTCTATTATATCCATTCTCTATGCCTTCTCTACCTGGATGCTGCATCTCCAAATTGCAATGGAGGACTGACCCTTTTATAAATCAGTAGGAAAATGTTCTTCCTCCTTTCCTTCCTTCCTTTCTTCTTCCTACCTTCTTTTTTTTTTTTAATATATTTTATTAATTTTTCACAGAGAGGAAGGGAGAGAGATAGAGAGTTAGAAACATCGATGAGAGAGAAACATCGATCAGCTGCCTCCTGCACATCTCCTACTGGGGATGTGCCCGCAACCCAGGTACATGCCCTTGACCGGAATCGAACCTGGGACCTTTCAGTCCGCAGGCTGACGCTCTATCCACTGAGCCAAACTGGTTTCAGCCTACCTTCTTTCTTTTCTTCCTTTTTTTCATCCTCCTTCCCTTACATTCTATTTCAAACCATCTGTACAATGCATACATGAACTATTGGGAGCTTAATGTATGTTACTATGTCATCTTTTTACAGGTGACAAAATAGATGACTATTCGGTGTACGTGCTTTGCTCTGCCAGCCAATTACCCATTGATTAAGTTTATGTCTGTTTTCATTTAGGACTTGTGCTAAATAAAAGAGAGAAAGAACTAAACAACCACTTCCTAAAATAGATGAAGGCACACATTTTTAGCACTGTAAACTGCTTCAGAGAAAAGGCAACTTTTATTTTCAGTTTAATTGTCTAAGCATTTCATTATCAACAAAGGAAATCCGTAGATGCCAGGGTCATAGGCACTAAAGCAACCCACAAACACTTGAAATTGATTTAATGCTATCAGACTTCTGGAAGAATAAGTAATATACACATCATACAACTATAAGAAGCATGTTTTCATCTAAACGATAGCCATGTCAAAGTAAACTATGTAACCCTTAATAATAATTTATGTTTTTCTTTTCAAAAATATGCTTAGCAATGAGCAGTTACAATATTTAATTCTACTTTTTTCCTGAAGAGAAATAACTCATCCAATAAGATGAACTAATTTATATTTCTGACATTTTGACTTTATAAGAGCCCTGAAAATAGTTCATCAATTTAATTACTAATGGTGCTGTATATATCACATATTTCCTTAGAGCTAACCACTCTGAAATCTCAGTTATTTATAATAAATCCTTGGCTTAAAAAAAATCTTCATATTGCTAAAATGTTCCTTTCAGTGCCCCTCAATTTATGAGCAAAATTTAAAAACATAGTCATTGTCATTATTGAATCTCATAAATAAACTGCTGTTGGAGGTAAAAGCCAAATGTATATTGAAGAGCCACTGCAATGCTGAGCAATGACATCTTTGAAAAATGTTAGTGATGCTTTAGACCAAATTGTAGAAGATTCATTACTTTCTTAAACTTTCTGAACCATTTAATTTTGCTAACTCGTGCTTTGGTCCTCACACTATTGAAATGAGGTTCCCCCACCTATAAAATATAACAAACATTTACATAATTGATATCTCCTTGAAGTATTTTTTAAAATTTATCTTTATTGTTGAAAGTATTACAGATGTCCTTTCCACCCCCCCCTTCTCCCCCAGTGACTCCCTCCACCCTGCTCCTGCACCCCTCTCCAGGCCTTTACTGCAGTATTGTCTGTGTCCATGGGTTATGCATATACACATATAAATTCTTCAGTTAATCTCTTCTTAACCCTCACCCCTTCTCTCTGAAATATGTCAGTCTATTGCATGTTTCAATGTCTCTGGATCTATTTTGTTTATCAATTCATTTTGTCTATTAGATCCCACACATAAGTGAGATAATGTGATACTTGTCTTTCTCTGACTCTCCGTGAACTACTGTTCACTTTTATTTATTAGTTACATTAAAATAAAATGGTTAACAAATATAGCTATGTTTGGAAAATATATTTACCTAGTAATATACTTCTAAAATATAATTTTAAAATACTTTTTTGGCTTATCTGTTCACGGTACTTTTTCTTTTCTAAAAATTTGTTCTTAAATGGATAATGAGGTAATTTGATTTTTATCTTTTGTTAGTTGCTATTTTAATGATGGCAATGATTTATTGTATGAAATTCTTTGTGTGCTTGATCTTAATTAAATTCATAAATTAAAGTTTTTTTTAAAGTAAGAAACAAAATGCTATATGCTCTTAATGAACTATACCAGTATACTATGAAAGAACGGTGATGTCCCATAATCATTTATTTCAGTTGTATTCCATTTCACTTCAGATTGAAGTCATTTACTTTGTTAAAATAACTTTGTCCAAGAACTTTCAATGTGCTTGGTCAAAAATATATGAATAATTATTTTAAAAACTAAGAAAGAGTTCTTAAAAGCTGAATTTTATGTTCCATAAAATATATTTCACTTTCTAAAGTTATTCTATAATTCTAAAAATAATGAATTATAGATATACATGGATGCATTTTTTTTTGTGATATATAATATACTAGAAGCCCATTGCATGAAGAGATTCGTGCAAACAGGCCTCCCCTTCCCCTGGCTGCGAGCACTAGTTTTCCTCCAGCACCCGGGACCCAGGCCTTCACTCCGGCCGAAGCCTTCAGTCTTCACTCCGCCACTTCGAGCCTCGTATACAAATTAACCTCCATCTTTGTTGGGTTAATTTGCATACTCTCCTGATTGGATGGTAAGCATAGCAGAGGGATGCTCAATTTACATGTCTGTCTATTATTAGGTAGCATGATATGACTCTAAATGCAACCTGGATGGTCATAAATAGATTCTGTATTCTTTGAACTATATTTGATATGTTGCTATATTTACATATTTACATATCAATGTTGCTATATTTACATATTTACATATCAATGAAACATATTCTGGAAATCTGAAGCAGTGACTATCTGCCCAGTTAAGACAGACATCTAAGAAGAGCCCTTTAGCAGCCTGGCAGGGTACTATTAGCTTTCTATCTCCTTCACTCTTACTTTCCTGTGTTCCCATTTCACTTGCATGCCTTGTCCTGCAACAAACAAACTAATCAAATGAACGTTTAGCATGTTTGAAAAACTATAACCTTCTAAGTCATTGATTCTTTCAATGCATCTGTAGTTTGTTGTGCCTAGTTTTAATTGATCTCTTCCTCTCTTTAGGAAAACACTCTACCTCTCATAGTCCAGCATATATTTTCAATCTCTAAGGCATAACCACAGTTTTCATAAGTTCAATTACTATAAAACATAACCAAATAATTTGATTTCTGCTTCCTTTTTCACTGCCACTGAAGCCAAAAATATTTGGATAGTGGTCCCTAACCTAATGTGATCTAGCAGAGTTTGCAGTAAAGAAAGTTAATGTGTTAGCAGAAAGTACTTTTCCATTGATTTTCATGATAAAATTAGAACTTCAGTCCCCTGGAAAAAAAATGTCTTATGGATATATACCAAAAAAAAATACTTACTATGCAAAACCTGTGTTAGTCACACATTTAAAGACATATCATATACAATGTAATTTTGAGAACTTGTTCAGAAACAAGTAAAAAGTCATTGATAGCATGGGGCTTAATTGGAAAGCAACTTTATATTAGCCAAAACACCTTTGGAAAGCCATCAGCACTCCCAACCTCATTCTTTGTTCTCAATGTAAATAAAGAATCAGATGTTCTATTTAGTTAATTGATGCCTGTTGTTCTGATTAGAGTGGACAGGCAAGCTTATAAAGTGGTGGTTGAGTCTGATTAATGCTTCTTAGTGGAAGCCTTAGGTAACTTGCCCTGCTTACTCCACGTCAACTCTGGGCTGCTGCATACTGGGGTGTCCCCAGTCACAAGATGGTGGTGATACGATCTTATCATGCAGATCCTGATTTTAAGTTGGAATATCTTTGTGACTGGTTTTGCTGCTGACAGAACTTGTTAGTCAGATGCAAAGAATGTTTTAATGTAAACTTCACAAAGCAGTGCCAACCTGCATTCCCTTCCAGGAGCACAGCAGGCTACAACACCTAGTGTGTCTCTGTTTTTTATCAATAAAATTGTTTTGTTTGCTTTTCTATTCTATCCTGATTTAAGATCAGTGGTGCATCCAAACGTACAGAGTAAAATGCAGTAAATGTGGTTACTCACAGACTGGGATTAGGGAAACTTGGATCACAGATCTCTCCCTAACTGAATGACCTTGAAAAAGTTACTTTTTAAGAAAGGCACTTTCTCATCATTTTTTAAAACTGAATTTTAAAATGAGAAATTTTCATAATCTCATCCAGAGAAAACAATTTATGACTGTATGTGAATGAATGCTTTATGTTCTATACCTTAATACATTGAAAACAATCACTCATTAAGTTATTTTTGCAAGTCTTATTTTTAATAAATTTAAATTTAGTCATGCCCTATCCAGTTTGGCTCAGTGGATAGAGCATTGGCCTGTAGAATGAAGGGTCTCAGGTTTGATTCTGGTCAAGGGCACATGCCCGGGTTGCAGGTTTGATCCCCAGTGTGGGGCATGCAGGAGGCAGCAATCAATGATTCTCTCTCATCATTGATGTTTCTATCTCTCTCGCCCTCTCCTCTCCCGTCCTCTCTGAAATCTATAGAAATATATTTAAAATAAATAAATAAAATAAATTTAGTCAGTCACACTACAATGAAAAATAACATTCAAAAACAACAGAATACCTAGGAATAAATTTAACAAAGGAGATGAAAGACTTGTACTCAGAAACCTATAAAATACTGAAGAAGAAACAAATAAATAAATGGGAGAATATATCCTGCTCATGGAAAGGAATAATTAACATTATTAAAATGTCTATACTACCCAAAGCAAACTACAGATTCAATGCAATTCCTATCAGAATACCAAAGGCATTTTTCATAGAATTAGCACAAATAATCCTAACTTTTATATGGGAAGAAAAATGAAGTGGAGGAATCAGGCTACCTGATATCAAGCTATACTAAAAGGCTGTAATAATGAAACCAGCATCATACTGACATAAAAACAGACACATGGATCAATAGAACAGAATGGAGCACCCATAAATAAACCCACCACATGGTAAAATTAATCCATGACAAAGAAGGCAAGAATATAATAGTCTTTTCAATAAATGGTGTTGGGAAAACTGGACAGATATAAGCAGAAAAATGAAACTAGACCACTTTCTTACACCATATATATAAAAACCCAAAATGGATGAAACACTTAAATATAAGACCTGAAACCATAAAAATCATAGAAGAAAATACAGAAATTAAACTCTTTGACATTGTTCTTAGCGATATTTATTTGGCTATATCTTCTTCGACAAGGAAAACAAAAGAAAAAACACACAAAGGGAACTACATCAAACTAAAGAGTTTTTGCACAGTGAAGGAAACCATCAATCTACTGAATGGAAGAAGATGCTCGCCAATGATACATCCCACAAGGGGTTAATATCCAAACTATATAAAGAATGTATACAACTTAACAGCAAAATAAAGCGATCCAGTTAAAAATGGGCAGAGGATCTGAACAGACATTGCTCCAAAGAGGATACACAGATGGCCAATAGACATATGAAAAGATGTTCAAGGTCACTAATCATCAGAGAAATGTTAATTAAAACCGCAATGAGATATCACCTAGCACCTGTCAGAATGGCTAACATCAATACATCCACAAACAAGTGTTGACTAGGGTGGGGTGAAAAGGAAACCCTAATGCCCTTCTGGTGGTATTACAAATTGGTGCTGACACTATGAAAAAACCGTATGGAGGTCCCTCAAAAAATCAAAAATAGAACTGCCGTATTACCCAGCGATTCCACTTCCAAGTATTTATCCAAAAGAAGTCCAAAACACTAATTTAAAAAGATATGTGCACCCCTATGTTCCCTAGAGCATTATTTACAAGAGCTAAGATATGGAAGTAACCCAGGTGCCCTTCGATAGTCAAATGGTGCCTATATACAATGGAATTTACTCACCCATAAAAAAGAATGAAAACTTGCTATTAGCAGGAACATGGATGGACCTAGAGGGTATTAGGCTAAGTGAAATAAGTTAGACAGAGAAAGACAAATAACATATGATTCTAATTATATGTGGAACCTAAAAAAACAAATGAACAAACAAAACAGAAAAACAACCTTTATAGATACAGAGAACAAATGGGTAGTTGCCAGACAGGAGGAGGATTGGGGAGGATGAGTGAAAAAGGTGAAAGAGATTAAGAAGTACGGATTGCCACGTACAGACACAGTCATGGGGTATAAAGCACAGCCTAAGGAATACAGTCAATATTACAGTAACTATGTTTGGGGTCAGATGGGTACTAGACTTATTGGGAGGAACCCTTTGTAACTTGTGTCTAATCACTTTGTTGTATACCTGAAACTAATATGATATTGTATGTCAACTGTAATTGGAAAATAATTTAATTAAAAAATAAAATACCATTCAAATCAGACAGAGTAAAGAGTAGAGTTTACTTCCACAAATGAAAATCGGTGCCTTTCTCTTCAGAAGGATAGCTTTGATAAGATGAGAGCTTTGCACTAAAACACCATAGCACTGGCAAACAACTACATGACTTGTGTTACAAATTCTCAAGCACCAAGTCCAATGAAAACTCTGAGAATTATGTCACCAAATTCCAGTACAGCATTATCACTCTTATTATGTCTGATGATTATCAAGAAATCACAGTCGATGAGGTTGGAATTCATTTTGTCTCACTAGCTATCTTGTAAATTAATTCCTTTAATAATGGTTGTGAGAAATTATCCAGCAATCTAAATTTTAACATCTGTAGTGATACTAGTGATACTGACTTTAGAAAACAAGACTATTCTATGGAGCAGATTTTATTAAGCATTTCTTATAATAATACGTTTCATCCATATAATCAAGCAATTTTCTCCCATTTAAGCTTACTGGCCTTTGTTCTGCCCCCAGAAATTACAAAGAATGAGTAAAATACTTTCTCTCTCTTCTACATTAAAATGCTTCCGATATCTCAAATTGCTGTCTCTTCCTTAACCTGTCTTCCTTAGAGAAACCATTTTCTTGGATTCACACATTTTTTTAAAAAAGGATATGTATATACAGCAAAAGAGAAGAAAAAGCATCATTTTTCCCTTTTTGAATTAGAAGCCTCCTTAGAAATTATGCAAGAAGCCTGCACATAAAAGGCAATTGATGACATCATCATAGCACTCCATGCTACGGGGTCAAAGCTACTTCTCAGAATCCTTCTAAAGAGAAAGCTCCAGAGAGAAAAATAAGTCAACATGTATTATGACTAAATACTATATCCCTGATTATAGCTTGGTCTCCATAGTTTACATGAGGAAATCGAGTCCCATAGAGGTTGAATATATTTTATTGGCAAACCTAAACAAATAGCAATTTCTAAAATTCCTTGTTGTCTATATTCTGTAGAGAGTCGGAAGTTACTTTAAAAACCAGCTAGTCAAATCCCTCATTTTAATGAAGTGAGTGAGATCGTGAGAGGGACAGTGATTAATCCACATCTCCTGCATTTTACTCCCCTTTCTGAGACACTAAAAGGCAGAGTGAGAGATAGTAAATTAGACATGTTGCACATAGCACATCTCTTCAATAGCACTGACAGACAAAGCAGAAGTGTTTTGTTGTTAAGAATATTGCCTAGGAATCTTACATATAATCAAATAACTAAGGGGCATTTCTTTGAGCAGGTAATCTACAGAAGGAATAGGGAGCATATATGCATACAATTTACAAAACAACATCCAGTATTACAGAGAAAGAATTTATGTAAGCACTAGAGCTTTGGAGAATACAAAGTCAAGCATTTTAATTACCATATGGAAGACATTCATTAAGATTACATAGGTTCATAATATGCCTAGCACATTTGGAAATGGAAACGCTGAGTAGGGTCAGGGAAAAGGCATGTGATATAAAAGGTATTCCGGGCCAGCAAATTAAATAAATTTCCCAGTTCTAGAAAAGGCCATATATTCTGTGTGGGCACTCACTGAAAGTCAGATATTCCGGGCCGCTGAGCGAGTGCCTTAAACTACTCATAAACAAGACTCACCAAAAGACATTGACAGCAATTTGGCATCAAGGAAGAGTTCACATAAATAACGGATTTACTTTTCAGTAACTTCTATTAGGGAAAGTCCACATCTGACAGGGCGTGCTTTACACATCTCTCAATCTTATTCTGTGCAAGGCTGACCTCCCTGTAATGTGTGTGAGCACATGTTATCAGTTAGTCATCAAAGTCAATAATTTGCATTGAGAAAATAGTTTTTGTTTTATGTTGCTTTGGTTTTGTATCTCTTTTACTGCCCCTGATATTATTATCCACTTAAGAATGTTTAAGTGCCAAATTTGTAAAAATAGTGAATGGGCTTCTTAGGAAATAATCCTTCTCAGGCACCAACTAATTGAATACATAATTGAATATAATATTGGTACTCAATTAAAAAATACAAAGAAAAGACTAAAAAATTATTTTACCTTCATCTTTACCTTTATTTTTAATGCTAATTCATTTTTTCTATGTTTTGCACCCATTTTTATACAGACTTATGTTTATTTTATTTATATAGTATACTATATACTATCCAAATCATACTTCTATTATGTACTACTTCAGATTGAAGCAATATGTGATTATAAACTGTACCTTTTTTTTTTCCTCTGAAGGTATTTAAAATGGATTTCCTGGGTTCTTCAAACTGACCAAATATAAGAATATAAAGTGGGGGAGCCCATCCCTTTTATGGAAAAGCATTTTGCACTAAATGAATGCTAAAAGGATTGACAACCAAATAGCACAAAGTGACGAGGAAGACTGGGGCAGTTAACCCAGAAAAGAATGCATAAGGAGACATTGTATATATACACCATGACAGAGTGTCTGTCTGAATTTAGGTCTTGGAAGTATTTTCATTTGGAAAAGAAAGAGAACTTATTTTATGTTTCCCCAAAGGGAAAACCCAGGATAAATGAGTTGAAGTTCCAAGAAGGCAGATTTTTGACCCAATATAAGAAAAAGCCTGGCAGTTAAAAGATGTTCCAAAATAGAGTGAGCTACCGCTGCATTTTGTGTCAACCGGATTATTCAAGCAGAGATTCGTGTAATGATGATGAGAGACACATGTACAACCAAAAACGGGACTGCCTGACCATATCTCTCTACCAGGTCTTAAAATTCCATGACTAATGGAGCAAACATTTGTTCTATGCATTCCACATAAATAAAAATAGATATGAAATGATCCTTATATTTACAGTTTGACTGATATATTCTGTGATTACCCTGGTAGAGAGTGTGGTAGGAGGAATATTTTGACTTGTATCCTAATTTTCTGTCGAGCCCAGTCTGAACTGTATTCTCCAGGCACCTTTTTAGTTCTAAATACATAACTCCAAATTAATTCTTAAGCCCTTATCTTGCTCTCCAAAATCAGCATATCTTAACTTGCCCTTTCTCTTCCTAATCATTTTACCTCAAAGGTTTTTCTAAGAACAATGGAAACATGAACTCATAAATAAGTTTCTTTTTCTCTAGCTACATTGATTTTTCCTTCCAAGTTTTATTTCATATTCTTTTAAAGTCCTTGCAGTTTCCATAGATTTCAATTATGTTTCCTTCAATTTTGTATTGCTTTTCTATTTATTCACTTTTCCAAAATTTTTTTCTCAAATATATTTTTCTTCCTCTTGGTTTGTCCTTTTTTTCCCTCATCTAGATTTTACTTCTCCACCTTTTTTTTCTTGTGTGTAAACCAATAAGATTGTTTTTATGTGCATATTTCCTTTATTTGCCAATAATGTAAAAAAGAATTTCTCTAATTACTTTTCCTCAAAACTGTGTAACATTTGTTAAAATTTTCTTCTTTCCATATGAAATATAAGTATACCTATGCTTCTTTTTGACCACTATATTTGATAAGTTTTATAAAATTTAAATTATCTTTTTGCTTCAAATGCAGTCATTCATAATTTCTTGGTTTTTACTTGCAGGCCACAAATTTTGGGAGAAATAATGAATTATTTTTTAAATAGAATATATTGAATCACCTGTGAAGCTAGTAATTGTCAAGAGCCACAAGGCAAGGGGAATAAACACAGAGTAGAGGGAAATGTGGATGAAAAAGGACCAAATCAGGGCAAAAAAGATAAATGACTGCTTTGTAAACATGCATTCATGTGTTCCAGAATAGTGAGTAACAAGCACTATGGACAGAGAAAAGTTCATAAAGGATGAGAGGAAATCACTGTGCTCTGGAAACTCAGAACTGAGTATGAATGTGAGTCCCAACTTTGCTTGGGAGGATTCAGGAGAAGCTACCCAAGGCCCACCCCACCCCACTTCAGTCAATTCTGAGTGATGTCAGCCACATTAGATTTCCCTAAACCTTATTTTTATCTATTAAATATGGGTAGTAATAACTTCTAACTCTCATTTCCTTTGTGTGGATGAAGAAAATGGAGATTCAGCTCACTAACACTGTGCCTGACACACAGTAAACCCTTACTACATGTTTGCTGCTATTACTATTGTAAAGTTTTCCAAACACACCCAGCGGGAAAGACTTTCCACATGGAGGGCCCAACTATGCAAAGGCCTGTAAACACAAAAGAGTGCATCAACTGAGAAAGGGGCAAAGGCCAGAGCACAGTGTGCATCAGGAGTGAAAGCATAACATATAGACTAGAAACGTGGGTAGACATAGGATTATGAAGGACAACCAATGATTTCAGAGCTTCACTGGCTAAGAGGCCACATACTCCTTAATGAAGAGCAATTGTCCAGTCTTAAAGGGTTAATGATAGCGTTGATGAAAATGCGTGTAAATGAAAATGGTTTGCTTTGTTTTTTTACACAAACAAATCTTAATTATGTTATTATTTAAAAAAAAAAAACACCACATTAATACCACCACACACATGCATACCTACAGACACACACACACTGTTGTTTTTTTAAGACATCTGCCAATAATCTCTCTAGCCCAAAGGTAGTGAGGGCTCTAGTCACAAACCTCCAAGATCCTGAAAAAGTCACCAGGATGTAATGCAGAGCCTGACACATCCTCAAGACAAGCCCCTGCAGGAGCTGGGAGAACCAGTTCCTCTAGTGAAAAAGGAAATCAAGAATGTGGGTGTTTCCCTGTGATGACTCAGTGCTTATGTTTTATAAGTTACTAGAGGCCCGGTGCACAGATTTATGCACTGGTGGGGGGCATAGACTGCAGAGAATGGTCCTTTGTGGGAGTGCTGCTCATCCCGGTCAGCCAAGCAGCACTCCCACTGTGGGAGTGCACTGACCACCAGGGGGCAGCTCCTGCGTTGAGCGTCTGCACCCTGGTGGTCAGTACGCATCACAGCAACTGGTTGACCAGTCATTCTGGTCGTTCCACCATTTGGTTGCTGGGCTTTTATATATATAGATGACTGCTGGAGTTTGAGCCCTGAGGGACTAGCTCCTTTCAAAAGGTAGCAGCCTGAAAGAGGTAATCATGGGAAGGCCGAAGGAAACATTCCCTCCATCTCTTTCAAATGCCACCAGCTGAGTTCACAAAAGAAAGTATTACAGAAAGAGATTAGCATACATTTGGCTCTCACATCTGAATGACATGGCTTTGTAGGGTATTTAGATTTATTTGAACTGGCTTATACCTAATTTTCTAAACCCAGATAAGTAAGGATTATAATTGGTGTGCCTACAATTTTTTGCAATGCTTTTGATAATTTAAATGTTATAATAATTAAATTTGAGTTAAAAGTTCATAAAACAACCCATTTTATATTTTTCAAAGCCATGTTCTATAACGATTGTTTGAAGAACGTTGAAAGTGGTATAAATTAAACAAACATACACTTTCCCTTTCTTTCCTACATAATTAGTTGAGGACAGGTCATAATACACTTCTCTAAAAAGGATATCTTTAATTAATGTGTCCTTTTTACATTTAAAAAAACAAATCGACAACAAGAAATCATGAAATGCAGAGCATGCTGAGATATGTAAAGATATACTCGGGTTGAACAATACTTCCAAATCAGTAGGCTGTGTGTCGTGGATAAATGCATCTTCCAAATGCAAAAGAGGCAATTAATAGAGAACTCAGAAGAGGGAGAGCTGCACTGCTTGGTGAGAACCGCCATACCTGGTGATTAATGGAGAGGCCTTAACAGCACTCTTCTTCCATGCGTCTTGCCATGAGGAAAGGGAAGGAAGGGAAGGGTAGTGATGGCAGCAACACCTGGGGGGAGGGAGATGGGGAAATATGTAAAGGGAACATCAGCAGCCCCTCTGCAATGGTGTCCATCCACAGACCTTGCCAACAAAACAATTTCCAAAAACCCTGAGCTTGTTTTCTTTATTTTTAAAAAACATCTAGATCAATTTCAAAGAGATTGTAAACAAATTAGATATTTTGAAAGAAGTTAATCAGAATATCCTCACAACTATAATCTTCTAAGTCTAGAGAGACGGGGGCTGCACAGCGTAATGAGCTACCATGTTATTCAAGCTCTTTGACTAAACAGGGTAGCTTAAGGCAGGACTTTGACATATGGGCATAGATTTTTTTTTTTCAAATTTAAGAAAAAACTATAGCATAAACAATACCAAATATGTATGTATATACATTTTTTTCCTCCAACACAGTAGCATTTCTATCATTTCTTATATGTGCTTCTACCTAATTGCAATATAACTGGCTCACAATGCACTTTCCTTTTTACATTCTCCTAAGGGCATGTAGTTTTGATATCAAAATAAATTTAACTTGTTAACTTAATAAAAAACAACTAAATTTAGTAGAACCCTTATAAACTGAAAGAGGACAAACTAATAGAAGTTGTAAAAAGCTTCATGTTTTAATTATATTTTTGTAGACATGGTTTAATCTCAACTATAAGTAAGTTTTCAAAAGAAAATATATAGAATTATATGGAAAGAATAAAATGAAAATGTTTAATAAACAGTTAATAATTACAGTAAATTATCTGAATTTTAATAGTGAGCAATTGCTTGAACAATATTATTGTATAAAACAATACCACACCTGAAAACCAAATACTACCAATTTTGCTTTCAGTGTTCGTTTTTTAAGAAATCTTTAACTTTGCATGTTTGTTTAAATATAAATTACCTATGAAAAATGATTTTTTATACTATTGAGACAAGCTTTTATAGATAGTAGAGGGAAACTTACAAAAATAGATGCATGTTTTATTGAGAAGAAAAGAGGTGTTCCACTGTTGTGGGCGCTGTTGGTATTGGAGCAAGCTACGCATGTGTGGAGGCGGGAGGAGTATGGAAAATGTCTGTGCCTGCTCTCAATTTTGTTGTGAATACAGCAGGTCTAAAAAAATAAAGTCTTAATAAAAAAAAAAATAATGAAAACAAGTATTGTAAAAAATAGAAATAGGAGAAAATTAATTTTTTTCTGTTGAAAAAATGTTTTTTGACCCCCAACACCAATATGCCTCTCACTGTATTATTTACAAAAGGGCTAGACATTCTTGAAATATTTTTCTAAAGACAGAGATTTTCTTGAAGGCAAGTTTGCATTCTTGTTTCTGAATGTGATTCTAACCTCTAATCCCGATGTTTAGAAAAGCAGCTATCACAGGAATCTTTGGGATTTGGAGCATGATAATCCTTTAGGTTTTTGTCTTAATCCTGTTTAGATAGCAAGTCTCAAAACCTTACTTCTCAATCCCTCTGGTCTTTGACACATTGCTTACTATGAGCCATCATCTCTGTTTAAATTAACATGACCCACCTAATGCTTAGGCAACAGTATTAGTCAGCCCTTGAACTGAGAAATTTGGAAACTAACTGGTTATAATAAAAGATTAGCATAAAAATTGTTGAAGGTATATGCAACCTTTAGGCCTGTTGAATTAAAAGAAACAAAATCAAAGTAGCATATTTGATTGTTTCTGTATGGTTGAACATAGTATTTTATAGCTTTAGTTTTTTTTCTTATCATTTTTTGATTTTGTATTTCATTTAAAATATTAATTGTTGTTATACATCATATTTTAAAAATTAAATTGCTCTCTAAAATGAAAACCTACATATTCCAGTAATATCAAAGATTAAAAAATTAAATCTAATTATTCCTACATTTAAATATTCCTAAGTGATTATTTTGTGGTTAGCACTTTGTCTTTGGAAGAATCAAAAGTGGGAATCTCACAAGCCAAAAAAAAAAAATCTACATGTTCTTAATCTGTGGCATGACATGGCATTTTTTGGTATGTGGGTCTGTAATAGCCTATGGATTTTACATATGGTAAATTATTCCTTTGACTTTAGGAAGGGAAGATTATTATGAGATAATATACTTGGAAATTAGCATTGTACTGTGAGAGATACAAAAATAAGCAGATGAGAAAATTTGGAAAATAAATACATATACACAAAACAGAAGAACATTAATAATATAACTTATCAAGATGTAATAAGTAATAGAAAATGATCCCATAAACAAATGAGCTTATAAATAATTGAAATAACACAGGCTGATAACCAAAATGATTAAAGTGAAATTTTAGAGTCATGAATTCAGAGAATGGAGAAAAAAACTTTATGGATTAAGGGAAATAAAAGTGAATGCTTTTTTTTCATATTTGAAAGGTCAAAATAATAAAATAATCTCTGTACAAAAAGGGGCATTTTGTAGATATTGGTTTATGGACAATAATAAGAGCTAGATTTTCACCTGGATAAGAAAGGGAAAATGGCCCATATGATACGTGAAAATAAAAAGTAGATGTAAAGATTGTTTGTGCTTATTATTGAGCTGCATTGCAATATAGTCTCTATGAGATTGGTTTTCCAAAAGACAGGGATTTGAAAGTCTTTGTCATGTAGTTGAAACAATAGGGATATCTTAGAGAATGTTCCAGAGCGGTCCACTCCAATGTCTGTCTCATCTAGTTCCTGTTTTTGAAAAGATGTATGATCAAGATAGAAATACTGATGTTAAGATATTGATGCTCACAGCTGTGTGATGTAGGGAAACGGCACAGAGAACACAATTTCAAATTGAATTGCTGAAGGCTTGGTTTGTATCCTCAGGGAATCCAATCTTTAGGTGGGGTAAAACTCAAGGTCAAATTTTGGAGTGACTGCAAGTTAAAAGCAATAGGGGAGTAAACATTAATAAGACAGTGAATTTCTTCTTAACAAACTGGGTAGGATACAGATGAAAGATGGAAGAAAACAGTTTGTAGAAAGAGAAATTGACACAGCCTAGTGCAGTGTGGTGGGGAGGAGGTTGTTGAGCGCTGATGCATCTGAACTTTGTCCAACCGGAATAAATTGTGTGGTGGAAGAAGAGTAGGCCACACCATGAAATGTAGAAGAGACACATCAAGCAATATATTGTACTAAAGCACCTGGCCAGGGAGGCTCAGTGATTGAGCGTCGACCTAAGAATGAGGAGGTCTAGATTCGATTCCTGGTCAGGGCACATGCCCGGTTTGTGGGCTCCATCCCCAGTGCGGGGTGTGCAGGAGGAAGCCAATCAATGATTCTCTCTCATCATTAATATTTCTATCTCTCTCTCCCTCTCCCTTCCTCTCTGAAATCAATAAAATATATTTAATTATTTTATATATATATATATATATATATATATATTTTAGAGTCCCAGTGCACAAAATTCATGCACGGGGGTAAAGGGGGTCCCTCAGCCCAGCCTGCACCTTCTCACAATCCGGAACTCCTCAGGGGGATATCCAACTGCTGGTTCAGGCCCAATACTGCTGCATGGATCAGGCCTAAACTGGCAGTCAAACATCCCTCTCGCAATCCAGGACCGCTGTCTCAAACTGCTATCCTATCTGCCTTCCTGAACTCCCCTAACCACTCTGACTGCCTGACTGGTCACCCCTAAGCACCTTTGCCTCAGGCGGCCTCACTGCCACTGCTTCATCTGGAAGGTAGTTCTGCTGCCTGGTCTAATTAGCATATTACCCTTTTATTAATATGCTAATTAGACCAGGAGACATTCCAGATGTCCTTCCAAACAAAGCCATGGTGGTGGGGCTGAGGCAGAGGCAATTAGGGGTGATCAGGCCAAGAGGGGTGGCTAGTTGGGGGCAAGCAAGCCGGCGGGCAGTTGGGGGCAAGCAGGCCGGCAGGGGGGCAGTTGGGGGTAATCAGGTCAGCAGGGGGGGAAGTTGGGGGTGAGTAGGCCAGCAGGGGGGCAGTTGGGGGCAAGCAGGCTGGCAGGGGGTCAGTTGGGGGCAATCAGGCTGGTGGAAGGGGGCAGTTTTGGGCAAGCAGGCTGGCAGGCAGAATGGTTAGAGGCGATCAGGCAGGCAGGCAGATGAGCGGTTAGGAGCCAGCAGTCCTGGATTGCGAAAGGGATGTCCGACTGCCGATTTAGGCCCTGGGATCGGGCCTAAACTGGCAGTTGGACATCCCCCTAGGGGTTCCAGATTGGAGAGGGTGCAGGCAGGGCTGAGGAACACCCCCTCCCATGCATAAATTTTGTGTACTGGGCCACTAGTCCTATCTAATAAAAGAGAAACATGGTAATTAACGTACGACCGCTACCCTTCCCATTGGCTAATCAGCGAGATATGCAAATTAACTGCCAGACAAGATGGCGGCCGGCAGCCAGGCAGCTGGAAGCTAACATGAGGCTTGCTTGCTTCAGTGACGGAGGACTCCAACGTTCCCCGCCTGCCTTGCCGGCCTCTGAGCTTGCAGTTTGAAACATTGTAACAAATATAGACGCTAAACAAAACCCCAGAAACCTGCTTTCAGCCGCAGGGATCTCAGAGCTGGAGTTATACATTGTTTCGATTATAGAACCCAAACAAACCAGATACCTGCTTTCAGCAGCAGAGGCCTCAGAGCTGGAGTCAGAGTTAAGCTGGCCCAGAATAAAAAGAAAAAGAAAAAAAGGAGCAGTTGGGAGCTTCAGTCACCCGTCAGCCTGAAAACAGCCCTCAGCCCCTTCTCCAGACTGGCCAGGAACCCCAGTGGGGACCCCCACCCTAAAGGGTGTGTGACCAGCTACAAACAGCCATCATCCCCTCATCCAGGCTGGCCAGGCACTCCAGTGGGGACCCCCAACCTGAAGGGTGTGTGACCAGTTGCAAACAGCCATCATCCCCTCACCCAGGCTGGCCAGGCACCCAGGTGGGGACCCCCACCCTGATCCAGGAAATCCTTCAGGGCAAACCAGCCAGCCCCACCCATGCACCAGGCCTCTATCCTATATAGTAAAAGGGCAATATGCCTCCCAGCACCGGGATCAGTGGAGCCGCGAGGCCTCCAGGCACCGGGATCAGCGGGACAGGGGGCAGCGCCCAAACCCCCTGATCGCCCTGTGACTCTGTGTGTGACAGGGGGCAGGGCCACAACCTCCCTATCTGCCCTGCTCTGTTCGTGACAGGGGAAGGCGCCCCAACCTCCTGATCAGCCCTACTCTGTGCCTGATACAGGCGAGCTCCCCAACCCCCTGATCACCCTGCAGCTCTGTGTGTGACAGGCTGTGGAGCCCTACCCCCTGATCGGCTCTGCTCTGTGTGTGACAGGGTGCGGCGCCCCAACCCCCCCTCCCACGGGCCCTGCTCTGTGTGTGACAGGGTAGAGCCATAATCTCCCCATTGGCCCTACCCTGAGTGTGAGAGTGGCGGCACCCCAACCACCTGATCGGCCCTGCTTTGTGGGTGATAGAGGGCAGCGCCCCAACCTTCTCCACCACGGGCCCTGTTCTGTGTGTGATGGGGTAGAGCCATAACCTCCCCATCAGCCCTGCTCTGAGTGTGACAGTGGCAGCGCCCCAACCCCCTGATCGGCCCTGCTCTGTGGATGATAGAGTGCGGCGCCCCAACCCCCTGATCCGCCCTGCTCTGTGTGTAACAGGGGGCGGTGCCCCAACTCCCCTATCCCCTATTGGCCCTACTCTGTGAGTGACAGGGGGGAGCTCCTCAACCCCCTGATTGGCCCTGCTCTGTGCGTGACAGGGGGGAGCTCCCCAACCCCCTGATCAACCCTGCTCTGTGTGTGACAGGGTACGGAGCCCCAACCCCCTGATGGGCCCTGCTCTGTGCGTGACAGGGGGCAGCGCCCCAACCCCCTGATGGGCCCTGCTCTGTGTGAGACAGGGGGCAGCGCCCCAACCCCCTGATTGGCCCTGCTCTGTGCGTGACAGGGGGTGGCGCCGCAACCTCCCTATGGACCCTGCCTTGAGTGTGACAGGGGGCAGTGCCCCAATCCCCCAATCGGCCCTACCCTGAGCATGACTGAGGGTGGCATCGCAACCTCCCAATCTGCCCTGCTCTGAGCCTGACCAGGGGCTGCATCTAGGGATTGGGCCTGCCCTCTGCCACCCAGGAGCAGGCCTAAGCCAGCAGGGCGTTATCCCCCGAGGGGTCCCAGACTGCGAGAGCACAGGCCGGGCTGAGGGACCTCCCCTTCCCCCTGAGTGCACAAATTTTTGTGCACCGGACTTTTAGTAGATAATAAAAGCCTAAGCGACTCTTACGGCAGAAAGACCAGAACAACCAGTCACTGTGATGCGCACTGACCACCAGGGGGCAGATGCTCAATGCAGAAGCTGTCCCCTGGTGGTCAGAGCACTCCCACAGGGGGAGCACCGCTCAGCCAGAAGTCCGGCTCAAGACTGGTGAGCGCAGGTGCAGTGGCGGGAGCCTCTCCCACCTCTGTGACAGCACTAAGGAGCAGGGAGTTGAGCAGTAAGGAGCAGCGAGTAGGCAGGCAATAAGGAGCAAGGAATCCCAGACTGCAAGAGGGCACAGACTGGGCTGAGGGACCGCCCCCCTCTAAGTGCAGAAATTTCATATATATATACCAGAGGCCCAGGACACTAATTCGTGTACCAGTGGGGTCCCTCAGCCTGGCCTGCAGGATCAGGCCAAAACCATCTCTCTGACATTTCCTGTGGGGTCCTGGATTACAAGAGGGCACAGGACAGGCCAAGGGACCCCACCGGTGCCTGATTAGGGCCGGGGAGTGATTTGAGAGGTTGGCCAGCCAGGGAGGGACTGTGGGAGGGCTCGAGGATGTGTTCAGCTCGTCTTGCTCAGTCCTGATTGGCCAGACCCCAGCAGCAAGCTAACCTACTGGTCATAGTGTCTGCCCCATGGTGGTCAGTGCACATGACAACGACTGGTCGACCAGTCAACTCTCTGTCCCCTGATGGTTGAGCAGCCTTAGCATCTCATTAACATAATATGCTTTGATTGATTGAACAGATGACCGGACACTTAAAATATTAGGCTTTTATTATATAGGATGCCTAAGCGACCATCTGACAGTAGCTATGATGTGCAATGACTACCAGGGGGCAGATGCTCAATACAGGAACTGCAGACCTGCAGTGACTTGACAGCTGCAGTTCTCAGGTGATGCACCTGAAACCAAAGAGGAGGGAGCCCAATTCCGGGGTGCGTCACCCGAGAATTGCCCTCTCGCAATCCAGGACCTCTTGGGGGATGTCAGAGAACCGGTTTCAACCCAATCCCTCAGGCCAAGTTGAGGGACACCACAGGTGCACGAATCTGTGCACGGGGCCTCCTCTAGTGTGTATATATATATACCAAGCATATATATATATATATATATATATATATATATATATATATATATATACACTAGGGGCCCGGTGCACGAAATTCGTGCACTGGGTGTGTGTGGGGAGGGGAGTGTCCCTCAGCCCAGCCTGCCCCCTCTCACATACTGGGAGCCCTCAGGCGTTGACCCCCATCACCCTCCAATCGCAGGATCGGCCTCTTGCCCAGGCCTGACGCCTCCGCCAGAGGTGTCAGGCTTGGACAGGGGACCCCCATCTCCCCCTGATCACTGGCTCTTGCCCCCCGCCCAGGCCTGAGGCCTCTGGCCCAGGAATCATGCCTGGGCAGGGGACCCCCATCTCCCTCTGATCGCTTGTTCCACCCCCCGCCCAAGCCTGATGCCTCTGACCCAGACTTCAGGCCTGGGCAAGGGGACCATCATATCCCCCCAACCACTGGCTCCGCCCCCCAGCCAGGCCTGATGCCTCGGCCAGAGGAGTTGACCCTCATCACCCTCCGATCACCAATCACCGGATCAGTCCCTTGACCAGGCCTGAGGCCTCTGGCAGAGGCGTCAGGCCTGGGCAGGGGACCCCCAGCTCCCCGTGGTTGCAGGCTCCGCCCCTGCCCAGGCCTAACGCCTCTGGCTGAGGCGTCTGGCCTGGGCAGCAGGGACCCGCAACTGCAGCGGCCCCGCGATTGTGGGCTCCGCTTTAGGCCCAGGCAAGGGACCCCTAGCTCCCGGGACTGCCAGCTTCGACCGTGCCCAGCTCCCATCGCTGGCTCCACCCCTACTTCCTGCTATCACTGGCCAGGGCGGCAAAGGCGCCTGATTCTCCGATCATGGCTGGGGGGCAGGGCAAAGGCGGCCCCAGGGCCGCCTTTGCCCTGCCCCCCAGCTCTTAGCTCCCCCCTGGGTTTCTGATCACTGTCAGTGGCAGGGGGCTTCTTCCTGCTTTCCCTTTTGCCTCCCTGCATTGTGCCTACATATGCAAATTAACTGCCATCTTGTTGGCAGTTAACTGCCAATCTTAGTTGGCAGTTAACTGCCAATCATAGTTGGCAGTTAATTTGCATATAGCCCTGATTAGCCAATGAAAAGGGTATCGTCGTACGCCAATTACCATTTTTCTCTTTTACTAGATAGGATATATATATATGAACCTGAATTAGGCAGTGGGACTTCTGTCCTCTGCTGCATATCAGTAAACCTTTGTCAGAACCTGACGATTCTCATGTAAGGATATATGAAGAAAGGCTATCACTACATGGCACAAACATTCCTGATAACAGGACTGTTTTCCTTATCCTATTTGTGAAGTGCTTCTCGAACAAAAATGTTCTCTAGCAATTAGAACACAGATATTTTTAGCTCTAAGTCTGGGTCACATTCTTATCCAGGTGTTTTCTGAACAGGAACAGGCCAGTATATTCCCCTGGAGACCCCATGCCCCAGGCAGGGGCATGGTTCAGATTCTTTCACTTTCCTTCTTGCTCATGGTGGCTGGATAATTATCAAAAGTGCATTTTAATCATCATAATGCTAGCATCATAGTAAGTATGAGCAGGGCTGGAGTGTGGTGGGGCGTGCTTGTTTGTGCTAACTGTGACATGAGGATTGAGGTGGGCTCTGGTGGCAATAGGGAGAGGTGGGATTTGAAAGCTGCAGAGGAAGGAATGCTACGTGTTCCATGTTCATAGCACTCAGGATATTGCTCTATTGCAGATTTGACATCGCCCCATTCACTCACTGTTCATGAAGAACAAACAGTATTTTAAAGTTATAAAGTATGCAATCATGTAAGTCCTCATCCTGAACCAGGTTAATGGTCAGGATTTAACTACTGAGACCACAGAAAGAAAGAAAAGAGAAAATGGGTGTGTGTGGCGGGGGAAGAGTCATTGTTGTAGGCACCACCTGAAGCCTTTTTAATCAATAAGGATCAACTGGCTTAAGATGAAAGGGTAGCTGGTAATCCTTTATTCAGCTCTCTTTTAGTAAGTGTTATGGTATCTACTACCCCATCAAATTTTGTATTCTTAAGATGTGAAGGCGATTTAAAGGTATGTATTACATAGCTTAATGACAATAAAAATCAGCTAAGTAAAAGTATTTAATACTACCAGATACCATCTTTAGTAAAATGATTGTACAATGAGGAAGTTAGGAAATAGTATAATAAAGGATTTAAGTGTAAACCTTAGCTATTCATACCAAATTACATTTTAATTGAGTTTGGTAAATTTATAAATTTAAAGTAGGACGTATTAATGCTAGTATATGAAATTTAACTTTTCTTAATCCTAGAATAAATCATGAAATTGTGTGTGTTTTTCTCTTTAACTAAAGGTATTCATTGATTTTATTTATATTACAGACTACTTACTAAAAATTAAATTTCATAATGACAATTAGACATGTACAAATCATTTTCTCTGACAATTTTATTAAAATTTCAAAATTTAGTTGCATTGAAGACCTTTCTTAAACTTTCTAGCAGATCTATACTTTGCTTAATTATTTTCAGATTTCTGATGTTTTACAAATCTGCTTTCTTAAAATCTTATGGTTTATAGCTAAATAGCTTGATCCACTATGTCCTTTATAAAAACTAACAGCCTATCTAAGTGCCTTGTTTATTACTGACGAATGAATTGAGCAATGTTCACTTAAAAATTTAACTTTACTTAATGATTTTACTCAATTGATATAATTAATATTCTACATTTATTATTTTTAAGAAGTATATTTTAGTTTGGGTTTTGCTCCTTCTCTTCTTGACTTATAATTTTTTGAGTAAGGTGATAAAATTGTGGAAAGCCCAAGGTCTCATATAGCACATGTAAGTCTGCAAATAAAGGCTGTTATATCAATTTCACTCTTTAGTTACCTTAATCAAATATTCAATGAGTGCTCAATCTGTGCTAAACTCTGTTCTGAACACTTTTTTAGCCAGCGCTATTCAAATATTTGGGTTTCAACTCTTCTTTGCGTTTTTGAAAACTATAGAAGACCCAAAGCACTTTTGTTTTTGTGTGGGGTACATCATCATTGATATTCATCATATTCAAAAAATTTTAAAAATTAAGACACTTTTAAAATAATTGCAAAGGTCTTTGAAAACAACCATAACACATTTGTTTTATGCTGACATAATTAAAATATTTTGTGGATTGCTATATTTTTAAAATAAAAATTAAAAATAAATGCAAGAAGAGTGATACTATGATATATGCTAATACAGTTTTGTAATATTCAAAGAGCTAAGGAAAGGGCTGTCAGCAAAGGCTACACATAAGAGGTGATACTTGCAAAAAAAAAAAAAAAAAAAACTTTGAGGGAAGAATCGAAAGAGGTGCATATGAAAGAAGACCTTTCCAGGAAGAGAAGAGCATAGCTAGACACAGCATGATGTAATAGAGCACTTTTTCTTAATCTGACAAATTTCCTTCAAACCTCATCTCAGTCACTAATTGGCTGCATGACTTTGAGCAAATCACTTAAGGTCTGTGAGCTTCCATTTACTCTCCTGTTGGCTAATAAGTTCTACATATTAAGAATGTTGTGAAGACTAACTGAGATAAAATATATAAAGTACTTACACATGTGGCTGTTAATTAGAACGCTGAGTAATATTTTTTGATTGCATATTTCAGGAAAATGAATTGGTTTTCATGCTGAGAAAATAAAGTACAGTGAGGTGGGGCAAGATGGAAGATATAAACAAGAAGGCAAAAGGCAGTGATGAAGTAGAATCAGTATGGAAGTTAGAGTGGATATGAGTAATTTTAAAAACACAAATACAGTAATATAAAATAAACGTAGAAATGTCAAAGAAAACACTTCTTTACAGAACTGAGCAAACCCATAGCAAATCTTGATTTCCACCTAGCTCCATCTTACCATCTCTTAGGAAAACAAAAGAAAACAAACTGCAATTTTAGAAAAAGATATTCCAGGATCTTCTTAAATACAGAATGAAATGTGTAAAGCAAGCATGTCAAACTCAAAGGCTAACATGGGCCAAATAAACAAGGTTTAAGTTTATGTTGCCCTCAAAAAAACAAAAGCTTCAATTTTCATAGAAACATGGGTTTATTTTGATAGAGACATGCTGAATACAAAGGGCTGAATTAAATGAGTAATCATTAACATAAAATAATAGAACATTTTAATAAAATTAATAATTTTCTTGAACATTAACTTACCAGACACTGAATAACTGCACAAATTAATAAGCGCAATGCAAATAAACCTATTTTTCTTGTTCTCCGAAAGTGAAATATTTCCTGTTGCGCACATCAAACAAGTCAGTCCAAGACTAATGACATGGCAATCGGCTGCTAAAATATTCGCTGCTAGTATCAGTGGAGAGAAATGGTGTGCCTGCATGTTAGGTGTGTAAGGGAAATGAATGCAACACGATTATAGAAATTAGCGAACGTTGTAGTCCGTTATTAATAATTATGTATAACAGGATATTGTAAAAATTAAGTTAAGAAATTTTTATTAAAACGTTTCTTACATACCGTTATATTGGCTGGGCCGCAAGTTTGACATGCTTGGTGTAAACAATAACATGGATGGTAGGAAATTTACTTAAGACAAAAATTTAACCAACTTCTTCCACAGCTTATAGAGGTTTCCTTGACCTAAATTTTCAAGTGTTTTTTGACATTGGATTTCAAATATATTATAGTAATGAATGAATAAATACAATATATATATATATATATATATATATATATATATATATATATATATATATATATATATATATTTATATATATATATATATTCTCCCTATAAGAAATGTATTAAGCCCTGACCGGTTTGGCTCAGTGGATAGAGCGTCGGCCTGCAGACTAAGGGTCCCAGGTTCGATTCCGGTCAAGGGCATGTACCTTGGTTGTGGGCACATCCCCAGTGGGGGGTGTGCAGGAGGCAGCTGATCGATGTTTCTCTCTCATCGATGTTTCCGACTCTATCCCTCTCCCTTCCTCTCTGTAAAAAATCAATAAAATATATTAAAAAAAAAAGAAATGTATTAAGAACCTGAACTAGCATCTGCGATATTCTCACACTGGAGTTAAAAATTAGTAGACTCAAAGTTTATTACTCAATGTCAAATTATCTGGAAAATAATTTTATTAAGAGTATGGTAGGCAGAGAATGTTATGATTTTTCCATATACTAAGTCTGTGCCAGCCAGATGGTATCTTTGATACAGAAAGACCTTCATGGATAGAATGTTAAAAAGAAGTGCTTCTCAACTACAAAATTAAGATTTTCTGTTGATACGCCTTAGTTCTGTCAATTAGCACACAGAGAATAAAAATACACTAAGTTGAGAAGCATGGTTTTGAAATGTAAAATATACTGTTCCTCAAACCCAGGTTTAGAATTTTATAAAACACACTAAATATTCTGTCTTACATACAAACACTCACCGTGGTAATACACCAATTACCAGTAAGAACAGTATGAATTTTAAGTGAGAAAGTCTGCAATACTCTACTAAGTTTACAATTTGCCTGTTCATTTTATGATACTGCATGCTTCATAGTAACCATTTTGGCTAATTTCTCGAACACCACAATTCAACCTACACTAAGTTATCAGAGGAGCAAGCAAAGAAAATAAAGCAAAAAAGCCAAGGTGGAAGTTAGGGGGGATGTTGGACCCAGAGGATAGTAACTTATTCTTTAATTAATTCAGCAAGTATTTACTGAGCATCTACTCTACACCAGGCACTGCCCTAGTACTGGGGATATAATAAACATGAAAACACAGTCTCTGTTCTCATGAAGCATAAAGTCTAATAGGCAAGATATTTAATGAACAAATAAATACATGTCCCATTCCATACTATACACATACAAATAATTCTGGAAATTATTTTCAAGAAAATTTTGTTGTAAAAATTACATGGCATAAAAATTAAACCAAGCTCTTCACTTTATAACCTCTCACACCCTGACTTTGTAAACACAGAGATTAAAGTTCTATATCTAAATAGACAAGTGTCTAACTCCACTTAGCACTCATCACCTAGGCCTGACTAATAAATGTCCTCATAGTGGAAATTAAATATTACATGAAAATTTTTATCTTCATTTTCTGGTATCATGTATGTGCGCACATGTGTGAGGGTAGGACATAGTAATCAACTTCTGGTAATAAAGCTCAGATAAAATTTCCCTATTTAACAATCCTTCTTTAGAGTTCACTTACAGGTTCTTCACTGATGTTTACTTTACAATTTTTTTTTTTGCTACCTCCCTTCTCTTAGTATCAACTATAGCATCTTCTAATTTAGTCAAGTCAAACAACAGTTGTCAATTCTGAGTGAATTTAGAAACATAAATGTAATAATCTACTCACAATTGGGAAACATGTTTTTGTCAAAAATGCTTCAGTCTTAAATAAGAGCAGCAGAAGCTACACAAAGCCATTTTGAGTTTAAGCAAATGAAAACAAAATGATCCTCATTGTAAAGTTGAAATAACTCCATGCTGCACTGTTATTTATAATTTTGAACCTCAAGAAACATTTATTCATAGAAATGTAGAATAGAAGGAAAGTAAAACAGTCTGTTCACCCTATCCTCCAGTTGAAATACTGTGCACACTGTTCTTAGTTCATGTATTTTAATTTACATTTAAAACACAAGTTCTTTTACTATAAAACATCCCAGACGCTTAGTCAAACTTTCTTTGTGGTATTATTTTCTTCTCAACATATTCATGTACAGCCAAAGAGATAAGCAGTTGCTCTAAGTTGGAATTCAGTTACTACACGAGAACACCTTTTTCCATACTATCATTTAAATTACATGAACTAAAATGTCAACTTTGGGTAATGTTATTCCCTCGAAGCATATATCTTATTTCATTATGTATGTATGAATTCATCATGTTTTATTTCAAGCCTATAAAATATGGTATGCTCTTGAGAAATCTGACAGATGATAAAACTGCATCAGAGTGGTACATGTGTACATGTTTTCATACTTCCACAAAATTACTGATTTCTTTTTATTTCAATCAGCTGTCGGAATTGGTTGACTAGCATCAAATGTAATAAACAGCATATGGGCCTGCTAATATATGTGAAAAAGTAGTTCTTCCCCCACTTCCAACATATATGCTCTTTTATATGTAAGTTACGTAATACATTCCTTGGGTGGGAGGGGGACTTGAAAATAAGCCATATGCTACATGAATTCCATTGTAAAAAATAATAGCTAAGTTTATTTGAATAATATTACATAAAAGAAAACTAAATCTTGGTCTTGGCATGCTCTATTTGTGCATGATGCTCAAGAAATGCTTTTGTATTATGCTCTTGTATATTTTTTATAAAAAATGTAACTTTATAAATTGTACATTGTGCAGCTAAACTATTTTAAAGTCTTAAATATTTAATCAATTAATGGGGGTTCATTAAAGAAAGAATCCTAAAATCACCTTTTTTAAATTAGAACTTTACCAACCAAATACAGTTAATTTCTCGATAGACTTTCAACCAAAATCAGTTCAGAAAGGGTGATGATAAAAACTTTTTAAAAGTTCAAGACAAAAAATATTCACTCTTTAAAATGTGATCAAAACTTTTTAAAGATTAATTCCTGAGAGATGAAGAAAGAGGTTAAACTTATTTTCTACCATTGGTTATAGCCCTGAGTCCCTCTTGTCTACACCCCAATATTTCTCATTCTGGGTTAATCACTGGTCTCAAATTCCAGGCTTGTACTCATCAACCTTGCTTTGTTTTTCCTCTAACACGAACTAGATTAAACTTCGTACTCTGAATCGACCCTTCCATTTCTTGCCAATAAAAGAAACAGGTAAGAAATAATCAAAAGCAGTTATGCCCATGGAAGGTTACATTCTGTGTAGCAGCATGTATTTTCAAAATAAATGCGTATTCTAAATTTTCTTACATCAAATTGAGATTTGCAAAGCCAGGCCACGCATGATCAGAAATGCCAAAGGCAAACCTCTACGGTGGTTCATCCATTTGAGATTTCAAATTGCAACAGCATCCCATTTTTATAAGGCATTACTAGAATATTCTCCAATGTGTCTATTAGATTCCTTTATAGAGACAGGCATGCTCCTACAAGCCATAAATTTAATAAATCACCATATATATAACTCTCATTCGCACACTTACATTACCAAGTATTTTATGGAGCAATTTTCTTAGTCATAGCAGTGAGACTGTTCAATGACATGAATAAATAAGTAAATAAACACGATTTTCAACCTAAAACCCTTCACTCTAAAGGAATATAACTCTGCGGAAGTCTTACAGGAGTACTAGTCACTATTAGAGAGAATGCATTGGCTATCAGTAGGGTGTATCTTAGATTGCCTCCATGAAGGTTTACGAGGTTTAGTAAAAGAGGGATTTCACTAAAATAAACACTGCAGAAGCCAACAACAGAGTGATGGCTGGGTTCCAGTGCAGAGAGAACGAGAATGAAAAGCCCACTATACCACAATACTGAAGTTGTTATTATAAATAACTGGTGCATTTACATCAGATTATCATACATTTTTAACAGAAATCTGAAATGCCACCTCCTTCAGCAACAATCTCAGGGCACAGAATTTCTTGTTGAGACCCGTCGCTACATGTTAGCAGTGCCAAGTCTAAGTGCTCCCAGGGACTTTTAGGCTTACATTAAAAAGCAAAATCCCTCGTAAGGAAACCAGACCTTCAGATGCAAGAGATATTTTGAAATGATGAAATATTTTCACAATCTGGTGAAATAATCTTGAAGCAATATTTTAAAACAGAGGCCCGGTGCACGAATTTGTGCACAGGTGGGGTCCGGCCAGTCCCGACCCTGATCAGGGGGGAAGGGGGCAGTTGGGGGTGGAGGGGCCATGGGTGGTTGGCTGGCTGGCCTTGCCCCTTGGTCGAACTCCCGGTCAAGGGGACAATTTGCATATTAGCCTTTTATTATATAGGATACTGATCACATGGCTAATTTAACTGAATCAATGATTCCATGAATCTATAGTGTAAAAATGTACATATGCGTGTAATTCTTGAGGTGAAATAAAGCAATAGAAGGCATTTGAAAACTATAGCCTTAAGATAACCTTACAGTCTTTTTGGTACTATTTTACTTAAAGGATTACGTTGAATTCCAGGTTGGCATGTTAAATAATGAGGGAAAGTGATCCAAATGTTAAAAGCACGTGTATGACAAATTTTCTATTTGCAATTTAATAAAGCCTGCTTTAATATTCAAAGTGTTATGTTTATGATATAAAGTCTCTAAACGGTAAGAGGCTGTTAAATTTGCAACTGATGAAACTATTGACTTTAATTTATAGGACATCTCCAAAATAAAATCCTTCTGCAGGCATAATTTTTAATACTCGATTATTTTATTTTTTCCATTATCATTTATCCCCTCTATGTCTTCTTATCCCCCCCCCCACCTCCTCCATTCCTACAATCACCACACTGTTGTCTATGTCCATGAGTTCCCTCTCTCTTTTTTTTTATTTGCTCAATCCCCCATCTTCCCCACCCCACCCTCTACCCCAGAGCTGTCTGCCTGTTCTCTCTCTATGAGTCTGGCTCTATTTTGCTTGGTAGTAGTGTCTGTTCATTAAATTCCACATATGAGTGAAATCATCTGATACTTGTTTTTCTCCTACTGGCTTATTTTACTTAGCATAATACTGTCCAGGTCAATCCATGCTGTCACAAAGGCTAAAATTTTCTTCCTTTTTACGGCAGAGTAGTTAATTTATAACTCCAATTATTTCTGAGCTGTGCTTTATCCTTCTCAGACCAGCCTACCACAAATGTGTACCTGTGTGTGCTTCCAGGTGAGCAATGCTGAACCTTTTCACAGTTTGCTCATAAATTTCAGAATGAGCATTCAAAACGTACAGTAACTGGGAGGTCTTATTCCCCACATGCTAAACCATCAAATAAAACATTTGCTCTCAAAATTGTTTAAGAAAGCATACCAAGTACAGATAGTTCATGAAGCCCAATCAATAAGGACACTAGCTAAATGAAGTGCAAAAAATATTATAATGGATCCTTGTGCTCTTTGGAATCAATGACTAGTAACCTTCATTAGAAAAGAGACGTGTCTGAGCAATAACATGTAGCAATATTTCTCAAGCTGCGAAAGTGAAAAGCGCTCAGAGGCAGACATCTCTCCATGTCGCTATATTATGCCTTCTGATCTTTTCTCCCCTATTGGGGCAAGAGAGCTCCCTTAACCACTTCAGAAATGCCATGCCATCTTCCCAAGGAAGGAAGCAAAGGCCTTGGCACTGAGCTGAAATATATACATGATAATTACAAACACACAGCAGACCAGACAAGGACTTTCACTCGCTTAATAACTAGGTCAATTATTAGCAAGCTAAATATGGCACTTCTCGGTGAACACAGGTGTCTTTACTTCATCCCATGCTGAAACGTGCATCATCTTTCCTGCATGTGTGTTTCCCAATAAATGAAGTGGTTCCATGTCAAATTAATTTAGTATGAAAAGCAAATTACAATATCTTAATGCTAGCACCGATTGAGCCATCCATCAATCTACCTTTGTAAGGGCTATCTTCTTCTGGCTACTAAAGAATGTAACAAGACATAATACCTGAGAATAAGCAAGTTGGAAATTCTTTTGTGCAGATGATGGAGATGCCCTTTAACTTGTTTATGCCAGTGATTTCAAAATTCTTTTCCAATTTATTTTAATGTGTTACTGTCTGAAGGGAAGCTTAGTATTCTTAAGCAAGTTTGAGCAAATTCAGTAATTCAGATCAACTGATAGGCATAATTAAAATACGTATTTCCTAGAGAGGCAAGGAGGTTTGCATTGCAGTTAAAATGTGTGCCCAAGTCTCCAAGTATTAAAATGTTCTCTAATTTGATCCTATATTATAAAAATCATATTATTTAGCACAATCTAATGGGTTTGAAGGTAGTGATAGGAGTATATAAGTATTTGTCTATATTTATCCTATAGAGAGTAAATTTTGAAAAACAAAATCACTAAATTTACACACTGAGCTTGAGGTTTTTTTGCTTATTTTGAAATTTCCAACATTATTGAGACAATATTACAAGTATTAAGCTGTTGAACATCTTTTAGTGCTTGCTTTATTGAATGGTGTGCATAATTTAAACGTTAATTGCTTTGTTTCTGCCGTCTTTGAAAGTCATGGGACCAACTCCAGAACCAGGCTTCTAGCACTGTATGTTCTTATATGGGCCATCCCATAGAGTGAAGCACCTTCCCAACCTTGACAGAAGGATACCATGAAGCTGTGTGTGTGTGTGTGTGTGTGTGTGCATAGAGTGCACTACCAATGAAATAGAGGCACAAGGAATATAACTATTAAGTTTAACCAGTGAAGAAAGCACACGGAATTAATTCTTACCCTATTACAGGTATGTTGTACAGTAAGTCCACACTGAATGTTGATAAGTTATGCCACTTTAAGCTAAATGGCATATAATGAAACTCATGGTATTGAGTCTATTATGCTGTTATTCTGAAGGAAAAAAGACCCATTAGCCTCTTTCAGATTTTTGTGATATCAATGCTTGACTATTTCCCTTGGGACTCCAGGTATCAACATTTATGTCAAACCACAACTTAGAGTGGTTCTTGTTGATGGAGTAAAGCATGGGTTTAACAAAAAAACAAAAAATGCATTGTTTTATAACTCATACAGATAAAAGGAGGAATATCTCTTGAAAGTAGGTAGGGAATGAATTATTGCCTTCCTTACACAAGGAGACAAGAGATCAATGATTTTCTCAAAACTACATAATAAATTAGTGCTTCTACCACATATGAAATAAAACCTAATTTTTTTCTACTTAAAGACATTTTTTAAAATATAAATTATTATAATGGCTGCAATAGATTTTCAATAGGCTTTGAATAGTTATGCAAATATAGCTCCTCTAAGCCTAATAGCAACAAAACAAGAATAATAAATGACAGCTACTATATATTAGACTTACGTATCTTCTCATTTTCATCATCTGTAAAATACAGGAAATATTGTCCTCCTCAGAATGTTTCTATAAAGGAAATTAATATGTAGAACCCTCCGGTTATCATTAATGTACCATAAAAGTATAAGGTTATTAGTTCAACTTTCCCTTACCTTTTTATAATTTATTTTTAGAGACTTAGTAAAGATGCTATTTCATCATTCTAGTAAGCCTTTTTGATAGGCTCCTCTGTAGGCGCTGTTGCTCTTTTCTGGTCCTTCTCTTCTATATGTGTGACAGGGAGTGAGTATGTCTAAAATTCTTTTGTCTCTTACATGAGAGCTAGTTCATGACGACTTGCTCCCTTTGAAGTCCCTTCAGCCTTTATGTTTGAATTGTATTGTAATTGGGGTGCTTCACACTGTGTACTGAAAATTATCCCAGATACCCCACAAAAATTCATTTCTGGTTTTACAAATATATTTGGCTTAATTGGCAGTTTAAGAGGCGATGCGAATAAGAGCTATGAATTGGTGCCTACCTGGCAGAGTCTACACTATGTGATCGGCGATTGATCGCCTTTACAAGGCTTATCTTATTGCCATGAATATTTGAGAGTCGTCTATAATCAGCCTTTTAGGAATTGCTCTACTACTGGGCAATGAATGATCTTTTTAAAAAATATACATGTTTTTATTGATTTGAAAGAGGAAGGGGTAGAGAGGAAGAGAGATAGAAACATCAATGATGAGAGAGAATCATTGATTGGCTGCACCGAGCCCACAATCCGGGCATGTGCCCTTGACCGGAACCAAACCTGGGACTCTTCAGTCCCCAGGCTGACACTCTATCCACTGATCCAAACCAGCTAGGGCAGTGATGGCTAACCTTTTGAGCTCGGCGTGCCAGCATTTTGAAAAACCCTAACTTAACTCTGGTGCCGTGTCACATATAGACATTTTTTGATATTTGCAACCATAGTAAAACAAAGACATATTTTTGATATTTATTTTATATATTTAAATGCCATTTAACAAAGAAAAATCAACCAAAAAAATGAGTTTGCGTGTCACCTCTGACACTCGTGTCATAGGTTCGCCATCACTGAGCTAGGGCAAGGAATGATTTTTAATATTTATGTGATAGATATCTCTGTGAATTACTGGGTTCTGTCATTTACTTCTCCTTAACAATAAATTCAGAAAAATATGTCCAGGCCTCTTGAAGACAGAAAGCATTTAGTTGCAGAAAGGAAATGTGAATCTATTAATATGTATTCTTTGTCTATGGTTTTCACAGAATTATATTTGCTATAAATATTGACAATCTTCTCAGGAAATAGAGGGCCATGTGCTCTTAACCTTAGAAACCAATAAGAAATTCAAAGGAAGCCAAGAAACAACTTACCTCTATGGCAAGTTCTAGGGACAGCCAGTGAACATTTTTGTAGGCAAGCAATCATGCATTTAATAAATATTACAAACTCTGTGATTTAATGTGGAAAAAAGGAACTGTAGAACCAGAGGGCTTTAAAAGTATCTATAAATAAATGTAAATAGCACAATAGTAATTTGATATAATTTTAGTAAATGCTAAGTACCTAAAAAATATATGTTATGTATAATTGCAAAATACATAATCCTTAAAGCAGCGGTTCTCAACCTGTGGGTCGCGACCATCAGAAAACACATATAGCATATCAGATATTTACATTACGATTCATAACAGTAGCAAAATTACAGTTATGAAGTAACGTTGAAAATAATTTTATGGTTGGGGGTCACCACAACATGAGGAACTGTATTAAAGAGTCGCTGCATTAGGAAGGTTGAGAACCACTGCATATGGTAGTGATTATTATCATTATTATTCCCATTTTATAAGTAAGGGAAATATTATGAGAATTGTTCCCAGGTTTCCATCCTGAAGATGTGATGGAGCTTGACCTAGAACCCAATCTTCTGACGTCAACTTTTTTTGCAAATCTACATATTATATTATATACTACAACACAGCACAATTAAATTAGATCTAAGAAGGACATTTTAAAACTAAGAAATTATAGAACAGACTTTTCTTAAATGTGTCCCAAAAGGAATAGAGAAACTTCATTGTTGAAAAGATCCAAATATAATGACTTTTGGTAGAGAAAATGAATTACTTGACCTTCAAAATAGAAAAGGTATTATGAGCAAGAAAATGTGCATGGGATGAAGGTGGGAGTGGCAAAGGAGTAAGGTTATTAGAATGAATACAATAAAGAAAAAATATGAAACCTCAGAGTCAATCGTGGACAGCCTCTAATCCCCCTTCAGAAATGAAATGACCGTCAGAGAAACTCGGAAGTTTTCATTAGGGTAAAGAAGAGTTATATAAAGTTCCTGCTGTTTTCAAAACTTTGAACACACACACACACACACACACACACACACACACACACACACAAAACAAAGGCTAAGTAATCAAATCAGAATCCTGTACTTTGTGCTCTGAAATCAAATGTGGTAACTTAAGAAAAACACACATGAAGACCTCTAAAATCATGGACAATTGATGGAACTAATTCGATAGCTACTTGATCCTCGGGACATGTAATACTCAGACATGGGCTGCAAAAGAAAAAGCATGTGGATTTGATTTCACAAAAGGAGATATAAACAGTCTGGAGCTGAAATAGATGAGAATTAGATTTTAGATCTTCATTATTCTGGGAGAAAGAGATGAACCAATGTTGTCCAGGAAACTAGAAGTGCCTTTCAAAATTGAATTTTCAAAGAACTAGTGAAGGCTGAATGTAATTGATCCCACTGAATAAATGGCAGAAAGCTTAAGGGGGAAACTCTGGTAAAATATGGTGTCTGCGTCAACAAGTTGCTTCCAATCACCATTTCAAAGATGATGAATGGCTAACATGGCCTCGATCAAAATGAAAGTAAAGAATAAGGACTAGGCCCTAAATTCAATTTCCTCAAGTATTTGTGTAATTGAAGATGGAGTGAGAATTATTTGCAAAATGAGAGCTATATAAATGATTTTTAAAACTACGCATCTGTCTGGGAGATGTTTTTGACACACAGCTTTGAGTGTCTATTATGCACTCAAGAGAAGAGCTGGTAACTCTGTGTGGTAAACAACAAAAATGATGGATAATTGATGAATGTTTAGATGATGCAAAGACACCTTACAGAATGACCGGAGGCAAGAAAGGTAGCCATAGAAGCATGCCTAGAGCTGATGCTAAGAAAATTATCTCTTAAAAAAGAATATGAGCCTGGCAGGATGTGGCTCAGTGGTTGAGCATTTACCCAGGAACCAAGAGGTCAGTGGTTCAATTACCCCGTCAAGGCACATGCCCAGGTTGTGGGTTTGGTCCCCAGTGGGGAGAGTGCAGAGGGCAGCTGATCAATTATGTTTCTCTCTCATCATTGATGTTTCTAACTCTCCCTCTTCCTGCCACTCTCTCTAAAAATCAATAAAAACATATATAAAAAAAGAATATGCAATATCCTTAAAAAATAATTTTAAAAGATAATTTCTCTTCTCTGGTATCATATGCTGAATTAACTATCTTATTTGTTCCCAAGATTTCAATATCCTTAAAGAAAAGAGCAAACAAACAATAAGCACAACTTAGAGACACAGGATTGAAGTTAGTACCCAGGACTGAAAGAGGCCCTGAATCTAGGAAGCCACAGCAATCTGTTTTCAGGAGATGATCTCAATCAATGGTGCATTCGTTTCAGCAGATCTCATCCAGCCTCACTGGGTCAGGCTGAAGAAGTCCCTCTTCTGATTCCATCCTTACCAGGCACTCTTTGAAGAGGTACATTTTCCTTGGGTCTCCTTAGAGATACAGAGTATTGCCTTGGAGAGGAAAAAGGGACTCTCCTATTTCTTGAATAGAATATTCTCCCGTTTAAAATGTAATTCGCTAATATTTCAGGATTTTATAATGTTGTTGAGAACTGGCCTTGGCTCTGTACATTCGGCACACTGATGAAATAGTGAATTTTGGATCTAGAAAAAAAAATTTCCAGGTACCTCCTGGAGGCCACTTGGAAACTAGATAGGTAGTCCTTTCTTGGCATGCACTACATCTCCATACATTCCATTCAATATTCCAGGACATGGGACAGTTCAGCCTGAAAATAGACATGTCAAGAGATTTTTGATGAACCATATAAATGTATACATGATTAAATAGTAGGTACATTTTTATTTGGAAATTATTACCTAGCAATTGGTTAAATTATCTTGGGCTAGAAGACAAGTTTTATCAATATAATCCCTTCTACTTGTAATTCCTAGTATGCAACAATGGACACAGAGAAAAGAGAAAAAATTCATGTGACATTGATGGTTGTCCTTCCTCAGATAAAAACAACATCAAAAGTGACATCTGACTGACAAATCATTATCAGTTTGTCTTTGCACATAATATATTTGGAGGGATTTGTTCCCTTGCAAGGTGTACTAGCTGTGGTAAACATCTTTGGCACTGCATTTCTGTGATTCTTTTACATTTAAAATCGACTGGAATTTGACAGATCTTGTCCTATAGCATTTAAATTCATTTTTCATGCAAATTCTAATTTCATTATTTTCTGTTTCCAAGTATATCTATTTGCATAGTTACTAGCAATTGCTAGCAATATTACAGTACTATTCTTTTTTAAAAATATATATTTTATTGATTTTTTTACAAAGAGGAAGGGAGAGGGATAGAGAGTTAGAAACATCGATAGGAGAGAAACATCGATCAGCTGCCTCCTGCACACCCCCTACTGGGGATGTGCCCACCACCAAGGTACATGCCCTTGACTGGAATCGAACCTGGGACACTTCAGTCCATAGGCCGACACTCTATCCACTAAGCCAAACCAGTTAGGGCAACGGTACAATTCTTTAATCACAAACAATTTTTTTTTTTTGCAATGATCAGGACACTATTATCAATTACTGGATCTTACCAAAAATGCAATTAGTCAGACACTATTTTAATTTCAAGTCAGAGATGGACAAATGATGGTTTAGTATAAAATAATACACAAAAGTCATATGGGAGGCCAAAACTCATTTGAAAAAGTAATTACTATATAACTCAAGAAAAGAGCAAAAGCTATTATACAGAAATTTCAGAGTCTGTAGTTAATTTCAGAAAACTGTAAAAATAAACAAACAATAAAACCCTGAACAAAGGGCTTATAAGATGCTTAGGAAATTCATTAATATAGATATCAAGGGATGCAACCATGCCCATGTCTCTGATAATGACATTATAATGGATTTGTTGACCGGAAAAAGAAATGCTCAAGTATATTCTTACACTACATTTCCTGGTCTTTGGCTTTTTCAGTTGTCTCAATTCTACTGAATCTTTATCTGCAACATTGGTCTTCTACCCCTTATAACTAAATTCAGCAATGTTTTTAGACACCTATATGTAGGGATTATTCCAGATGTATCATGCTATGGTGAACAAGGCAAAGATCCTGCTCTCACACTACTTAGTACAGTACAATGGGAGACAAGGCATGTAAAAGGCAATATAGCTCCCAACTAGGTCTCCTATTTCTCTTCATTAATCAATGGCTGTACAATCATGTTTCTACAACTTTCCCTCCATCTCTGCATCATTGGGCATTTGATAACCACTAATTTTCTAATTCTAAATCCCTCCTTAGCCTGCCACATTTTTAAAAATATTCTTCCCAGCACCAAAACTTACTTCTCCAATATTCTCTTATAGTTCAGTATTGTTTTCACATACTCTGTTGAACTTGATCTCTTCTCTGGTATCATGTGCTGAATTAACTATCTTATTTGTTCCCAAGATTTCATAATCCCCAGGGTGCTAATGATTTTAAAGCTATATTTCTGCTACTCTTTGTACTCTCAAGTTTCAAATATATATTTTCAATCGCTTGTTAGATGTCACCTGAATGTTTAAAGGTACCTTAAAGCCCACATGCCTTAATCAGATACATTCTCCTGGAAATGTGGTATTCTTCTATTTTTCCCAGGTTGTCAATAGCACCAATAAGTCCCTCCCCCCCGCCCCAGGTTGCTATTCTTGGCATCGCTCATGATTCTCTATAATCTTACCCATATTTCTGCTTATCAAATATCTCCTTATCCATCCTTCAAGACTTGGCTACAATTCTTCATATCTGCTACCCATATCTTCCTCTGGCTGTAGCATCATTTAATCTGTAGAAGGCCTCGTCTGCCTTTACTTTCAAACATCTAATTCTGTACATCTCATTCTCCACCACAATACTAAAATGCATAGAAGGCAGAGAGCATGACCCCCTCACCTTTGGATCCTCCATGGGAATTTGCATAGAGTAAAATACTCAACAAATGGTTATTGAACTTAATGAATTCTGATAATAGTGCAAATTCTCTGTTCATTGTATAAAATTTCATCTATGGCTGCTATGACCTTTTGCTACAAATGCTGGGTTAGTGAAATGCAGCCTCAAACTGAACAGGAACAATATGCATGATTCAGTCTAGTTCACTGAGGTTCAGGAATGCAGCCTCAGAGAAACAAACCTCTCTCAGATTTATGTGGGTCCTCCAATTACTTCCTCTATGTAGATGCTGACTAGTTCAGATAAGAAATAAAGTCAAAGAATGAATACTTTGCAAGAGAAATGAATGAGTAGACAATTTTTAAACAGCAGGACAGTATTCTACTACCTTTCTATTACCAAAATATTTTATAGCACATGTCACAGATTTCATTTTAATATACAGTATCAAAATTAGTTTCTTTTAAGATTGCCATATTTTAGCAGTTGAAAATCTGTTTCTAAGGAGCATTTAAATTTTAATGCATTTCAAATATTTTCTCCTTTTGTAATAAATGTAGTATACTTTCTGGATAGTAATAAGAAGGCATACAAGATAATGAGAGTAACATCAATAAATCTATTTGCATAGATTAAGGAAAATTTATCAGAAATAAGATTTTAAAACAAGGCAACCTATTGTCTATATTTCAGCTAGAAAGGGCATGTAACATAAAGACAAATACCCAGAAACATAACTTACATCTTGAGATAGCAATTAGAAAAACAATTTGTAACCAGACACAAGGAATAAATAGCTTTAAAAAAATAAGCTTAATATAATGCAATCAACCCTAATCTAATCGTCTATTTAATTTGAGTAAGACAATTGGTCTTCTGAAAAGAAAACAATAACTTCAAAAGATTATTCACAGACTCCTATTATGTTTGAAAGGCCTAATTTAAAGCAGGTATTTTAGAAATTATATTTATAAACAAGGGGAGAAAAGAGACATACAACTAACCTGTTCTGTAGTTTAGACTTAGATTCAGCATCTGCTGCCAATTTCATCAATGATAAATTCTGGAGCTTTTTTAAAAAACTAATTATATTTAGCACAAAAAAGGGAAGGCATAGAAAATAAACAAACTCAACTCAAAACAAAACAAATAATTTGACTTAATTTAGTTTACCATGAAGCCTCCAAGCCAATTTAATAATTTTCTTAAAACTATGTTGAAGATAGGTAAAAAGAGAGGATATGATGTAGGAAATAGGTAACATTTCACAGCCTTCTTTCAGGCCAAAATGTTACTTACTAAATGTGAAATTTCAATGAAAACATTTACAATTGTTTCGTCTATATAATTTCCTCTCCCTTCTCTGTACTGCATACCACTCTAATCTTCTCTAATGAGCTTTCTCTTTTTCATATCATAGTGAACTCTCTACAAGGTTGTATCTCCCGGACATAAGGACTGCCACCAAGAAAGCTGAATTATTTCTCGTCACTTCAACTTCCTCAGAGAACCTTGGATATATTTTATTTTCAATGCATGCTTGTTGAATCAAAGTGAAAAACCACAGCTTTGTCACCATATAATCATTCCATTAAACAAGAGATATTATTCTGCTTTGCTTTACTAAAGAAAGCTTTTCTTACAAAAAAAAAAAAAGCATTCAATAGAAAAGGTAAGAATAGAGTGTTTTACCCTAAAAGAAGAATACTGAGATGAAACAGTTTCTCAGTAAGTAGACTCACCTCTGAGGTTGAGTGCTAACTACACTACAAAACCCAAGTTCCAGAGTGTCTTTATCACCTAAAAGATGCTTAAGAGTGTCATGTTTCAGCAACATCAAGTATTTTATACACAAATCTAGAAAAAAAGCCAAGGAAGAAGTACATACAACCTATAAGCAAAAAGCTATGTGGAAAATACGGGGATAATACGTTAACTAAATAGGAAGCTAAACATAGAATGCATTATTCAATAAGTGTATTAAAATCGAGATAAGCGAATGCTTTGAGAGTCTGGAGGCAACAAACCCGCTAACTGACCTCCAAAGTCACTTTGAGATTTGATGAGCGCTCATTCTGTCCTCAAATGTCAGAAGGTTCAGCAGAGTGATTTAGTTTTAAAGGGTCTAATTATAATAAAAAGGGTAATATGGCCATATGTTGTATTAGTGTTAATTATTAATACTGAGATTAAAAAAGAAAGGGCTGAGAGTTCAGTGAGCATACTAATTGGACTGTTTTTTTTCAGCTTGTTTTCCTCATCAATGTGAACATTTTGCAGCAGTTCAAAGAAAATGCACACCTGACCAACACTCATTCAACTGGAATGCTAGGTGTAAAATGTAAAACCGTGTGTTTTTTTAAAAAGAGAATAGGGAATGTGGGAAGATAATAATGGCTTCATCCACCCAGAATGAAAAAGAGCACAGAGTTGGGTTGATGTGCTGCTAGAAGATAGAATTCTTTCTTCCCCTCATTTTAGGTCCTTTATATGTTTAAAGGACATTGCTCCTGGTGGTTGCCCTTGTCAACCTACAAAAATGAGAAGTTCAGCAAAAGGTGTTCAGGGTCAGAATGTCATCCTTACCAGTAATTACAGGATGCTTTCTTTGCAAGACTAAACATTTTATAACCTTTTGATGAGGAAGCCATTGTGTTATGTCCAATCCAACCAGTAAGTAATAATCACAATCATTTAACATTATTTAAATAATAGTAGTAAATAATTGTATCAGCCATTAATATCGTGAAATTATGGCTGCTGTTATACTTATAAATTATTGGGTGCTGTTATCCTATTTAGTTTCTCCACAATCATTCTATGACTTATTATTGAAAAAAGTGGGGCTAAGAGAGGTCAGGGAATTACACTATTAGTAAGAGGAGAAATCAGGATTCAAACTGATATCATCAGATTTCAAAGCCTGGTTTTAAACCACTGCATTCTATCCACAACATTGCCTCTCCTGCTCTGGAACTAAAATCTCCTTTAGGTCCTTTTAGATTGTGCGGCTCATTTTGCTGGAAAGCTGCTGTACATACATCTGCATTGACTGAAACCCAGTGCAGAGACAGTCTTTATAATCACTGCTCCTCTCTAATAAATCTGAAGAAGTGGGAGTAAGCAGGGATCTCCTGAGTGAGGGCATGTGGACTTCTGGAGGACACTTGGGGATAGGGGCCATTTCACAGGTGGCTGGGAAAGTAGAAGGTGCGGCCTCCGCACCGGCAACTGGAGTGACATGGTGACATGCAGAGCCACGAAAATGAATCCTTTCCAAGGAACGTTAGTCTCTTCCTCCAGAAAAAACGTTGCGGAGCATTTGTTTCATGGTATTCTGTTTGCAACATTAACAAGCGCATGAGCATCTCTGGGAAGACAGAGAGGCAGCTGTGCTACATATTTCAATCTAAATTGAAAACAGCACAAGCCTACAGTGACTGGATGACAGTAGCTTACAGGTGACTGCTGAAAATTGGGTGGGTGGGAGGAAACTAGAGAAAGAGAAGTCCCTTTATCTCACAAAAAGATATGACTTTCATCTATATGCTCATTACCTATAGTCATATAAAAATGGTGGTTCATTCTCAAATAATATTTCATGAAGACAGCCGTTTATTTCTGAAAGCAATGTGAAAAGCGCATGGCAGATACCAAATGGGTTTGTGGTGGGCTGTAACATGTTTTAACCTTCAAGGGGCAATGTAATCTAAACACTAGTTAAAGCATGTGGAGTGAGAATGAATGAAGCAACAATTAAGTATAGCTTATATAAGTCTGAAAAAGCAGAGAAAGTTTGGAAGTGGGGAATTAAAAAAATATCAATATATACAAATCAAAATTATTTCTTAAATACCTGAGAGAATCAAGAGGCATAAAATTATTTAGGCATTTAGAGTGGCCAAATTTAACTTTTTAAAAATTTTCCCCATGGATCAACTGCTATTTTCCTGGTTTTATTTAATTTTATGGTAAACTACTTGTAATTTTACCTAGAGAAAAATACATACTGTTTTCCACCCTTTGATCACTCTTACTCTAACCAAAGTTTACACTCACTGTCAAGAAAATAAAAAAGTAAATGTGCTTATTCTACCGGGAGATCATTTAATCATAATTAATATATTTTAAGGATATTGCACCCAGGGCTAGAGCAGATCTACAGGTGGCTCTTGTACAGTGTGATTTGAAAGAGGCTCCAAAACTACCTCCCCCCTTGGCTTATAGTGGTACCAGCCTTGCTCCCCATTAGGCTAGAAATCACATCACTGCACTCAGTCCACTACTTTGATTTATCTTCTATAAGATGCATATGGTATATGGGTTGCAAGGAAGGCCCTAGAATTACCTTTGCCCTGCCCACATTAGCACATATTATCAAATTTGCTCACCATCTCGCTAAGAGACCCAAAGGTCTCTTTCTGTTCCAGAGAGTAATTGGATGTGAGGAGAGAATTGTAGATTGCTGGTTCTGGCTAAGATTTTAGAGTTAATTGAGTTAATTGCCTTATTAGATGACCAGAAGCAGACCCAGATGGAGAAAGTGACCTACACAATCCTAATGGCAAAACTGGAATTAGCGGTCAAGTGGAACATTTTTTTATATTTGAGTTGTTAAATAATACATCTGCTCAAGCGATACATAGCAAAGACAAGCTAGCCTTGCAAGTATGATTCAGCGGGTACTTTGGGAAGAGTAAAGAGACCATGGCATGAAAGCAGGGGCCAAAATAAATATATACAATTGACCTAAAGAAATTGTGAAATACCACTCCAAGGGAAAGTGTGAAGGCTCCTATGTAATTAAGAGCAGGGCAAGCTTTTGCACAACCAATGCCTGCCCTTAATGTGATCATGTTTTCAAACCTAATGTTTGGTTTTCACTTCAATTATCAATTCATTACTATAGGTTTTATTTTAACATTTCATCTTCAAATATTTTATCATTACTCAACTTCCCACCTTGAATTCCATATTTTAAAATATTTGATTCCACTAAATGTATTTTAATAAAATAATAAATAACCAGTTTCCTCCAGTCTTATCAAAGGATCAATTTGAATAATCATAATATTGATAATAATTAATGTAAAAGGAACAAAACTATATTAGTCTTCTTTTTCATGTATAATTCATAAGGGTTTTAAAAATTTTTTAATGGAATAATTTCCATTATTTATTTCCAGAAACCCATGGGATGAATGTAAGTACCCCAAATTTGGATTTATCAAATTAGTGGGTCTCATTCTAATTATTAGATCAGGTTTTAAGAAATTATATCTTAGAGTGCATTTTCTTTCCTAAGCTAATAAGAGAAAATCTCATTTGGCATCTGTCACTAATGTGGGTTGGAATATAAGGTAAAGCTTGTTATATAAAGAGTTAACCCACATGCCTTCTTAATGGAATTTTATTTATTATGCTAAAGTATAGAAACCAGACAAAGGCTTTTGTAAAACATATGCATTTCACTGCCTATCTACTTACATTTTCCTGTAATTAGTTGTATCCTTACTATAGCATCTGTGAAAACTTATTTTTATTATTAGCTACCCCAACTTATAGTCAGTTACATTATGACATTGGAGTGTTAGAATGTTGTATATCATTGTACTGAAAATTATCTTCTAAATTTTACAATGAAAGTTTATCCAAAACCATGTTATAACTGCATAGTTTCACATAGGTTAAAATTCAAGGAAAATATTTGAGGTAATAATAATTAGAAACTAGGACAGCATCCAAAATGATATTTTCATGGAAAATCCAATACAAATCCTGATTAAAACCTAACCAAGCAAGACACCACCGATTACCTGGATTCCAATTAAATATGACAAATGAATACTTGACAGGTTTCAATCCCAATTCTATTTATGTCAGAATGACCCATTAAAATTGAAAATGAAATTACCAGAATGCAAGCAATACAATTGCACTTTATAGCTGGTCTGAAAACTTGGACCTGACCAAACCCTTATTCAAATGTCAAGGGCTACATTCGGATCACCCAAAGTGAATCACATATCCTTCTACTCCTTTTGCCATTACCTACAGAGCAGGGCTAACATGAATCACAGCTAGCAGATGACAAATCGTTATGTAAACTCTGAATTTCAAGTGTCAGTCACGTACAAAGTCAGGAAAAATCAGACATATTATGATGGTCCTTACTATTGCCAAGACTAAAAACATGGTTATAAAAAATAACTAAGAGCCTTCTTTGGGAAATGTTTCTTAGTAAACTTACTAGTCTCTTAACAGGCTCATCTGTTTAACTTCCCATGACATGCATGTTTATTAAAAGTAATCATTACATGTTTGTCATATTGTAATATTGTTCATTATTCATCATTTCCTTCTTATTTTGAAGGCACTGAATCACTTAAACTAAAAAAAAAATACATTAAAGTGTGATCATAATGCCAATGATACAAAGTTTTTCTATTAATATAGCTGACATAAAAATACTTAAGTATTCATTGTTGTTTATGGTGAGACAAGTACTTTTAAAAACAAAATTATATCGTATCATCAAAAGGTAATCACGCATATAGTAATGCCCTTAAATCAATTAATCCTGCCTTCCTGGGTGTGTGCATGCTTGCATGTGCATATGTAAAATATTATTACAGTGTATTAAATTTAATTTTTACTTTTGTGCAAAGCATTTTAAACATATTTGCCTTAAACATATATTCATCAGCACTCCAATGCATATCAAATATGTTTATACTTATTTCAAAATCACTAAAGTTAATTCTTAAAGACCATATCAAATTCCCATCAACATAAGCACACACCACCATACACACAGATAAGCATGCCTTTATAGCCATAAGGCAAAATGCCTTTTAAATTCTAAATTAATCAGGAGGGATTATCAAGAATCAGACCCTGACATCATATCTTCTCACCCAGATAGCAATGTGGAAAAATAATTATTTAACATTGTTTAGTTTAGCAATAATTTCACTTGGGGTCACTTTTGACATGTCACTCTCTAGTGTTGAATTTTAATATTAATAGTTAAAACTCTAGAAATAAATCAGTTTCTTCTGCATTAATATATTCTATTTGCATATCATCACTAAAGAAACTGCTATGTAACAAAAAGAATGTCTTATTTCACTTGGGGGATGAAATGATAAAAAAAATTAATTTCCAGTTTTCATGAGATAAAATGTTTGTGATTCCCCTTACTTCCCCTACATATAATCTCTTTTTATACTTGAAATAATAATAAACTTAGTAAGAAATTCACCATTCCATTATTAGACATAAACCTATTCCTCAGGCATTTACTCAGATCCTGAAATCCAAAAAATAAATCACCTCATTGTCTTTGGGAACATAAATGAATGCATAAACTTTTATAGGTACTATTCGCAATCATAATTCGGTAACTTAGAGAAAAATGTGCATAAGGCCAATTGTTGTGGTAATTATGAGGATCATCTCACAACAGAAAGAGAAATAGAGTACTATGATTTGTTTTCCTCCCATTTCCTTACACAAAAGTGAGAAAAATCGTATACTTAAGTGAGAGGGGAATTCTAATAGCATTTACAATATACTTTCAAGAACAAGATAATACCATTCGCCTTCTTGACTCCATGTCAGCTATCATTGAAGAAAGGTTTGAAATGCTTTTCTAAATGTCTAGGAGAAGAAAGAGTAGAGCAAGTGTGTTGACTATCATTTTCTTTCACTAGGACAGGACAGTTGCAATTGAAGAAATAGTTGCATGACAAAAATGAATAGAAGAAAACAATAACACATGACCTTTCTCAAATTGCTCTCATTTCAGTATTATGCACTGATTTAGTTTTTTTTTTTTCATAACAGATACTACTTTTATTTGTAACTGTTTATTTCTGACAGGCTGTCTAACAATGGTGAATTTTACCTATACAGTTATGTTCCCTTACTTAGCATTCACTTTAGGAAATATTTATGATTTCAAATAGAAGGGTTTTAGTGTCAGCTGTTTTATTTTGGGTTTAGACTGACCTTCACGAGGCTACTTGTTACGGCTCGCTAGCGTGATTATGTGTGTGGATGTTGTGTTTGCCCCTACCATTTTCCATATGCTCTGCCTCACCAACACTGCCATCCGGCGTGGTCCTCTCATAGTTGTCCTCTGGGAGTGGAAGGGCACCCAGTCTTGGCCCTGATGAACTCTTACTGCTTGGTGTTTCTGACTCCTCCAGCCCGCTGTCATAGCAACTCTGCAGTGACCCCTGATGTGGGTCCTGAGGCTGACTCACAACAGAAAACGTCACTCTACGAAATGGCTGTAAAAGAAAAGATTCTGAATGTCACTAAGGTAGAAGATAGTCAATGATCTTATTAAAAATACATAAATTACATACATTAAGGTCTACTGACAACTCATTCAATATAAAATGGTTAACATGATATGATGAAATCTGTTTGGTTAACGCCTTATTTTCTGAGGCAATGCCTACCTAGAACTTAGATTTTATTATGGACAACCTGAAAATTTCCTTTCTGAAACAGAGATTAGAAAACAGCAATTTCACTAAAACACACATTTAAATCTATGTTAGTTCCATTTATTCAATCTTTATCTATTCTGTAGTCTTCACTTCAAATATGTTTTTCACAAATGGACTCTATAAAAACAAGGGTCAGTGGTTTGAGAAAGCAATAAATATTTAATTAATACATTGTAAGACTTCATTTTAAACACATTTTCCATATGATCTAATGGTTTAAAAATATGTGTTCTGGCAGATGACTTAAACTATTAAAGGTACAGCTGATGAGTAGGAATTCAAATGCAGTTGCTAGAAAATAGGAATATATTTCTTACTTCATTCATATTAAACAAATTACCTATTGACCTTGAAATTTTGAGGGTAGTATTGAAATAATAGATAAAAGTTTTCTTAATCAGGGAATGGAAAATGAACTAAAAATTTAATTGTATGTGCTTTTTATGACTACAGTTTGTTCTAAAAGAGTAACATCATGTACAGCCTTTAGACTGGATTTTTAAAATGTTGCAAATCTTTATCTAATTGGACCCCAAAATTTGCAATGATACTGACATTGGCTGGACTGAAGATTTACTATACATGGAATTTACACATGAGACCACTGACAGTTTCCTCAAACCACATTGCTCTGCACACAGAAGATACTCACCAAAGTATATTCTACTGAACGATGATATTTTAATGACAATGTTAAATTTAGGAAAGAACACCGAGGGTCATGGAAATATATTGTCACTTCAAGATGTGGCAATATCTAATTCTATTTTAATGAGTCTCAAATCTTTTAGAATCAGTCTTTACTAATGCAAGATATTCAAAATATATAAGAAAATACATAGTTTATAGTTATAAATTGACCAAAGGAAAATGAATAAGAAATCCTAAGAAATGATGTTTCATTTTCATATAAAAGTAGGAAACAGGACAATGGTGGGTTGTTTATACACTGGTTCCACCAAAGTTGATAGGATAGCAGAGAAACAGGTGATAGGTATGTTTGCAATGACAAATGTGCAAAATAATCGTTTTTCTATAATGTGTTATATAATAAATGCAATGAATCTATCTGTGCATTTTATTTTATTAATTGCCTACCTTATTTTGAATGTGAACACTTTAATCTCCATGAAATATTTTAGGTTCCATATTAAACTCAATGATGAAAAATGTTTTAATTTTAAAATACAGAGATCAATATATATTCTAAAAATACTTATACTCATGAATGCTTTCTTTAATATGAAATGTTTTACTGAAAATAAAATCTGAATAAAAAATAATTCACAATAAAAATTTAAAGTAGAATATCGCCCAATGGATCACAAACTACCCATCAATCATTTCTATCTGGTTTATAACAGATCCCATTAAAACTGCAGAGTACAATATCAGTTTGTATTACTATCCCTTAAACCTTATTTTGATAATTTTTAATAATTAAAATTACTGTGGCAAGATTTTCAAGTTGGTAATGTGAACCAAATTAGTACATGCCGGGAGCCGGTCGATCCTTGCTGTTTCAAGGGACCTGGCATATATGGAATACTGTTCTTAATATGTTTGCTCACCTTCTTGGCGCTGTGTTTTAACCAAGGTCACCTCTCCGAGAAAGGTTGTTTCCCCAGGTAGGGATTTTCCCCTGAAGTTAGGGAGGGAATAAAACCCCTCAACTAAGTGCCAGGCAGGTAATTAATCACTTTAACTATGAACAATCATGCATAAGCTACATAATCTTTACTCCCTGGAATGGAGATAAGAAACGCCCTAACCTTTGTAATAGAGATTGATAGGATTGAGTCAACTGGTATAAATACAGATGTAACAAGACAGAAAGAGACAGAACTTAGAACACAGAACTTAGAACACAGAATTTAGAAGAGAGAACCTAAAGACAGAACCTACACAGAACCTACAGACAGAAGAACTTCGCTGGAGAGAACATGGCAAAAGATCCTGGACTGAACCTGACTACAGAAATTGGCAAGAGAACCTGACTAGAACCTGGTGACTGAACCTGGCTGGAGAACCTGGACAGAACCTGGCTGAAGAACATAGCGAGGGAACATGGCTACAGAACCTGGCTGGAGATCCGAAGCAGAACCTCTCTGGAGATCCAGACCAGAACTTGGCTGGAGATCCTGGCTAGAGATCCTGGCTAGGTTGCTGATCACCTGAACGCTGTCTCCGTGTCCTTCCTTCTTCGCTGACTCCGTCCACACCTTTGGGGACCCCTGGACCTGCTGGGGTTGGACCCTGGCAAGTACAGAATACTAAATCCTGAATTCTGCAAAAGTTAAGCTTTAATATCAATAGTCAATCAGACATGTAAATTTACATAGATTGATAGATAGATAGGGAGATGATAGATAGTCAAATATTTTATCATTCTTCATCATCAGGTTAGGTCTATTGAGAAGACAACTTTTACAGAAAAAAAAACTTATAACACAGAATTCCTATTATTTTTATATTCCAGAAATATTGAAACCAAAAATGTAAAGCAATTCGTCAATTGTGTGACAGAAAGAATGAGTTTGCGTTATGAATAACTGTCACCTTGTTAATTACTGATATTCTGAATTAGAGTGGTTTACATGGTAATTCTTAAACCACGATGTAGCTTAGAGCGACCCAGAGCACTTGAGAAAAATCGTAATGCCAATAATAGTCGCACAATGAAATAAGCATTCATTGTGGGACTGGATATCAGTGGTTTATAATATCTCCCCAAGTGATGAGAAGGCAAACAGAGTAAGGAGAAACTCTACAACTGAGAGAACATATGGGAAGATGATAAAAAAACAAAACACTAAACTGACCCAGGAAACTAGCTGGCCCCCTAAGTGTCCACAGAGTTCCCTCAAGAGTTAGTAGAATCATTGTTCCATCTTGAGATGCAAAAGTATTGACATGAAGACTTCTAGTGACCTGAGGTGTCTGAGCTTTGTATTTTTCTGTTTATGATAATAATTTCACATCCTACACAGGCAAACTGGTCCTTCTAAAAGAGGCAAGATAAGAAGAGCGTGAGGAAGAGTGTCGGCCTTCCAGCTCTTTGAAACTGTGAAGATGTGTTTGAAAATGAAATGAGTTATGAAAGAAAAAGATCTCCAAGAAAATCATTCCAAAAATTCTGAGTGGGATATGTGTGAGAATTATAAACAGAAGGAAGCAGAAGTCAACGATTTCATTTAGGCAAATGAATGATGTAATTAGAAGGGTGAAGTTAAAGATAATGATCTGGCAATTTTTTACAGAAAAGGGCTGAAAGAACTATTGAAGGCAGAAGATTATGTTAAAAAGGGTGAACTATGAAGAAACAGTAGTGAGAATGGGCAGTGTTGCTGATTAGATTTAGTCATTAAATCATGATACCTACATTTATTGTGTATACATTATAGTTTCCAAGGACGTTCCAACAATGCTTCTACACATTTAAGAAATTAAACCTTATTGCTATGTAAAGACAGACAAAACATAATATGACCAAGTTTCCAATAAAATAGAGGTACAAAAAGATGCTTGGGAGCTTAGGGTAGGCATTGCAAAGGAGAGATTTGTGGTTTGAGAACTCTAAACGAAGTTTGATAGATAATAGGGATTGGAGCTCTGATTATAGATTCCATAGTTGTAGCCAGCAGCAAATAATAAAAATGAGGGTGCATAAGAAAACCTGGTCGCTTTGGAAACTCAGAAGCCAAGGAAGACATCACTTCTAAAAAGAAAGAAAATCTTCTATGTTCAAAAGCATCAGAGACATGGAGAAGAATGCTGACTACCATATGTCCATTGGATTCATCCATTAGAAGGTCACTGTGGCGATGAAATCTCTAAACTCTGCAGAACAATCATAGATTAGACCAAAGGAAGTAAAAGACCAAAATGTAAATATATGGAAAAAAGGAGAAATTGGAGATGGATTGTTAAATTAAAAATGGGACATATAAGAGAAGTGGGGTCACAGTTAAAAGAAAAAGATTTATTCCCAGCTGGCGTGGCACAGTGCTAGAGCGTCGACCTATGAACCAGGATGTCACGGTTCGATTCCCAGTCAGGGCAAATGCCGGTGGAGGGCTCAGTCCCCTTTGTGTAGGAGGCAGCCGATCAATGGTTTTCTCTCATCATTGATGTTTTTATCTCTCTCTCCTCTCTGAAATCAATAAAAATACATATATTTTTAAAAAGAGTCCAACTATCTTTAATTTAAAAAAAGAAAAAGAAAAAGATTTGTGTTAACAGTTTAATTTATCTATATTTTTTCTCTTTCTTCGTGGTATTAAAAATGTGCTTCAAGATAAGTATTTGAAGATGCAAGCAAAAAGGGGTGCTTATAACATAAGGTGGTTGGGAACTAAATAGAATTAAAACATAAATAAAATAAAAAATAAAATCACAGAGGCAAGGTAAATAGCATATATGATGAGGAAATTCATGCATGGGGCATGTGTGTATGTGTGTGTTTAATGAGGAAAAAAATGTACATTAGAAACAGCAGAAAAAGATTCTATTCCAAGTAACTCTATTGATTCCTATTGACCTCACACAAGTTAGCTGACCCTTGGTTCTTATGCCTTAGGCTCAGGGTCTGTAAAATAGAGATAATAATATCTGCCCCTTAGGAACTTAAATTCCCTGAGAAATAATGAGATAGTTTATAAAAAGAGCCTTAAGCTCCCTCAAAGACATATACTATAAAAGGCATTATACCTCAGGCCACAGCTATACAGCTACATAACTAGAACTATTTCCCACTATGTTTTAGGTTTATTTTTTTTTTAAATATAAGAAATACATATCATTTTCCCAGTAATTCACAGTGCTTCTAAATAGAATTTTTAAAAATCATATGAAATTTCAAACCTAATTCTCCTATTAATGCACTAAGTTTTTATTGTTTTAAATACAACTTGTTTGTAAAACAAATATGCACATATAACACAAATTTTTCAAAAGCTGTTTGAATCCAATCACTTACTAAGCATTCACATTTCTATATTTGATTATTTTAGAATATCATTTCTCAACTAGTTTTTTATTCCATTATGACACATTGTGGAGACTAACTTCAAGACACACCCTACTATGAGAACTTCCCAGATATTTTACAGGTTATTACAAATATATTAAAAGGTAACTCCCCATAATATACAATCACTGGAATATTCCAGTCCCCAAATGATGGAAATGCATTAGAGTTGACACTAATTTAAACCACCGTAGCCTGGGAACCAGCATTCTTCGCTCTTAATATAATTTTATTTGATTTATTTCCTGGAAAGTTATGGGTCATATGAGGAGTTGGGCAAAGGTGTTAATGGAGAGGACCTCTGTCTTCTATTCTTGCACTCAAACCATGGGTGGTCCTGAGGCTGCCTCTTCCCATCCTCCCTCCTCACTAGAAATTCTAGTGAGCCCAAGGTAGGGATGTGTGACTGCAATAATCATCCTATATAATAAAAGGCTAATATCCAAATTGTCCCCTCCACCGGGAGTTCGACCAGTGGGCAGAGCTGGCCGGCCAACCACCTGCGGCCCCTTCCCCTTGCTGGCCCCGCCCCTGATTGCCCCCCCACCCCGATCAGGGGTGGGGCCGGCCGGCCAATCTCCCATGTCCCCTCCCCATGGCCAGCCTGGCTGATCAATCAGCCCCAATCGGGCGGGCCAGCCAGACCCCACCCGTGCACGAATTCTTGCACTGGGCCCCTAGTTTCCATATAAAATTAACCTCATAGCCTTGAAAGGTCAAACATAGCAAATAGAATATTTTTAAGTTGGGTGCTGTGGGGTATACAAGGTTTCATATTCAATAAATGCATTTGCTCATTAATATTTTTTTCTGAAAAAAAAAGTGGACAGATGTTAAAACCAGTACCCTGGGGAACTTGGGACCAGGAGAAAGACAGGCTGCTTAGATGAGGAGGGGGGCTAGAATACATTTGGATTACAGGAATAAGGCTGGTGTTCTAATTACATTATTGCAAGGGGTAAGGCATTTATGAAAGGACAATGTGGTGAGCATTCGATTTATTTATTTACTTTTTAAACTGCACCTCCGTGATTGATAATATAAGTTACCAAACAGTAAACCTACATCTGGGCATCATAAGAGCTTAGAGGTCACTCAGGTAGGTCCTAGCAGCCAGATCTCCTCCTGCTCTTATTCAGAGGGCTCAAGGGAAGTTAAATTCCCACATTTCAAATTCATTAGAGGACTGAACCATTTTCTAAAAAGTGATTTTTTAAAAATATCTAAAAAGCTGATGTCCAACTGAACTACAACTATCACAAGTGCCTCATTTTGGTATTTTATCTTGCAATATCATTATTTTTTTTCTCTAATTTTAGAGAACCATATGATCACCCTTCTTTTCTGAAAGTGCTGATATAATAACATATACTACATACAATCTGCACCGGTCAGGAAATTAATTTTAAAATTAGCAGCAATATGTTATTCTGTTTTTGGAATACAAGCATTGCCAAACATTATAACATTTCCAAGTGCTATTTTTTTTAAAGTTATCACTAAGTTCATTTGCAGTTGCTAGGAAAAGCAATAGAGGTCAGATGCATATTAAAAGTAAACAATAATACCTCTATTTTTATCCATTCTTAATTGTTAGATTCAAAGGTAAACATCACACCATAAAAGCAAATATTATGTCCCATAAACAGACATACTTTAAAATATTTTAAATGCTTTAAAATATTTGCCCTTTGTCTACCGTCATTAGCAAAATCCTCTAATTTACAATCTGCACAATAAAAATGGATTGCTTTCTCTCACAGGGAAGTGGCTAATTTGAGAAGAGGAAACATAAAATAGCTGAACTTTTGGGAGTATCATATAATACACAATACTTACAGTAAAAGAGAAACAAGTATGAAGGTGAGAGTACAGACATTTTTCCCTTGGAATCCATTTCTTATAACCTAGTGGCACTGCATTTACAGCGATTTTATTTGCAAGAGGATAGGACCCGAAGGAAGCCACAGGAAAGAACTTCAGGTTAAATCTCCTTCCCTATTGAATACTGCTCTGTGTCTTACAGACAACTTTATTGGGACCTTTAAGTGCGCACCTTCCTTTTTAGCTTCAATAGTTTCTCCATAAATCCCCTTATCTGGAACTCACACACAGCTGTCTCAGTCGCATCAATTATTTCCAAATGGGCTGAAAAGGCTTTTTTATTTTTTCCAATTCACTTAGTTATGTCTATCAAACAGACTTCTAATGACTCTCTTTGTCAGTCATAAAGCCCTGAAACAGTCGTGGGCAGAACATTGCAGGACTAGAAGGAGGGCTGCATTTTATGTTTAAAGAGGAGCTAAGACTCTGAGCTCTTCCCCTGCGAGGGAACTGCTCCTTGATTACCCTGCAAACATTTTCAACCCGTGTCAGAGGCTACTGAACAAACATATCTCGGATTCCATAGTGCATTAGTTGGAATATGTCTGGCAGAACCTTCAAACAAACCTTAATCGGGTCTTTTAACTTTGAGGGCGTCTACCTTTGCTAACATCTCAAGGTTCTTCCTTACTTCAAACTGCCTTTCTTTCTTTCAAGTCAATAGCAGATGAAAGAACATTAAAAAGAAGCATGTTGAGACATTTGGATTAATTAAAACACTAATTTGGGGAAGGAGAAGTTAAATGACTTTATTTCTGTTGCCTTGTATGTAATTATATTTTGACACATTTGTTCACAGTTGTACTTTAGAAACTACAAATGCAGGTGATACTTCTTAGTTCTTAGTCCAGTTCAATATTAAATCAGAAGCTACTTAATATTACAAAGAACAATGAAGACAGTATTAAAATAGTAACTACTATGTCCCAGGAAAATGCTCTTCATTTTATTTATGTTGCCACTTCTCATACCATCCCCACGTGGGTTATATTAATATTCTGATTTCGCAAATGAGAAAAAAAATAAAAAATTTCAATGTTTAAACAACAGCAATAGCTACTTTAGCCTTAAATACAAATGGGATTCTTATATCTTCCCCATAATGAAAAATATTTGGGGGGGGGGGGGATGGCCAAAGCTTAAAATTCTTAGTAAATGTGTGCAAACACTTTTTTTCTCCTGAAAACAGTAAAAGTAGGTATTATGCTCTAAAACACAAATTGTGGATCCTCTATATTGTGGACATAATTATTCGATCTAGTTTTTGCTCTTTGTGCTAACTTCTTTTAAAATTAGTTCAGAAATGGCAAAATTTTTCTGTGAAGTATGAGAAAGTAAATAGTTTAGGCTTGGTAGGTCATAGCTCTGTGCCACAACTACTCAACTCGGCTACTCAATTCTCATTAAAGATGCAAAATTGAATAAGCATGGCCATGTTCCAATAAAACTTATCTAACGTTTTTATTTTTATCTTTTTATCTAACGTTTTTAAGTGTCATACAATTTTCCCACTCTGTGAAACATTATTTTTTAATTTGTTTCAACCATATAAAATTATTAAAAAATCAAATGTAAAAATTACAACTTTTCCATTTTATTCATATTTTTAAATGTTATGTGGGTTTTTCAACTAAAATATAAAGTCCTTATAAACAGTGTTTCTCCATTATGCTCCTCTTTCAATGACAGTACCTTAAAAATAATTTAGATTCAATTGTCACCTATTAACACATTTTGATATTTCTTAGTCTTTTTGGAAACAAATCTGAACAGGGGAATCTGGAGACTTGGATTCAAGCACTGGCTCTAATATTCAGTATGAAATCTAGGGAAAAGATCAATGTTTCAGCTATAGCACCTTCAACTTTAAAATGAAGGAGCTATAGTGGATGATATTTAATATCTTTTCCAGTTCCATAACTCTCTGAAACGAAGAATACAAGTGCATTGGATCAGGGGCTAAATGGTTGAAATCAATAATTTTAAAGTTGACTCTGTTCACCCATTAAGAAATTCCTTAGTACATTGCAAGGCATTGTAAATATTAATGCATCCTGGAATGTATTTACTCATAAAACAAAGATCGTGAACTAAAATTTGCACAATAATCAAACATTTTAGGTAACTACCTTAATGAAAAGTTATCAAGATGGTGAGGTACCCTCAGGCTTACCATCTCTGTGGAAAAGTAAAGACATTTCTCAATGCCAGCTCCCTGGAATAGGTTCATCTAAATCTTTCCTATCCTCTGAAACCACCTCCTCTGTGATTCCTTCTTTGACTCAATTAAAATAAAACTGTTCATTGAGTTCATGGAGGCTGTGAGACCTCATTCATCTCTCAACTGCATGATTCTAATAGCAGAGGTTAGCGAGGTTGGTAGGAAATACAGTGGTGAAAGCATGCTGGGCCATGATTGGATTTCATCTCCCAATTCATTTTAGACCCTACATAGTCCCTTGTAAGTTTCTATGTTTACATGCACAGAAAAACAGGAAGGCAGAGGGAGTCCTAGTCAGGAAAAAACCAATATTGACAGGCAACTAATGAGAAAAAGACTATCTTCACAATAACATTCAACCCAACAAAGGCTTATTAAGCACTTGCTTTGTGCCTACCACTGTGCCGAAAATCTACATGCTGAAAATTCAAGCATTAAGCTCCCTTGGGCAAGTGTAAATTTATCATACAAAAGCACTCACAGAATACAAGCAAGGATTTCTTTTCCCTTTTTTTTTCTTTTTGCTATTGTGATAATCAGCAAAAACTCGGTTCGCCTGCCGCTCAGTTGCTTTGCATGACTGCTCCTGCACACTGAGTCCCAGAAGCGGCTCAATGAGGTCGATAAACCTACGTCTTAAACTACGCAGCTGGAGTTGATCTGCTGCAGTTCAAGGTGAAATGCTGAAACCAAGTGAACTCCTATAGGAATGCCCAGGTTCCCAACTACTAAACACCACGAAATGAACAAATAAACAAAAATAAGAAGGACATAAAATCACCTTTTAAAAGCTACCTTCTAAGATGCACAGAAGCTTAGCAGCGCAGGTAGGCGCCTGCTTCATAAGCACCTCCCATACTAAAATGAATGAAAAAGAAATGTTCATTTTAGGATCCACTCAAAAGATGCTCCAGATTCTTCCTTCCTTCCTTCCTTCCTTCCTTCCTTCCTTCCTTCCTTCCTTCCTTCCTTCCTTCCTTCCTTCCTTCCTTCCTTCCTTCCTTCCTTCCTTCCTCCTTCCCTCCCCTCTTCTTTCTTTCTTTCTTTCTTTCTTTCTTTCTTTCTTTCTTTCTTTCTTTCTTTCTTTCTTTCTTTCTTCTTTCTTTCTTCTTCTTTCTTTCTTTCTTTCTTTCTTTCTTTCTTTCTTTCTTTCTTTCTTCCTTTCTTTCTTTCTTTCTTTCTTTCTTTCTTCTTTCTTTCTTTCTTTCTTTCTTTCTTTCTTTCTTTCTTTCTTTCTTTCTGCATTTCATCTGAACTGCACTGGTGAATCTATTTAGGCAACTATATGCTAGTACATTTAAAAACATTCAGCTTTTCTGCTTGGCTGGCATGGCTCAGTGGTTGAGCATTAACCTGTGAACTAGGAGGTCACAGTTCGATTCTGGTTGGGCTGGGTTGCGGGCTGGATCCTCAGTGTGGGACACGGAGGAGGCAGCTGATCAATGATTCTCTTTTATCATTGACTAGAAGCCAGGTGCACGAATTCGTGCAGGGAAGGGGTCTGGCCAGCCTACCCCGTTCCGGGCCGATCAGGCCGGGCCAGCCAGGGGGAGGGGTAGCAGGCAGTTGAAGTCCCGGTTGAGGGGATAATTTGCATATTAGCCTTTTATTATATAGGATGTTTCTATCTCTCTCTCCCTCCTCCTTCTTCTCTGAAATGAATTAAAAATATATTTAAAAACAAACAAAAAACTTTGAGCTTTCCATATTCTATGGAATAGAGGTTTCTATACTTAAGCAGTTTCTCTGGTCTGGTTGGATTAAAATGTCTGACAGGAATCAAGACAGACAAATAGAGTCTGTCTGTGAAGTGTCCCTTAAGCATTTAACCATGTAAGTAAGTTAGCCTAACTGTCGAGCAAGAGTCTTCTGATATACAGGTAAAGCTTCTGCTACCCAGGCAAACCCATATCCTCTGCCATCGCTCCTGGCTCACCGGTTTTATCTTACTTATCTGCACTTCACTGAAAAGAAAAGCTACCAGTGTCCACAAGGGAAAAAAAATGTATTCAAATGCCCTGTATATGCTAATTTCCATTCCTTAGTACAAGTCAAGTGAGTCCAAAAAAATCAGAGAAAGTGGGATTCATAGGGGAATAATAGACTCCAATGGTGTCCACATCCCAATTTCTGGAGCTAGTGAATAGGTAACCTTACATATAAAGAGATATTTAAGATTGCAGATAGAATTTGCTAATGAACTGACCTTATATTAGGTTATCTGGGTAGGCTCAATGCCATTGAAAGGGTTCTTCAAAGTAAAAGGCGGAGGCAGAGAACCAGGTTAGAGCAATATATTGTCGGAACTATATTCACGGTCACAAGCTTTGAAGAGAGAGGAAGAGGACACATGCCAAGGAGGATCAGTGTCCTCAAGAAGCTATTAAAGGCAGTGAAGGGAAGGGAGCAGATATTCCTCTAGAGCAGTGATTTTCAACCTTTTTCATGGCACACATAAACTAGTTATTAAAATTCTGGGACACACCAAAAATATATTTTTTGCTGATCTGACAAAAAATAGGTATAATTTTTATTGATTTACAAAAATAATAATAATAATAGTAATTACCTACCCTATTTGCTCCAAAGTGACTTTTTAAAAAAGCAGTTGCCTATATTTGTATATAAGGATTTCTGGTACCTAGAATAAAGCATTCAGAGGAAACCTTATTATGTATGAGCCGTGACCAGTAAGATGCAACTCTATTGTGTGACTTATATGTTTACTAGTGGCCCAGTGCATGAAATTCGTGCACATTAAAAGAGAATTAATTAGAGGAAATATTTTAATATTGCTATTTGCCCTTTCTCTATAATAGAAGTGTTAGAGATGAAAGAAAATTAGTAAAATGTATATGAATATCTCCCTCCTGTCAGAGTCTGGGGCACGCCACGGGACCCACAGTCAAGTCCCCTCCCACCCGCATGCGCCTCGAAATTGTGAGAGACCCAGACTGGCTGGCCTCACCCCCGTCAAGCCCTACAGGGCAGGGGGCGCAGCCTCAGGTCCCCCAGCACAGCCTCAGGTCCCCTGGCCCGGCGCCGGGGAGGGGGGTGCAGCCCTAGCACGAGGGCATGAGGGTGTTATGACCATTTGCATATTAGCTCTTTATTATATAGGATGTTTCGAGATAGGGCATTCACACCAGAAGGCTATTGTGTTGGTTATTGTCATTTTTTTTTTTTAATTTGGGAAAAGAGATCAGTGCCTCTGACTAAATAGTCAGGTACTACATATTTTAAAAAAAATTTTGCAGCACACTGGTTGAAAATCATTGCTCTAAAGCATCCATAGCAAACACCTTGATATTAGCCCAGCTAGACCCATTTTGGGTTTCTGACCTCAAACACTGTAAGGCAACAAATTAACATAGCTTTAAGCCATTAGGTTCTTGGTAATTTGTACAGCAGCAATAGAAAACTTATACAGTAGGCATGGAGCCTGGGTATGGTAGGGAGGAAAGAGAAATAAATCATTTGGGTTTAGGCTTTACATTTATAAAAGAGGTTAGAAGCATCATTCAAATTTAAATTTGTGTTCCATTTTTGGGCCACTGCACTGTATAGCATTGAGAACTAGCATGTGATTCTAATAATTACACCTATTCTAGAAAGCACTTAAATGTACTGTGTTGCTTTATTTGATGTTGAAAGTGTTTAATAAGTGTAGAGATGTTAAAATAATCCTTATAACCTTATTTTCATATTCATTATTCATTTAGTACAGTGACAATATGAATAACATGTAAAACAAGACAAAAAATGAAGTGGACTAGGTCTGTATCCACCTATCCATAAGAGGAAAAGCACTTCAAATTTATATTCCTGTCCCCTCTTATCAGATAACTAATATTGTATTTGCAGAAATCCAGGATTTATTTTCAGCCATAATTTGAAAATGTAACTGAAATTATCTAATATTCCCACATATTATTCCAATATTAAGTGCCACAAAAGCAACTCATTTCATTTATTGTCCCCTTGAGGAAAAAAAAAAGGTTGAATTCTTAGGCTTACAGGAAAGGGACAGTTTGGAATATGAGAGAAAAACAAGTAAATCCATGAGGCAATAACATCACAGTACAATAATATTTTATTACCACCACTACTATTTGGCTTGCTAAACCTGTTTATATTTCATATTCAAAAGATACGTAGGGAGCCATATCTAAAATAATATATTTTTTATTCCTTTCTTTTGGGGTTTTTACCTTATGACTTTTTTAAGCCTCTTCCCCACCACCACCACCACACACACACATAAGTTTATATACATGACCATTTTGTACCTATAACTTAATTGAGATTTAGTTTTCACTTTAAAAGCACTAAAATGATAACACTTTGGGCACCCATAGTTGCTGAAATTCATCACAGTCTATTAAAATGTTTGACTCACCAGTACGTCTGCTCCTTAGATCTCATTATATGCATGCTACGTACTAAGAAATAACATGAACAATAAACCATGTCATTAAGTTAAATCTTGTATTCTGGGGGAAACAAAATTGTCCTGGCATGGCTTTTTTATGCTTAACTTCAGTTTTTAGAATGACAATTGCTTACATTGGCAGGTTGTGAATTAACTAAAGATGGTGTTTATTACCTTCACCCAGTCTGACAGAGGACCCTACAGAAATCCGTGGCTGAGCAAGGGGCTTGCACACTGCAACAACTGATCAGCAGATAAAAACCTTTCTAGGGGGTGGTCAGTAATCGGTAGCAGTCATTTTTCCAGAACATATTGCAAGAAGGCAAAGCCTCCTTAATGATATAGTTGATAGTGTCTGTACTTAAAATGCAAGTGATATTCCCTGAGACTCATTGATTGCTTGCTATGTGTCCATTCTAAGCTTATTTAATTGTCACAGGAGCACTATGGGGTAAATGAAGAAACCAATGCCCATGGAAGAAACTTGCCCGAAATCACACAGTTGCTTAGTGAGTGATCCACAGCCCGGTTCTTACTCATCAAGAAACAGCTTCACCTTGATTGAACCCTGAGCCGTTGATGGACAATAAGACTTCTGCATATATTGACGAGAGCGCTGGTATAACTAAACTGTATTCTAGCACAGACCGGCTTATTTAAAACTAAAGGCTGGCAGAACAAGTCCTCACTCAGGTAAATAACGCCAATTATTTTAGCCACTTCTGCCAGAGGATTTGCAAAGGTTCCTTCGGCTGAAAAATTACACATTCTGATTTAAATGCCACTGGACATTATCTGTAGTTTGCTGTTGCCTTTCAGCCAAGTGTAGAGGAAAAGATATGTAGTCACCTTTGATCATGAGTACTCAATTTGTTTTCTTAAAGTCCAATAAATCCTCTGGCTTTGTTTTACACAGGTCAGCTGTTCCTCAACTCTGCTTGCATATCTGAATTACCTGGGAAACTTAAAGAATATGGATGCTTGGAACACATCCCAAAATTATTTTGGGATAGAATGCAGTATCTATGTCAGCAGGGTTGAAAATCCACTCTGATCCTAAAATAAAATGAAAAATCTTCCTAATTTCAATCTGCCAGGCTGCCAGAAGTCTCAGTGCTCAATCATCATGTATTTATAAAACTAAACGCAGAAGATAAATTTACTTATTCTTCTTCTCTCTGTGTGGTTTTTGAGGTACCATTTCTATTTTAATAATCTCATTATATAAATGCATTTTATCATAAAACATCTCCAATCCTTTTGGAAGTAGATCACCTACATTTTGAAAACAATTACATCAAAACTTAAAATGAATGTGCCTTATCATTCATTTTATCTACTTTGGAAAAAAATGAGTTGGGTGTTTTATGTTGCTCCTCAATTAACAATTAGTCATGTTTGACTGATTTGCATACACACAAAGTAGATCTGTCAGAAAAGTCAAAATAAGGACAATTTTATCCTTTAAAAATCTGAAATAATGCAGCACTCTGAGGGCTTTTTTAAAAATAAAGTGAACTTAGTAATGTTCAAAGTGGGTGTGATTGTAATGCCTTAGAATCTGCATAACTTTTCACCATCAGGTTAAAAATGTGTATTGCTATTCCTGACTTTATTTCCATATAATATCCCAGTCCATAGTTTAAAAGTAGGAAATCCTAGATATAAGGGCATCACTAGGTAGCATTATTAAGCATTTCTAAAACCATGCCTTTGCACCTCTTCCTCCTGTTAGCATTTAAGTCATTCTACTGACATATTGCATCAACCCTCTAGGACAAATTCCCCTTCCTCTGTCCTGTGACTTCCCTGTACTGATTTGTGGGTACCCATGGTGGTGATAACCAGCGTATCTGTGCACTGCCTTCTAGATGGTGTGTTAGATAATACAGCATCTTAACCAAATTTAAATGCTTGATATTTTTAAGAAAACTTTTCATGAGTGGTGAAAATTTTGAGATTTGAATAGCTAAAGATTGAGAGGATTTTGAGACAGGAGGTTGAATTAAGTGATAAATACTTCACCTATTTTTCCTTCAACTGGAAATAACACTAGATTGGCAGTTGATATCTAAGCTTTCTCATTTCACTTGCATTCCAAACCATTTCTTGGATATCTCCTTTGCTTTACCAGTGAGAATCTCTATGATTTAAGACAGGATATTTCCTCTAAGTCTATCCTAAGCTCTAATATGAAGGGAAACTGGGAGTACTTATATCAGAGTACAGCTAAGAGATTTCAAGTTAGGCAATCCAGTGAGTCCTAATATTTGTGTGAATGACAATCTCTTGTACACAAGGGACAGTATTAACTATTGAAAAGCTCCCTAATTCTGCATTCAGAGAATCTGCTTGTTTAGGAAAAAAGCAACAAACAGATCATTGTGATGCACACCAAAAATTGGAATCACTGATATAAACCCTGTAAAACACTGAGCATATTATTTGTTGTATTATTATTACAATTGTTATTATCATTGACAGTATTGTGGCTAATAATGAAATGATCATTATAGCTGGCAATAAAGTGACAGTCATGCCCACCCATTATCAGGAAATGTTGTTTTTCTAAGAAGTGATTCCAAGAATTACAGTCATTCATTGCTCTGCCCACCCTCACAGACAAACAGACGGATGTAGTTAAGAGTTGGGTTAAGATGGCAGGATAATCCTAGCCGGTTTGGCTCAGTGGATAGAGAGTCGGCCTGTGGATTAAAGGGTCCCGGCTTCGATTCTGGTCAAGGGCATACGCCAGGGTTGCAGGCTCAATCCCCAGTAGGGGGCATGCAGGAGGCAGCCGATCCATGATTCTCTCTTATCAATGATGTTTCTATCTCTCGCTCCCTCTCCCTTCCTCTGTGAAATATATTAAAAATATATTTTAAAAAAATACGGCAGGGTATTAGAGTCATAGGCAAGTGGTTTCTACTCTAGAAAGATTCTGGGGAAAGTTAAGACAGATTTCCAAGGATGGAGTCAACAGCAGAGGCAAATCCAAAGGAGGACATCTTGGAAAATGCCAGAGGAGTCAGCCTTTTCCCAGAAGACTTGCTCCTGACTCCCACTGGGTGAAAGGCTCAAGTGAAAAAGCAGCAGATGAGCAATATCCTACTTCACACAGGGTAGGCTCAGGAGGACCTACACCTTGTAATGCAGCTTTAAGGTAGTAGGCATGATAAAGGCGTGGGAAATTAAGAATGGGGGGTTAAACGGAAACAACAATAAAAAAGTGCATACACGCAAAGTAAATCTGTCAGAAAAGTAAAAATAAGGACAATTTTATCCTTTAAAAATCTGAAATAATGCAACATTCTGAAGGCTTTTCTTTAATAATGTGAGCTTAGTAATGTTCAAAGTGAATGGGATTGGAATGCCTGAGAATCTGCATTGCTCTAGATAGTCATTCTCAAACCTACAGTGTAAGAGAACTCTGGGGTAGAGGTGCTCAAATGTACTTTTTTTCTCTTTTATCACTACTAACTAGAGGCCAGGTGCACGGATTCATGCACTGGTGGGGTCCCTAGGCCTGGCCTGCACCCTCTCACAATCCTGGACCCCTCGGGGGATGTAGGAGAGCTGGTTTTGGCGCTATCCTGACCCCCGCAGGCCAGGCCGAGGGACCCCCAATGGTGCACGATCAGGTCCAGGGAAGGGCCACGGGAGGGCTCCAGGGCATGTCTAGACTGTTTCACCCAGTCCTGATTAGGCCAGACCCCAGCAGCAAGCTAATCTACCGGTTGGAGCATCTGCCCCCTGGTGGTCAGTGTGTGTCAAAGCGACTGGTTGAATGGTCAAACAGTCGGACACTTAGCATATTAGGCTTTTATTATATATGATAATAATAACTAAATTTTGCATTCCTATCCTATATATACACACACAGAAGGAAAGTTTCATAAAACAAAATTTTCCTTTACTTAACTAATGCATTTATTATATACATACACACACATATGCATATACATATTCTGTCCCATTCCATCCTCTAATTTAAAAATGCTGGTTAATATACACTAAATTGATTTTATGACCCATTACTGGGTCTTAATTACAACATGATAAACAGTGACATTTGTTAAAAATGGAGATTTCAGCCCCACCTCTACCCCAAGATATGAATTTAGTACTTCTACGATAGGAGTCAGGAATGTGGACTTTCTAAGCAACCTGGGTGATTCTGATCCCTAGAAATACTATGCCCTATAAAGTTAAAAACTGCCTTCAGGTACAGCCAATCTCACCTTCCCTGACATCTTCCACCTTCTTGCTCCTGCATGTGTCTCTTCTGCTGTAACCAAAACTGGAGCCCACCTTACATCTGACTCAATTCCATACCTGGCACTATATTTAACAGATGAATAAACTGAGGCCCCAAATGCCAGGAATAAATTAAAAACTCTTCAGACTTCACTTTTCGATTTTAACTCCTTCAGGTTTTGTACAGCTGTCAATGTTCAGCTGAACAATAACCAAATTTTTAATGGAAAAAGCAACACAAAAAACAACAACTCTCTCAAATGCAATTTATGATTTATTTTATGCAGTTTTTTCACCTGACGCTACTTTTATGGTTAGAAAATAGGAACATGTTAAACCAATTTAACCAAACTCTAATTTTATTGTATACTTATCTTACTGAAAATTGGAAAACTTAACTTCTCAATTTTTTTATTAGGGTTCAATTACAAATGTACCTTTGGGGTGAAAGAGACACATTTCCAGTGGACTGGGGAGATGCATTGGTAAAGAAGAACATTACAGGGCTGAGAGCTGATTATACTGAGCTCTAAAGATATTTCCCATTATTGCCTAAGAAGCATAGATATTGGACTAATTGGCTAAAATTTGAAACGGTTCTCAAATAAAACCAGAAGCAATTGTATTCCCTTTCCTGTGGTGATATCACTACAGAAAAGTACATACAACTCATTTTATTTGTGTCTAATATAGACAACATATGACTTATTTCAGAGGAAAACAGCTATGTGTTTTAATTAATTTAGCTTGACTGATTATATATACTCTATCATCAAGAACAGAATGATTAACTCACACAGCTTCTGTTAAGGAATTTAGGAATTACAAAAGTCTCTCTCTTTTAAAAGTCTTAATCAATACAAATATATTCAGCTAATATCCAAATCAAATACCTCCAAATGATCTTATTATAATATTTATATGAATCAGTGATTGTATATTAATAATTTTAGATCACTATGTAGATTAATAAATATTTATACCTGAAATTCCTCTATAATAATCTTAAAATATTCCATAAACACTTCATCGTAGACATAGAAAATATTTGAAGTCACTGAACCACTTATGATGTAGTAGACTGCAGCACTTACCAAATACTGTTGAATGAATCAAGCAACAAATGAGAGAATAATTTTTCAAATCTCTTATCTTCAAGCCCTTTAAATATTTGCATTATCTCTTAAAAAGAAGTTTGTGAAGCAATTTAGTGGTGAAAATAAAGGACTGGCAGGGGGCAGGAGAGATGTGGGAAATGTTTGGTTCATGGTTCAAAGCAGGATGGTGTCCAAATAACTATAAAGATAAATGGTAACTGTAAATAATTCACATGGTTTTGCTTTGAAAAATATAGTATATGAAGTCAGTATAATTAGGTATTAATACAAGTTATGGTAACTATTTTGAATAAATAAATAAAACTTTATTTGGAACTTCTTTATCAAATTTTTCACTTCATTACAATTTTCCACACAATTAGTCTGAATTAGTGTTATTTTACTGTATCTAATTCATTAAATTACTGTCTAAATCACTTATCATCTATAAGAACAAAAAGGAAAAAAGAACCATTCCTTGCTCCAGTGATGAGGTCTGTACTATATATTCAAAGTAGAAGGTAGTTGATAACATTTATAAATATAGAGATTTGTTCTTTTTATCATCATTGTGTGTTGGAACCCAAGGGGGGAGAGAAATTGGCAGAAACAAAGCACTGGGAGTCTGTTCAGCATTGGAATAGCCATTCCAATCAACAAAAGCAATTAAGCTGCATTGGAATAAATAACATTTCAACAAATAACATTTTATATTTTGTCTAGTTTCCAATTTCACAGCAAGAATTTAGTATCTGTTCAAATCCATATAACTTAATTGTAAATTAAATGCTCTCTAGACACATAGAGTTTACAGTCCAAAATGCAAATAGAACTGAATTTAGCCAGAAGTAGTTTATGATGTAGTGAAAGGGGGAGGGGAATGCCATTAGAGCAGTGGTTCTCAACCTTCCTAATGCCACGACCCTTTAATACAGTTCCTCATGTTGTGGTGACCCCCAACCATAAAATTATTTTTGTTGCTACTTCATAACTGTAATTTTGCTACTGTTATGAATCATAATGTAAATATCTGATATGCAGGATGTATTTTCATTGTTACAAATTGAACATAAATAAAGCATAGTGGTTAATAACAAAAACAATATGTAATTATATATGTGTTTTCCGATGGTCTTAGGCGATCCCTGTGAAAGGGTCATTCAACCCTCAAAGGGGTCACAACCCACAGATTGAGAACCACTGCTTTAGGGACAACAAGATTCTAACCAATCCTTCCCCAAATCCACCTCTAACCTGGTATTCTAATTATATAAATTATTCTACATATTGATATTCAGTAAATGGCTCTCTGGTGAAAATCAGGCATGATATGTTTGTACCACAAAGCATGTTAAAAAAGTAAAATCTGAAATTACAGCAATAGAATCTATATCCTTCCAGAGACAAGCAACGCTTTCAGTCCATTTAATAATGAGCCTGTTCCAATTCCCTGAGTGGCTCAACACAGTTAATGTGCCTCCAGAATGTAATCAATGTATTATCCTATTCATGTTAAGATAGATATAATTGTTTACTATATCATGAGATTAAACTCACTTAGAAACCCATTAACTATTTTAATGACTAGAGAGGGGTTAATAGATGATTCAAATGACAGTTGGTGATTATAGGCCTCTCCCTCATTTGAACAGGGCTGGGGAAGGTGATTTTAAAAATGCAGGCAGAGGGTGTAGGAACTATAATCTCATATGACCACACTGAGAGCTTTCATTTTCCATCAAGCATATACGGAGCACCTACTGGGAGCCGTGTGCTTAACCTTGGGGAACATTCTATCCATGCTGCTTCATTCAGTATGCCCCCATTTAACTGGGCTGATACAATAATGATAAAAGAAAAAAGAAAAGAAAGCCATCCTAACCGGTTTTGGCTCAGTGGATAGAGTGTAGGCTCGCAGACTGAAGGGTCCCAGATTTACTTGTGGCCAAGAGCACATACCTCAGTTGCAGGCACAAGCCCCAACCCTGGCCCATATGCATGCAGGAGGCAACCAATCGGTGTGACTCTCTCACATTGATGTTTCTCTCTCTGTCTGTCTCTCCCCCTGCTGTCCACTCTCTCTAAAAATCAGTGGAAAAGGATCCTTGGGTGAGGATTAACAACCAAAAAAGGCCTATTTTGTGATATTAGTTACTTCACTTAGATATTAAAAAACCTTACTATATCATGTATTACACTAGGTAAAGATAAGGTTTTAAATACATCCTTAATATTAGCATGATTTCTCTTCAAAAACATGTTGGTGCAATGCACTTCAATATAAATATCGTATGCATGCCATTTTTCCAAGAAATCTATCAGAATATTGATTCTTTTTTCCCTCTGACTTTGAAAACTAATATAAACTGGTGACTTGAACTCCATGAACATGCATCAAAATAGATGAACTCTTTTAAGAGATTCTCAAATATGCACAGGAAAAACGTTGATCATATATTTAAGTACTCAAAATATTTGATTTTCAGCAGTTGGTATTGACTATACCATGATCAAGAAAAATAAAAAATGATGAAATCTAATGCAATTCCATCTTTTAGCAGACATATAAAACAAAGTGCTCTATAAATCAAGTAGTAGTCTAAGGTATTTATGTTAAGCATGCAATTAAAATGAAAGTATATTAAGTATGCACGGCCTTTTTTCTATCACCTCAGCTTCAGAATCCTTCAAATTAAATGAGTATGAATTGCATTAAATGAAAATCAGACACACTTGGCATACAAATTATAACTCTCTTTGACAGTGATTTTCATTTACTATTTTTTCAAAGAGATCCCTATAAATACTGGTCAATGGCAAATTTTATTCTAAAGTTTTTATTTTGGAAAGTTTGCTTACAGTATCATCTTAGTTTGTGATTTATTGCCATAAGCAAATGGTGCACATAGAACACAGCAAAAACATATAACATTTTCTTTGATGTCTACACTGATACCCAAGGTGAATTGATCACGATCCTCCTGTGTTCAATATACAGCCCTATTGTACTTATCCTATTGCCTTGCAGTTACTTTTTCATGTGTTTATCTGCCTTCTAAGACTTTTCATTTAATAATGTTAGGGTCAATTTTTGTCTCTGCTTCTGAGCACAACGCAGGTTTTCTACCTTTTTTGCACTATAACATTGTGAAATTTATTAAAATATTATCTTCAAGTCTCATGCTATTGAACATCACTATGAAAATTCTCTTCAAATTCCAAAAAAAAAGTTGTAATGTGATCTAGGATCAATTTGACATAGCTTATAATTATTATTGTGAAGAAACCAGTAGTGAAACCAGTCAGAGAAAGACAAATACCTTATCATCTCACTTATCTGTGGAATCTAATGAACAAAATAAACTGATAAACATCATGGACACAGAGGCATAGCTACATGGAACAGACTGACAGCTGTCACAGGCAAGGAGGGAGTGGGAGACCGGATGAAAGAAGCTGAAGAACATAGATGCATAACCCATAGACACAGACAACAGTGTGGTGATGGCCAGAGGGAAGAGGGGGTGAGGGCTGGGTGGACCTGGACAAAGGAGTGGGAAATGGGATGCCTATAACAGTGTAAACAATAAAAATAAAATTAAAAATAAAAAACAAGTAGTGAAACATATTGCCTTTATATATCTCAACCATGTTTAACTAATTTTATCGAACACTCGATTACTTTCAAACTACCCCATAAATGTTTGATTAAAGTGCTGCTGCTTTTAAAGTTATTAATTGAAGACAATTTAAAGGATAGGACTAAAGTTAATCTACAGTGTTCTCAAACTTGTTTCACTATAGATACTTTTAAACATACACAAAATTCAACAAAATAGTAAATAAGTTCCCATGTACACATTGGCCAGTACCCATAACTGACATCCCAAGAGCAACCCGCCCTAACCACTCTTGGGTCCACCTCCTTTCTTCCCAAACGCTAGCAGCAAATCCCAGCCACAACTTCATTTCATCCATATTTTACTACCATATCTATAAAATATGAACTATCTTAACCAAACCACAACACCATTATCACACTTAAATAATTAATACTAATTCCTTAATACCATCAAAAAGTCCAGTCAGGGTTCATATGTCTAATCATTGCATACATGTAATGGTTTGTTCTGTTTTTAAAATAGAATCTATATAAGTTCCATACATGATAACATGATAATCGATTGCTCTTTCTCTTTAATCTATAGGTATTCTATCTCTCTTTGTCTTGCTAATTTTTTTATAGAAAAACAGAGATGATCAATTGATTGATTGGCTACTGCATTATCTCAGTCTGGATTTTGCTGATTGAATTCTTGTGGTTAAGTTCAGCATGCTCCTCTATGAATATAAATTTAGGCTTTTTCAAATCATATATGTGTTTTATAAGGCTACTTCAGAGAAAATATTTATTGTATTTTCAATGCTAGGGTTTTAAAATATTATATTTTCAATGTTAGGATTTTAAAATCACAGTGGGCCCATTATATTAATCCATATATTTAAAAGGCTCACTGTTGCTTCTATTATAAAAATCAGATAAATGTTACATTAATATAGGCTTACAAATTTCATTGAATGCAAGTTAATTTGTCTACATGTTTTTGTCATACAAACCTTTCCTTGTAAGATTGAATTTGCACACCTTTGTAGTTTATATCATACCTAAACTACTGAAAATAAAATTATCAAAATTATCTTAGGCCAAATTATAACAACATTTTGCTTAATGTATTATGGAGAAAAAAAAATCTGGAAAATGGAATGAATGCCTCTTCTTATGTATTTGATGAAGTATTATGGCAAAACACTGTATACTTGAGATGATGAATATGTACTTACTGCTGTAACCCTAAATTGCATTTGGCACTTGACAATGTGGTTTGTTGTATTAGAGACAGCATAAAGCATTTATTGAATGCTTACTATATTCTACTGCTCTGGACTCCTAGAATATAAAGATAATTTGAGAAGTATTCAGTAACATACGGAAGAGAGACACATGCACACAGAAAAAACAGCTAATTGTCTCGTCTGAACTAAAGTCAGATTGCTTGAGCCTGGATTCTGATTCCATGACCTTGTGCACTGTACTTCATGCCTCATTCTGTCTGTAAAATGTGAATATGGAATGGATAGCACCTATCTTGGATGAGCTCTGTAAAAATTCATGAAAACGGTGTGTGCAGTGTCTATCAAGTAGTAAAGTACTCAAAATGGTAGCTATTATTTGCATCATGTGCCTAAAGCTTAGGTCATGGTATTTAGTTTTTGTTTTAAAAAAAGAGAACCACCATATCTAATGTATAATATTAAAATAAATAGAAAATGAGGTAGTCAGGGAAAAATATTTCTCCTCCTGCCTCCCACAGAAATGAAAAGTTATAAAAGGAGAAATAAAATGGAAACAGGACCAACATGTCAGGAAAGACTAAAGAATACCAGCTACTCTCACAGTCACGTGACTTAATATTCACTTCGACCCAACAGAAAAGTATTCTTATTATTACAGTCAAGAAACCTGAGTCTTGCCAGTTACTTAAAATCACACAGTCAGTAAATGGCAAAACCAGGAGGATTTGAAACCATATCTCCCTGACATCATAGCTATAGTTTTTCCACCACACCAGTGTTTTCCATACTACAGGCTGCATCAATTTAAACAGTCATGAAATCATTGTAGTAGACTGTGATCAGGATTTTTTTAAAAAAGGAGAAGAAAAGAGAAGGGAGAATGAAATATTAGTGTGCATCACATGAAATGAAAGCAAACACTATTTGGTGAAAGTATTGCATGTGTGTACGAAATTGCTATAGAAATTGTACTTCCTAATGCCTATGTCTGGAGCAATCAAAAAATTTAGAACACACAGTACCATATCACCTTCCCCATGTTGGTGTAACAGTCAAACCAATATGCATTGGTACCCAAACTACTGAGGTCATGATTTAATAACTGCTCAGACCTACACATATTCTGAAACTACCTCAAGAAAAAGAGAAACAAAAATATGTCCAGACACATTCACATATATATGCATTTAGAGAGAGTAGTGTGCAGTTTTCTGCTCTGTCTCACATTGGAGGTAGTTCGAGGAGAATTTGGCTTGATGGTTATGCCATCACTAACAAGTTGAGTGGCTTGGTTCATCAATTAAATTTTATGTTCCTTGAGTTTTTCCTCTATAAAAGAGAAGATAACAATTCCTCCTCTCTAATTACCTCAGTGGGACTCTGGGCTATTTAGGCAAAAGTCAGTGCAGTGATTTAGAGAAACAGTTAAGGGAAAGATGTGTGTGTGTGTGTGTGTGTGTGTGTGTGTGTTTAATAGAAAGAATCTAATGCTGACTAAAAGAATGGCAAAGTGAGAGACAACAAGCAAAGTATGTGTCAGACTGACAGAGAAATCACAGCTCCTTGAGATCAGAGGATATCCCTCTAACCTGGCTGGTTTTGTGGACAAAAAGAGTCACAGGTGATAAAACGGAAAATATGAAACTCCAGAGAAATGGGGTGGTCTCCACAGATACAGAAAGATGTTTGGTGTGCCAGCAAGAAGCATTGCCTACTAACCCCTGGCATGAGTTCAATCCCCAGTAATTGTAACTACTTCTAGGCAGTGACTTCCATATGCAACAGTTTACTTTGTTCTTATCTCCTTCCCGCTCTTCAAAGAGTAAGGCATGCAATGAAAGATTAATTTCCCCGCGTGACCAAAGCTCAAAATGGTATATTCACCAAGTGCATCTTTTATTTATTTTACCAACTGTTACAAAGGAAAAAAATGGTTTATAGCTAGCATCCTCTGAAGCATCCTATCTAATAAAAGAGAAACATGGTAATTGGCGTACGACCGATACCCTTTTCATTGGCTAATCAGCGAGATATGCAAATTAACTGTCAGCCAAGATGGCAGCCGGCAGCCAGGCAGCTTGAAACTAACATGAGGCTTGGTTGCCTCAGTGACGGAGGAAACCAACGTTCCCCTCTGAGCGGGCAGTTTAAGAAACTCTGTAACAAATACGCCCAACTTCAGCCAGCAGATTGGCAACATTGTAAGCAAAGGCCAGAAACCTACTTTCAGCCTAGGCCTAAGAGCTGGAGCCAAGCCTCAAGCTAAAGCTGGCACAGAATTTAAAAAAAAAAAAGAAAAAAAGGAGCGGTTGGGAGCTTCAGTCACCCCCAGCCTGAAAACAGCCCTCAGCCCCTCACCCAGACTGGCCAGGCACCCCAGTGGGGACCCCCACCCTGATCCAGGACACCCTTCAGGGCAAACCAGCCAGCCCCCATCCGTGCACCAGACCTCTACCCTATATAGTAAAAGGGTAATATGCCTCCCAGCACCGGGATCAGCGTGACAGGGGGCAGCACCCAAACCCCCTGATCGCCCTGCGGCTCTGTGTGTGACAGGGGGCGGGGCCCCAACCCCCTGAGCAGCCCTGCTCTGTGCCTGATAGGGGGGAGCTCCCGCCCCCCCCACGGGCCCTGCTCTGTGTGTGACGGGGTAGAGCCATAACCTCCCCCTCGGCCCTGCCCTGAGTGTGAGAGTGGCGGCGCCCCAACCCCCTGATCCGCCCTGCTCTGTGGGTGATAGAGGGCAGCACCCCAACCCCCTGATGGGCCCTGCTCTGTGCGTGACAGGGTACAGAGCCCCAACCCCCCTGATTGGCCCTGCTCTGTGTGTGACAGGGGGTTGCTCCACAACCTCCCCATCAACCCTGCCTTGAGTGTGACAGGGGGCGGCGCCCCAACTCCCCAATCAGCCCTGCTCTGAGCCCGACCAGGGGCTGCACCTAGGGATTGGGCCTGCCCTCTGCCACCCGGGAGCAGGCCTAAGCCAGCAGGTCGTTATCTCCCGAGGGGTCCCAGACTGCTAGAGGGCACAGGCCAGGCTGAGGGACCCCCCCTCCCCCCCCGAGTGCACAAATTTTTGTGCACCGGGCCTCTAGTTAGATAATAATAAGCATTCCTAGGATATCCAGCCTCAAATTCTGATGTCCAGAATAGGACATGTTCCCAATCAGTGGACTTTAAGTCTACCTCTCTGCATTTTGGGCCCTAACTGCTCTTGGTGTTAAAAAAAAAAAAAAAAAGAAAGTTTTGATATCAATTATTATATATGTGACCCACATTTGCATATCAGCATTGTTAAAATGAGAATAAGCAAATAAAGAGGGGAAATGTCCATTTTAAACTCAAGAAAATGCATAAAAACCCAATTTAATCAATTTAATTAATGACTAGTTCTGATAAGATATTGTCAAGCAACACTGCTAAAAATATTGTGAAGGTGAAACCGGCAAGTCACATCAATGAAGATTCTATTTTGGCCAGTTTTAACAGATGGTGTGACTTATTGAAAGTACTTTTCAATTTTCTGGGCAAAGTAATTTCTTAAATGAAAAGACTTCTTCAGATATGCAAAAACCTCCTTCCAATGCTGTTAAGAGACCTAACTGTGGTCACAAAGCTAGAAATGGTGGAAGACAAGTAGAATTCAGCCAAATTGTCTCCAATGGTGCGAGAGCTAACACAAATTCTTCTCTGGTGGTCTCTGGGTGTTGTAAATATGTATGTATGTTTTAATGCATGTGTGGAGAGTCGTTCTTTTGGTTGCCCAGCATTCATCCTTCTTCTGGTATAAGAACTGGAGTTGCGAGCTAAATCACTCCTTTCCTGCTCCCTGGACCTGTGATGATGCTCTGGTCCCAGCAATGGCTCCAGAATGTGTAACAGGACTTCGGCCTGGCCAATCATTTTTCCCATCAACCATGTCACAGTGACCATTCCAGGTGGGGAAATGTCCTGTTAATCCATAGGGACCTTGCTCAAAGACACTCACAGGGCTAATCTGATGGTCTTGGAGTTGAGAGGTGTAAGTCTGAGTTCATGGAGTCCACTATGGAAGAGGGGCAGTGAGGCCAACACATGAAGAGCAAGGGACACAAAGAAGCTACTGAACCTCATGTCATTGTCTGAGTCCTTAGATCCAGCCATAAAGATGTCCAGACTCTGTTTCTGAACTTCCAGCTCAGTTTCCAAACCATTCAATTTTGTATTTTCCCTTTTTTTCCCCACACTGATCCACTTCTCCCTATTGTGATTGTTGTTACTCTATATTACTCTTCGTTACTTAAAGAGAAACCTTTGCTTGCCTCCCTACTAAAAAGGAGTGGTTGGCTTTTGAGGTTTCAAGTAACTCAAATAACTAGAAGAGTAAGAGAAAAAAAAATGGAAATAAACTTCTCAGACGGTAGAATTCTTGTTCCTGTGTTAGTTTTGTTTGCTTTATGTTGTATGACACAAAGCAGTTGAGACCTCAGAGGATAAAGAACTTTATTAGAAATTCAATGCAGAGATATTTATATTGAGCTATGCAAATACTGATTTCACTGTTTTTCAATGAATCACAACTATGCAACGTATGTGTCCTGTAAAGTTACACATAGTTTACATATTGCTTTAAAATTGCCCATAAAGTTTTATTTATACTGTTTTAATTAAGCTTTCTATATGAAAAGTCCTTTGCAATATAAACCTTGTATAGAAAACTCAAAAGCTTCTATTTTTCTTGTGCCATTGTGTTTTCTGTAAGATCAATGATGACTTACACATTAGAGACCCTGACTGGAAAAAGCATAAACCTGCTCATTTCACTGAATATTTTACCACAATTAGTTAAAATGATGGGGTTTCTTTAAGTATTACTAGGTATTACATTTTGCAAAGAAGTTAAAATTCATCCTAAGCTGTGAATTTCCTAAAGGGCATTCCATTAAACATTCCATGAGTCAATCTAATGTATTGGTTATAAGTGGGGGTTTCCAACATTATATTCCAAGTAGAAACTATGAATGGGATTGAGGGAATCTATTAACCATTGGAGTTCTATTCAAAATACTCCAGAAACGTGTTTGGTGATTTTCCCCCCAGGGAAAGGGTCCTAGCTTTTTCCAAATTTTCAAAGAGTTCCATAATCTAAAAAAAAAAAAATGTTATTAAATAGAAAGAAGCAAATAAACATTGGTTTTAAAGAACAAATCAGTGGAAAAAGGGATGTTACTGTGTTTTCAGAATTATCTTGTAGGAAACCAGCTTCAGCAAAATGTCAGCATCTGCAAGTGGCAGGGTTATGAATATGCAAAATTAACCGTGACATAACCTACTCAATATTGCATATCATTGAGCAATAATTGCTTTATTGTTCAGTGATCAGGGACCCTGCCAGGAAGCATAACCCAAATGAGAATTAAATGCAAGAAGCATCACAGTTAAGTGCAATACAGATAGACCTGAACCTTGAAGAGCAATTAATACACTTTCACAGATATTGTCACACAAATGGTAAGAATACAGGCCTCAATGACAAAATTGTGCAAAAACACATAAGTATGACTAATGTGATCACAATTGTAAAATTCTAATTACTTTATATTGAAAATTTCCTCTTAATGCATATTCAGTTATTTTAATACTTAAAAATAATCACTCTTCATGTTTTTATGTCTAGAAATTGGAGTCAGGTCACTGTTTTAGGACATTTATTGAAGAAAAAAACCAACACAGGAGAGAAAGAAGGAAGGGAGGGGAGAGGAAGAAAGAATGAAAAAAAGTATTTTTGCTATTAGCTGCAGATTTGCAGAGAAATTCCCATCTCCCTCATAGTTTAGTTGTTTTAATTTTCTCATTTCCTAATTTTATTATAACATTAGGACATTTTAATAAATATTGTTAAAAGACATATTGTCGATATTTTTCCCCATCTAACTGAGTTAGTTAGGAGGCTGGTGTCTAGGCTGCTGGGGCGAGAAAAGGACCAAAAAACGAAACAAGAGTAATTTGTAATATCAGAAATCTATTTGTTTTATATCAAGGTCTTGAGGTGAGTGATCCAAGCTGCTGGCACTGCTCTGCTTCCGATGGTCATTTTGATGCCCAGATCCCTTCCATCTTGTTCTACACACTATCCAAAAGCTCAGTTTGTCTCAGGGCCATTGGCTGTCCTCCCATATCCATTCTATCCTCCCTTTGCCCATCACACAGACCCCTTGGAAGGTCAGAAAGGCCACATTTCCCAACCTCCCTTGCAGGCAGGTCAGATCATTTGATTCATTTTGGGGGCAACAACATGCGGGCAGAAGTGAGAGATGAAAATTGCCTTAGGCTTCTAAAAGGCCAGAGGTGACTTCGTTTGTCATGTACTCTCTTACCACTGGCTGAAATACAGATGTCATGGAGATCCATGAGTACCACAGCAACCCAGTAAGGGTGGGGAAGCAAGACAACAAGACAATGGGGGGAGCCTAGACCTGACATCACAGAACTAGCCATTGTACCAGCATGATGGGTTTTATGTGAGAGAGAAATAACACTCTTACTTTTATATAAACTGATGTTATATCTCATAACAATTGAATGTATATCCTAACTATTGCATCACTATAATATCTGCTGCTCTTTTCCACACTCTTTTTTTTAATTTATCTGTATTGTTGAAAATATTAAAGATGTTCCCTTCCCCCTATCCACGGACCCCCTGCACCCTGCTTCCACCCCCTCCCCAGGCCTCCCTTGCACTATTGTCTGTCCATGAGCTATGCATATATGCACATAAGTTAATAGGTTAACACCCCCCCCCTTTCCTCTGAAATACATCAGTCTGTTGCATGCTTCAATATCTCTGGATCTTTTTTTTTCTTTTTGGTCAGTTTATTTTGTTCATTAGAGTCCACATATAAATGAGCTCATGTGATACTTGTCTCTCTCTGACTGGCTTGTTTTGCTTAGCATAATAATCTCCAGGTCCCTTCATGCTGTCTCAAAAGGTAAGAGACCCTTATTTTTTTTAGAGCTGCATAGTATTCCATTGTGTAAATGTAGAACAGGGTTTTTTTTTTTGTTTTGTTTTTTATGTACCCATCAGTAGATGAATGGATCTCATACACTTTTCTATTAATACAGCACAGTTATAAACTCTTCCCCATCCCACATTTTTTCATATTGGGTTGTTTTGCTATAAGCACCATAAACGTATAGAGTTCCCATTAAGGAAAAAAACACACAAATATTGTCTCCAAAATTTTGGCTTCACTAACAAACCAAATTTTATATCCAGATAAGAGTTAGCCGTGATGCCGTTCCATTTATTGATTCCAATGTAAATGGTCTAAGAAAGGAAAATTTTGCCTAAAGTTGTATGTACTAAAATTTTCCACTGAATACCATGTAGCAACCAGCATAAAGGTAAGAAGAATGAAATCTTAGGAAAAATAGATTATGAAGAAAAAAATAGGATAGAGTTCAAAGCAATATTCCAACACTAATATCAGAGATGTAAATTTTGTGTGGGTGCTCGAATGGTGGAGAGAGTAGGTCCTGAGTAAGGCAGAGGATCTATGATCTGCCTCTATCATTGGCTTGTTGCCTAGTTTCTTTCAGGTCAAGCCTTATTTTATTATTATTAAGCACAAGCATGTTGCCTTAGGCATGTTTTTTTCTTTGATAGCTAGGACTTCCTCTTCTTATTGCTCATCTCTCACTGATCAATACATGATGAGGTGTCAGAGTAATTTCCTTTTTATGAGACTCTTACCACTTCCTGACACTTTTCACATTTCTTCCCTAATTATTTCCTGATTTTGACACCAAATAGAGAGTTCTTGTCCTCACTAACAGGCATTAACTCTCCACACTTTGGTTCAACTTCTGCTCAGCCCTGGCTTGTCAACTTGTGTGTGCTATTTTCCCCTATTCCTGTCACCCTCCCAAAACTGCATGCCCTAGTCTAACTTTATCCTTACATCCTAAGTATTCTATTTTTTAAATCTAATACCCATTGCTCATCTCTAAAAACACTTCTTTAAATTTTCATAATGCCCCTTAATCATTGCTTAAGGAGAGGTTTCGCCGAAACCGGTTTGGCTCAGTGGATAGAGCGTCAGCCTGCAGACTGAGAGGTCCCGGGTTCGATTCCGGTCAGGGGCATGTACCTGGGTTGCGGGCACATCCCCGGTGAGGGATGTGCAAGAGGCAGCTGATCGATGTTTCTCTCTCATCAATGTTTCTAACTCTCTCTATCTCTCTCCCTTCCTCTCTGTGAAAAATCAATAAAATATATTTGGGGAAAAAAAAAAGGAGAGTTTTCATGGAGGAAAACAATTGAAAATAAAAAAAAGCATGCGTATCTGTCAGGTTGGTGCAGAATATACTACAAAATATATGTCGTAGGTAAGCAACTTACCATTCCACCTTATGCCTCTCAAGTAAATAGCTGTTCTCTGGGGTCTAAAGTAATTTTAAACTAAAGCTCTTAACAAATGTACCTCAAAATTTGCATGCTGTATTATAACACAAATGCACTGATTATAACAAAATATCTTTCTGAGTGCATTAAACATAAACGTGAATTTACACTATTATCATCTATACCATTTTTACTTAAAACAATTTTGGATCTTACAGATAAAAATGTAATAATAACAGTTGATTTAGCTTCTCAATCCTATGTGAGCTAATCCTAAAATAAATAAGTATACATTTAATACATCATATACTTGGCATATGTTTATTGAAACTTTGCCTGTAAATAATTTCCATTCTGATGATAAAAGTTAAGGATATTAACACTGTAGGTTGCTGTTAATGCCTATCGCAACCTTTGCTGGCTGATAAACATGTGAGCAGCCAAGGACGAGGTATAGGGAAGGTAATTTAAATTTCATATGACTGACATCCTTCACAACATCATGGGAAACCCATCAGTACTTAAGAATGTTCCAGATATACTTGGTTAGAAGTCACAAATCCAATTTGGAGAACAATCCAGCCTCAGAAACTATGCATACAACTGTTAAAGAGAACACTACTTAAAACCAGTGAAACTAATTTTCACCCTCTCTCACATGACAGAACTGAACATTCACAAATTCTGTTGAAATTAACAGCCTAGTGTCTAGTCAGTACCAACACTACAAGGCTTCTTAATAAATCTTTGCTGAATGGATGAATGGGTAACTATGTGTAGAAGATACAAAAGAAGCTGGACTAATTAATTTTTCCTTAACTGAGAACCTCAAGCTAAAAACCAACAGAGTAGATAGAGATTCAGATGGACCTCAATCACTTTCGCATAAATTAAAAGGGACCTGATTGAGCCAAGTGCTGAGAAACTTCCAGTCTATTTGTTTAAAATGGACTGATGCATTCATCTAGAGCAGTGGTTCTCAACCTTCCTAATGCCGCGACCCTTTAATACAGTTCCTCCTGTTGTGGTGACCCCCAATTTCATTGTTACAAATTGAACATAATTAAAGCATAGTGATTAATCACAAAAACAATATGTAATTATATATGTGTTTTCCAATGGTCTTAGGTGACCCCTGTGAAAGGGTCGTTCAACCCCTAAAGGGTCGCGACCCACAGGTTGAGAACCACTGATCTAGAGAAAAGGTTAACAGAATACTCTGGAAAGTGTACAAAAATTAGATTATTCTCATTCCACCACAAACAGAATTATAAGCTTAGACTAGTCAATTAAACTCTCTAGTCTCTCATCTATACATTAAAAGGGAAATTCTCTAAAGCTTCTGTGTTACAGATTGAATCATGCCTCCTCAAAATCTACTTGTTGAAGTCCTAACCTAGTGCCACAAATTGTGACTATATTTGGAGATAGGGTCTTTATGAGTATAATCGAATCATAGTGAGCTCAGAAGGATGGACCCTAATTCAGTATGGCTCTTGTCCTTATAAAAGAGGCAAGTTTGGACACAGGGATATATGCATATGGGAGAATACCGTATGAACAGAAAGGCGGTCACACAAGCCAAGGAGAGGAGCCTGGAATGGCTCCTTCCCTTGCAACCCTCAGAAGGAACTAATCCTTGAATTTGGATATCTAGTCTCCAGAAGTGTGAGAGCATAAATCTCTGTTATTTAGAAGTACAGTACTTTGTTAGAGCTGCCCTAGAAAACTAAGATAGTCTCAAATGAAAATACCATAATCCAGAGAGAGGGGACACCTCACCAGACTGAAAAAGAAATCTACTGGACATGGATTCAGACAAAATGGGTGGGGGTGGGGAAATTTGTATGATATACCAAATCTGAAAGCTACCAGAAGCAAAAGCAGGAGACACAGTAAAATAATAATAATAATAATCCTATCTAATAAAAGATTAATATGCAAATTGACCATCACTCCAACACACAAGATGGCCAACCCCATGTGGACACAAGATGGCCACCACAAGATGGCCAGCAGGGGAGGGCAGTTAGGGTTGACCAGGCCTACAGGGAAGGGCAGTTAGGGGCAACCAGGCTGGCAAAGGAGGGCAGTTTGGGGTGACTGCGCCAACAGGGGAGGGCACTTAGGGGTGACCAAGCCTGCAGGTGAGTGCCGGGAGCTGGTCCATCCTTGCTGTTTCAAGGGACCTGGCATATATGGCATGCGGTTCTTAATATGTTTGCTCACCTTCTTGGTGCTGTGTTTTAACCAAGGTCACCTCTCCGAGAAAGGTTGAATCCCCAGGTAGGGATTTTCCCCTGAAGTTAGGGTGGGAATAAAACCCCTCAACTAAGTGCCAGGCGGGTAATTAATCACTTTAACTATGAACAATCATGCTTAAGCTACATAATCTTTACTCCCTGGAATGGAGATAAGAAACGCCCTAACCTTTGGAATAGAGATTGATGGGATTGAATCAACTGGTATAAATACAGATGTAACAAGACAGAAAGGGACAGAGCTTAGAAGAGAACCAAGAAGACAGAACCTACACAGAACCTACAGACAGAAGAACTTCGCTGGAGAGAACATGGCAAAAGATCCTGGTCTGAACCTGACTACAGAAATTGGCAAGAGAACCTGACTAGAACCTGGTGACTGAACCTGGCTGGAGAACCTGGACAGAACCTGGCTGGAGAACCTAGCGAGGGAACATGGCTACTGAACCTGGCTGGAGAACCTAGCAAGAAAACATGGCTACAGAACCTGGCTGGAGATCCGAAGCAGAACCTCTCTGGAGATCCAGACCAGAACTTGGCTGGAGATCCTGGCTGGAGATCCTGGCTAGGCTGCTGATCAACTGAACACTGTCTCCGTGTCCTTCCTTCTTCGCCAACTCCGTCTACACCTTTGGGGGCCCCTGGACCTGCTGGGGTTGGACCCCGGCAGGTGAGGACAGTTAGGGGCGACCAGGCTGGCAGAAGAGGGCAGTTAGGGGTGACCATGCTGGCAAGGGAGGGCAGTTTGGGGTGACTGGGCCAGCAGGGGAGGGCAGTTAGGGGCTACCAGGTCTGCAGGGGAGGACAGTTAGGGGCGATCAGGCCAGCAGGGGAGCAGTTAGGCATTGACCAGGCTGGCAGGGAAGTGGTTAGGGGGTGATCAGTCTGGTAGGCAGAAGCAGTTAGGGGCAATCAGGCAGGCAAGCAGTTGGGAGCCAGCAGTCCTGGATTGTGAGAGGGATGTCTGACTAAATGGGCAGTGAGGCATCCCTCAAGGGGTCCCAGATTGGAGAGGGTGCAGGCTGGGCTGAGGGACACACCCCTTCCCATGCATGGATTTCATGAACCGGGCCTCTAGTAATAATAATAATAATGAATAGCTCCAAGGACTATAGCTGGGGAGCAAATGCTAATTTTTCTAATAAGGCCAAGTTAGCTAAGTAATGGGCAATACTAGGGTGGAAAAGTAGGGGTCACTTAGATAATTAACATGAGAAGATAATTAAAGATTCACAAAGTCTCTATATGAAATAAACAATGGTAATACATTTTTTCAAGCCCACTATTTAAAATTAAACATAGTCCAACTGAAGCGACTAGGAAGTTTTTGAGCCATTAAATTATAGAGAGGTTTCAAATACTATCAAGGTGATTCAGACATCCCAATATCAATAAGTAACAAAAACACAAAACTATATTTCTATGGATTTGAAATTATTCAAATCAGTGTCAGGTGGCATTTGTACTATGAACATGGAGGCATAGCACATGCCATAGTCAACACAGAGAAATAAAAATATTCCATTTTAAACTGAACTTCAAAACCACCAATTGAACAATAGGAAATATGACCGACATTTCCTCTGACTTTCAGGAAAGTGAGAAACTAGCTAGATGATCATCATAATTAGTTATCTGCAAGTAGTTCTCATTATTTAGAAACACATTGTTTCCAAATTAAATTTACATGTTTAAGTTACTAACAACAAAAGTTAATTAGCAATTTTCTGTTCTACTATTCTAATTCTAGATTACTATTCTAATTCTTCTGATAAATCTTCAATCGTATTTGTTCCCAATAGAACAAGGGAAGTTTCTGAAAATTGTTAAGTTTCATTAATGTAACCAATGAAAATGAGTACGCAAGAGGTTTATCTCCACCACATATCCATGAAAACTTGCCAAGTATATATTTGCAAATTTTTATATGTGCCCTCTCGCAGTCTGGGACCCCTCAGGGGATGTCTACCTGCTGGCTTAAGCCTGTTCCCCAGGAGATCAGGCCTAAGCTGGCAGTCAGACATCCCTCTGGCAGCCCGGGAGCCCTCGGGGGATGTCCGCTTGCCATCGGGGAGCAGACCTAAGCTAGAGTTGGACATCCTTAGCACTGCTGAGGAGGCGGGAGAGGCTCCTGCCACCACCACTGTGCTGGCAGCCATCAGCCTGGCTTGTGGCTGAGCAGAGCTCCCCCGGTGGCAGCACACTGACCACCAGCGGGCAGCTCCTGCATTGAGCATCTGCCCCCTGGTGGTCAGTGTGTGTCATAGTGACCAGTCATTCCTAGTCATTCTGCTGTTAGGGTCAATTTGCATATTACCCTTTTATTATATAGGATAGAGGCCTGGTGCACGGGTCGGGGCCAGCTGGTTTGCCCTGAAGGGTGTCCCAGATCAGGGTGGGGGTCCCACTGGGGTGCCTGGCCAGCCTGGGTGAGGGGCTGATGGCTGTTTGCAGGCTGGTCACACACCTTTCAGAGTGGGGATTCACACTGGGGTGCCGGTCAGCCTGGTTGAGGGGCTGATGGCCGTTTTCAGGCTGGCCATGTCCGTGGGATGGAAGCAAGTATCTGCGATTTATTCAACTTCTATAATTGAAACTTTGTAGCCTTGGTCCAGCTAGAAGCTTCCTGGCAACCAGCACTTCCTTGAGCAGAGGCCATGCTAGCTGGAAGCAGGTATCTGGGATTTATTTATCTTCCATAATTGAAACTTCGTAGCCTTGAGCGGAGCTCAGGTCTGGCCAGGGCAGGCGGGTACTTGGCTTCCTCCATTGCCAGGGGCAACCCAAGCCTCCTGCTCACTCCAGCTCCGTGGCCGCCTCCATCTTTGTGATGGAGTTAGTGTTAATTTGCATATTACTCTTTTATTATACAGAAAATATATATTTTTTAATTGAAATAATATTTAAATGTCATTTGAAGCCTCAGATATAATAGATAAATATTTTATACCAAAGTAGTAGCTCTGAAGAAAAATTTCACTTATTGAATTCCATTTTCCTTTAGAGTCTTATTGTACCATGTGTGAAAAATTTCAGGCATTGTGTGTTTGGAGGACACAGTGGTTGTGGAAACAGTCTGATGCCTTTGTCCTCCTTCACTGAGCAGAAATAGCATAGAGAATAAAAGAAAAAACAATTCTTTCATCCTACCATATAACAAATAAATCAGAAAAAGAAATTGCTTAGACCTGATAATTGTCATGTGTTCATTTAGTTCACACTCTGACATAAATTCATCAAAAATAAAATTCAATAATGCATCCTATTGCTGAGTAACAAGAGAAGCCTATTACAACAATAATGGCCAATAGGAGTAGGCAACATTTACTGAGTGCTTATTAAGTGCCAGGCACTGGTCTAATTGCTTTACATGTATTAACTCTCCAGAATTCTCATAGGCAATCTAGAAGGTAAGCACTATCATTATTTCTATTTTAATGATGAGAATAATGAGGCACAGTGATATTAAGGAACTTGCCCAAGATCAAACACCAGGAAGGGGCAGTCTGGCTTCATAGTTCTTGCTCATAGCCATTTTTCTATACTTCCTCTGTAAAGGAAGACAGCTATATAGATGGCTACATTTGAATGCCTCCAAAGAGCTAAGCACCAGGTAGATGATTTATGTGCATTGTTCTTATTCTATTGATGAGAGACTGGCACCTACTGAGGTTAAGTTGTTCAAGGTCACAAGTACGCAGTGATGGCCAGAATTTGAATTTATGTGTGTCTGAGTTCCAAGCTGGATTCATTTCACAATGTTCACATCCAAGTTATAATGGATCAGAGTCTAGCACAGAGGTCTGAAAACTGCTACCCATAGGCAAAATGCAGTCTGCCACCAGTTTTTTGCAAATGAAGTTTTATTGGAGCTTATATGAGCCATGCTCATTTATTTTCTATTGACTGGCTATTTTCACGCTATAATGGCAGAGGTGAGTAATTGTAACACAGTAATATAGCCCACAAAACAAAAATGATTTGCTGTCTGGACCTTTACAAAAAGTTTGCTGATCCACAGTCTGGAATGTCCCTAACCCAGATCCTTTGTAGTTAATTTATTAATGGAAAGAAATTGCTAAGAAAATAAAAAAAGGGAACAAAATAGCCCAACATTCCTGTTGGGTTAAATTATTTCCCCAAAAATATGTTGAAGTCTTAATACCTGGCACCTTTGAATGTAACATTATTTGGAAGATAGAGTGTATGCAGATGAAACCAAGTTAAGATTAGGGAAATATGACTGCTGTCCTTATAGGAAGAGAAACACACCAGGTGAAGGCAGAGACATAGAAAGAGAATGTCTTGCTACAAGGGAGAGAGGCAGCCGTGGGCAAACTATGGCCCGCGGGCCAGATCCGGCCCATTTGAAATGAATAAAACAAAACAAAACAAAACAAAACAAAAAAAGACCGTACCCTTTTATGTAATGATGTTTACTTTGAATTTATATTAGTTCACACAAACACTCCATCCATGCTTTTGTTCCTCCGGCCCTCTGGTCCAGTTTAAGAACCCATTGTGGCCCTCGAGTCAAAAAGTTTGCCCACCCCTGTATTAGAGTAATGTAGCTGCAAGCCAAGAATGTCATTGGCTTGAATGGAAGAGGCAAGAGAGGATTCTACCCAGAGTCTCAGAGGAATCATGGCCCTGCTGTCACTGAATTTCAGACTTTTGGCCTCCCGAACTGTGAAAAATAAATTTCTGCTGCTCTGAGCAACCATTTTATGGTATTTTGTTATATCGGTCATAGGAAACCACTGCAGTGCTCTTTAGGATATGAAGGCACAGAGGACAGCACTAAATTACTTGTTTTGAATACTGTATTCCAGGTTGCTTGCTGACTGACCACCAACAATTTGCTTATCTTTGGTAGACTCAGCCAGAAACTACATTTCCCTGCGGCCACTGGCTTTCATCAAGATCATGTGCCTCATACTCATCAACAGAATATGTGTGGAAGGAAAGTGGCCAAAGTAACTAAGAAAGCAGACGGCATTCTTCAGGCTGGATGCAGAGGGTTTACAAGATGGCTCAGAAGCCCCAGGGGTGATGGAGCCAGAAGATGAAAGAAGTCTGGGCCCTGTAAATATACGTGGAATAAAGCCCTACCCTCTGCCAACTGTTCTTCAAGTGAGAGAAAAGTAAACGTCTTTTAACTTAAGCTCCTGGGATGTTTTTATGTTTTCTTAGCTAACATTGTATCAAGTATACGAACGATTAAACACTAAATCAACTTTCTCACCATCTCTAGAACTGGAACTCCCCATAGGTGATATATTGTGATTGTCCTATAAATATTTTTAAAACCAATTGGGGAAGGACATGACCAATGTAAAGTTCACGAGCATAATAACCCAAATTCAAGCAACATTTGTCACTGGCACAAAACCTGTAGAGGAGCCAAATAAAATATGCAATGAGAGCACATCCAAACTACTACTATATGGTGATCAAAAAAATAAGTAAATTCTCAGAATTTTGGACAGAGGATGCTTACAGGTACTATGAATTACAATATCTAGTGATAGGACTTAGTTGTGGACATGTGGGAAAGAAAAATAGCTCAAAGATCAATGTGATGCCCACCAAGACTGCTTGTAGCAAAGTGTCAGACAAGAGGTGAGGATGAGCCCTGGCTAGTGTGTTCAGTGGTTAGAGCATTGACCTGTGCACCGGAAGGTCTCAAGTTTGATTCCCAGTCAAGGACACACACCTGGATTGCAGGTTAGATCCTCTCCCTGGGTTGGGGCACATCCTCTCTCTCTCGCTCTCTCTCTCCATCTCCTCCTTCTCTTCCAAATATATCCTCACTCCTTGGGTGAGGGTTAAAAAAGAGAGGGGTGAGGATGAGTGAGTCAAAGACAGCTCTCCCACCTGCAAACAATGGCTTCCTGGTGATGCCAAAATGTGATCTTTCTGGGTGCAATATGGAAATCCGCTGATGTTATTTCTGCTCTTCTTAGGCAGAGTAACACATTAGCGGTGTCTGTCAAGGTGGGTCTTTAAACCTGCAGCGCCAAGGAGGCTATCTATAATCAGAAGAACGTGCGCCCACCTTGAATAAAGGGAGATGTCATGCCAAATGCAACATTTTCCCAATGAGACAGCCTACTTCCTTTTTGTTAAGGTCAACTTGATTATTTTCTGAATTTGCATAGGCCAACCTACAATTTATTAATTAATTTTTATAACATTTCCTTTGCCCTTGATTGCAAACTTCTTTTTTGTAATAAGTCCTAATGAGACTGCAGATTTATCTTCCCAGGGGCGGTATGCTACAGCAGGATTGGTGGCTATGCTATCACCATGGAATTGGCACTCTACCTTGGAATATTTCTGCGCTTTCTGACAGAAGGAATCCAAGATTTTCCCGTTGTTCTCCGTGACTAGCTGGAGGGGAAAAATCTTGGTAACATCTTGGATTTTCTTTTGATTTAGAATATTTTTAATTCACTCTTTTTCACGTTACTAGTTCTTCTTCATATGGGTGGAATACTTTTATTGATAAAACCTCCAAAAGTAAAACCAAATAGAAATCTGTGAGAAGTCACACTACACATCAAAAGACTAGAGTTACAGACAAAAACATCTGTCAGCCTATGTCTATGCAGATAGACGCATGGTGCCACTTTTGAGTTTGACAGCTTTACATGGAATCTGCTCTTGAGTAAAAGTGTTATCAGAGGGGAGTGTGCCTCCTCTCCCCTCACGCCCTGCTGCTGCCGGGGGTGGAGTTCTTGAGATTTGAGATTCCTCGAGCAAAGAAATTTCCTAAGATTCACAAGGGAAGACGCAATATAGTAAGTAGGAAGTCTTATTTCTGTGGAATGACACCCCTGGGTGTCCAAAGTCCCATTTCCCTTTACCCAGTCATAGAAGTGTAGCTGGGCTTTTAATATAGCTTAAATTAAAGCCAGTGCAGAGTTTCCACTCCATATTGCATAGTCCCATATAGCATCAGGCCAGCTTTAGTCCATTACTCCACTGCGCGAATACCAGGAAGCCAAGAGTGAGCCAGGAACACACAAGCAACAAGAGTCCCCGAAGCACAAGAGAGCAAACTTCTGTATTTAGGGGATCATGTAGTCCCAAATGTTCTTGGGTTTACAGTGGCCAACTATCTCTATCCCCCAGGTGTGATTGACAAGCAAATACCTTCCCTATGTCATCCCAACTTTATCTATCTTTCCTTTGTTGGATTCCTTCTGCCACCCTGGGGAGTGTAAAATTGGAGCTTCCTGGTGAAGCTGCCCAAATGACATGCCTATAATTTCTGGCCTTCCCTTTGCTCCTTTCCTATTATTAATAACTAGCTACTTAAAAGGGTCTCAAAAGAACAAATTGTTTTTTGTTTTCTTGGATTCTAAAACCACAGGCTTATGCTAGGGATCAAGAATTTTCGATATTAGATCCTGGCTTTCATTAGTCACACTTACATAAACATAGGTTTTTCTTTTTCCCATCAGAGGGTTTATCATTTCGTTTTATGGTTTAAATGCACACAGGGCACAAAAGAAGGGGAGGGGAGGATTAAGCACAAGGAATTGCTGCTGTCACACAAACAGAAGTCTTTGAATAAGCATGATAAAATGGAAATCACTGAAGGTTCCTTGTCAAAGTAACTAAATCAGAAAATATACAATGCCTGTTCCCAAGTGCTCAGGAAAAGGCAGAGACGATTCAGCAAGAAACTTAAGTCAACAATACAATGTTTCAAATTGGGGGTTTTGCGATCTGTACCATTTTGCATGATCTTAACATGCAAATGAACCTAAGTCACCATTTCTTCATCTTTAAAATAGCATTGTAATAGGGATGAAATGAGGTGATGTATGTAAAGCACTTAGCACCCTGCCTGGCATGTAGAAATTTCCCCAGAAATGGCAGCTTTAAAAAGTGAATATTCATAACAGTGGGTATCATTAACTGAAGTCCTAGTTAGTGCATGCATTTTTATTTCTGTCAGCACTACTGAAAAGACATTTCTGACAGCACTACTGAAAAGTAGTGAAAATGCTGGATTTTTACAAGATGCATAATGAAGAATAATAACGATTAATGATAAAGAATACGGCTTCGAATTTGAGCCTCTTTTAGGGAAAGATTTTGTGACATTCCCCCAATAGGAACACCGGCATGATTGACAGACCTACCTTTTAATGTATATTAAAAGTACATTGAAGTTTTTAAACTGCATCCTAATCTGGAACTATATGTTAGTTTCTCAAAATGAGAATTTCATTAGAGATGAAATTCAAACAGCTCTTTTGAAGAGCCTTACAATCAGACTGGAAAAAATGAATGCTATTTTCCCCTCAGGTGATCCAAACGGGTGACAGGAGGAAATAGGCATATTCCACATCACCTCATGCAGTCTGTCTTCCCTTTTCTCACAAGAAAAGTGGCAATACCGATGAATCACCAAGCCCTCTGTGGGCTCCTACCGGGAGAAAGGCTCTGTGCCAGGCTTTCAGATGGATGCACGGATGCATAAAACCTTCCCTCTCTTCCCCCAAGGACCTTACAACTTAGGTGATGATACCCCAGAAGGTAAAAAACACACACACACACATAAAAAGTATGCATGCATAAGTTATTGGGTATGTCATGGGCCATATCAAAAGAGGCTATTGTATAACTCTTGTCAAACAATTATTTCATCATTAGGTGTCCTGGAGTGTATGACACATGTTGTAAATAACCACAAAGCATATCACAAGCCTGACTTATCTTCTCTCTGCTTGCAGTATTTCTTTAAAAATCTAACCGTTTCCTGGAGGGGGAGCCTTTGGGAAATATGAAATTGGCCCTTCACCTCCAGCCCCACCTTTCACTACCTTAACACAAAGAGGCTAATTCTACACGGGATAACTGAATCAAATCAGAACGGAGAGTTCAAAGCAGCAATAACTCTCAGTCTGTGGTTCGTGCTTCTGGAAAGCCACAGGGAGCTCTGATCTATGGGCCGGCACGGAAAGCCTGGGCTGACATATCAATTTGATCTCATCACCCTAGGCAAACAGATCTCTAACTCCATCTAGATGGTAGCAAGGGAAGGTGTTAGGAAGAAATGTGCCATTTCTTCCCCATGAATCTTGGTTTTAACTCACACTTCAGGGTAGGATTATTTTTCTTTCTTGTTTCCCCTTCTGTCTGGCTCTGTGTTCTGGAGGGAAAACAAAACAAAACAAAACAAAACAAAACAAAACAAAACAAAACAAAACAAACAAACAAAAAAACCAGCAACAGCAAGCTTGCTGCCCTCTCCCCATGCAGAAAATCTGTACTGGTTGTTGGAGCGCTTCATCTGTGCTTTGCAAGCCCTGGTTCTCTGTAAACTGTTGTCTTATTCCAGTTTTCCATGTAAGGATTTCAGAGAAAGAAGCAAAAATACATCAAAAGGAACAATACTTTTGAGCCCATGATACTATTTGTGGAAAGCATTTTCCTTTTATGGTCATGGCTAGAAAGCAAATGACTGCCCAGAAAAACCGTGGAAGCAAAAATATCCATTCACTTCATTGCACAGAAATGCAACCTGAGAGACTGAACAGAAAAGTTAGAAACTGGAATGAGTCTGCTCTCACATTAGAGTGATCTGGCTAAAAATGCCTCCGGGAAAATGTCTAAGTCAAATAAGGCAGGCCATCCTGTGTCCTGAAAACCATGTGAACCTTGGGGTCAAACAGACCTTAGTTTTTTTCAGTCTCATCTAACGCATACTCATTAAACATCTAGTAATACTGTAGGTTTAAAATGTTCATGATAACATTTCTTTCTTGGGAAAGCTTAGGGAATTTGGCAAAATGATGTAGATTGATTGGGTAATAAGTAAACCTGTTAGGTAATAAGTGAAATTAAACTTCTCAGACCACCCCTCACTACCAGCCTATAAATAAATTAAGTTAAACATCCTCATACAGTTCTTTACATGGAAACACCAGCACCATTCATTTTACCAAGTAAAGCAGTGAGAATGAAGGAAGGAACTAGAAGAAGCCATGTGATGTTGAGCAGAAATAGCTCAAGAGTAATGACTCATAACCAAGCTCTAAAAAGACAAGAGTGGAGTCATATATTTCCACTTAACAAACGGGAATTTAACTAGACAGGTTCTGTCTGGGGGGCGGGGGGGAGAGAAAAAAAACAGACGGTGACTAGACCCATGTAAAAGATGTTCTACTCCATGAATAGGCTGCCCCAAAAGTGAGTGAGATGATAGTTTCTTAGTCATCTTAGTTTCAACCTTCCTTCCTGGCTGTGATGATCTTTCCATGCAAGTGTGACTCAAGGGTCGAATAACACATAGTTTTCAGACAACAGATTCTACAACTATGTCAACTACTTCAACTGGTCCCTAACTTAAGAATCAAGTATTCATCACCAGAGAATACTGGCAATGTTGGACAGACAGCAGTATGTGCATGTCTATCAGTTATTTTTTATGAAGTTTTCTAAGGTCATTTTCCTGAAAATATGATGACATTGTAAATCATTCAGAGTATTTATAAATTACTGTTACCTTCAATGATGGTCTCATGAACTATTACAGTACTACAAGATTACAAGCTGATGCTTAATGTAGTTAAAGCAACCATTGTGCAGATGCTCAAATCTTCTGCTCTGTAAGACTCATTGAACATCTACCAATGAACATCTAACATGATAGCCCAGCCTCTGTTTAAGATCCCTCAGGGATGGAACTCACTACTAGTCAGCATGCCCATTTCATGTTTTAAATGTTTTAATACTAATCAGAACTGCCCTTCCTGTAACTTCCCATTACTGTATTGAGTTCTACAATCTAATTACTCCTGAACATGAGTAATTTTCAAATATTTGAAATTTAAAAATGATTGCCAGGAGGAGGGTTGGGTGGGGGGAGGTGGAAGATGGTATAGAGGGGATAAATGGTGATGGATGGAAACTTGGCTTTAGGGTGGTGAACACACAATACAGTGTACAGATGATGTATTATAGAATAGTGCACCTGAAATCTGTGTAATTTAGTTAACCAGTGTCACCCCAATAAATTCAACAAAAATGAAAAAAAGTGAAATCTCACAAGTATCCCAAATCTTATATTTCCCCAAAAAAAGAGTATCGATATCTTTAGCCTTGCTTTGCCTGACCCTTTCACCATGCTGACCTTCTAGAGAGTATTCTAATGCTTGAGTATATTATGTCACTTGTTATCTGAGATGCCTGCAAATAAGCATAATTGTTGGCCTGAGACCTCAGGGCCTTCCTGGGTGATATTTGAAACTACCTAAAGACACACACACACACACACACACACACACACACACACACACACACGCCCCAAACACGGAAGGCAGAGAAAGAACAAAGAAAGAGGCAGGCCACGCCATAGAGCAGTGATGGCGAACCTTTTGAGCTCGGCGTGTCAGCATTTTGAAAAACCCTAACTTAACTCTGGTGCCGTGTCACATATAGAAATTTTTTGGTCTTTGCAACCATAGTAAAACAAAGATTTATATTTTTGATATTTATGTTATATATTTAAATGCCATTTAACAAAGAAAAATCAACCGAAAAAATGAATTCGTGTGTCACCTCTGACACGTGTGACCTAGGTTTGCCATCACTGCCATAGAGCAAGGGCACGTATACATGAGGCTTATCTTGGGAGGCCTAGAGACAGGTATTTCACCCTCCAGCCAAAATCTTGAAACTTTGTATAGAGGCCTTATCTGGGTTCAGTCACATACACTGTCCAGATGGTATCAAAAACAAATGGCTCTCTCAAGGCTAACTCCTTGCAAATGGCTCCCACAGTAGGAGCTGTAGGCACCCGGCTCTAGCTTATAATCATGTCCTCTCAATGACCTCTTCCAACAAGAATACAACCAGCAGGGTCTGACCCATGAGGGACCATTTGTTGGCTCCTATTGCTCATTTGCTATAATCTTAACCAAGACCTCTAAAATCACATGAGCTCATTTTGTTGTGAAAGCTACACTCAGGGCTAACTTATGGTAAACTTCTAATCATACGAAATTCCTGAAGTTTTTTCCATGCATGTTTCTCTCAAAGGTTAGCTCTCTCATTCTGTGTCTAAACATGGCTGTTTGAAAATAAAAAACCCATTGACCATATTAAATGGCATTTGAAAGACTTCACCCTAATCCAGCCTATAAGAACTTCTGCACGTGCTGAGATGTTTACACGCTGGATGAAACCACGGTATCTTGGTAACAAGAAATGTGGAACAGCAGCAAGAGTTTGCTCAGCCCAACTTTGAAAATGCAAGCATTTTTATTCACAGTCTAAGACGACTATTTCAAAAGAATAAAAACACCTAATTTTTATAGATTGACTTTATTGTTCAATAAATAGTCTGCCATCCATTTATGTTTAGTCTAGAAACCTATAGATTCAGGAACAAAAAAAATCAAATTAAACCTCACTATTTTCCTCAGTAAACTAAGCTGGTTCCCTTGGCAACATTATGCATCTGTGTGAATTTGTGTGTATGTGTGTGTTTTCCAATAATTTGTCTTTCTAATATAAAATTTAAAGAACTTTCTCATAGTAACTGTTTATTATGAGTTTACAACTTCCTCTTTTTTAATAAAGGAAGAGGATTAATATTGCACTTATAGGTTTATTTACATGTCTGTCTCTTAGTAGGAGAGGCATGTTTCATTTCCAGTGTAATTCATATGCTCCTATTGTAATTAATGCATTCCACTGAGTGAATAAATATATAAAGGAATGAATAGAAAGGTCATACAATTCAAAATCAATATGGGAACAAAGAGATGGTCTTGGAATAATTAACCAACTTCCTCTCTGGTTGCAGAATTCCTCTGCCAGTCTTTCGTGTACTGTGTTGAGCCGATTACAGATTAAAGTAATTACAGTGAATTCTTGATTACTGGCATGTGGTCTTGCTGTTTTGTGGATTACCCATCAAAACTAATTCCAAACTTATCTGCTTCCACCCAGCATATGTCTGAGTTACAGTCAGCCTTGGTGATAGCAGCTGCATGCTTCAGGAAAGCACATTTATGTTGATATTCCTGTACAGAATACATAATTATGAAATTCATTCCGGTGGGGGCTGGAGAGAACTAGCAAGCATCCCAAAATAAATTGCAGCACTTGTTTCTTTAATTCCCAAAGAATACGAGATGACTTGGATAAAGAGGTTCAAACAATTAATCTATTCCCTTCTGTAATAGTTTGATGTAGCATAATTAGTAGGCTGCCTATTCCCCACTCCTGTCTCTATTGCCATTTATAACAGATAATAATTATACTTTATCAATTCATTCTTTCATCCAACAAATACTTATAGAGTGCTACACTGTCCTGAGCAATATGTTAGGTATTGGAGATCTAGCATTACACAAGCCAAGATGGTTCCTGCCCTCAGGGAAATTCACTGTTGAGACAGACCTGATTGGAGTCAGAAGAATGGTTCCACACATCATCCATGCTCTAACCCCTGACACCTGTGATTATGTTATGTTACATGTCAAGGGGAATTGAGGTTGCAGATAGAATAATCGGCTGCCCCTGATGTTGGTAGATGATCCTGGATTATCCAGGTGGGCCCAAAGTAATCATATGGGCCCTTAAATGGGAAAGGGGGTGGCAGAAGTATCAGGACCTGAGAGATGCCATCAGGAGAAACACTTGATTGGCTGTTGTTGGCTCTGAAGATGGAAGGGGACACCAATAGGAATGCAGGCAGCCTCTAAACACTGGAAAGGCAAAACATGGATTCTTCCCTGGAGCCTCCAGAAAGAAATGCAGTCCTGCTGACACCCCGATTTCAGGTCCGTGAGAACATTCTGGACTTCTGACCCAATGAGCTGTAAAATAATAAATCTGAATTGTTTTAGGTCGCTACGTCGGTAGTAATTTTGTACAGCAGCACAAGGAGACTAATACAGACCTTGAATAAAGAAGCAGATTAGGCCCTGGCTGGTTTGGCTCAGTGCATAGAGCATTGGCCTGTGGACTCAAGGGTCGCAGGTTCGATTCCGGTCAAGGGCATGTACCTTGGCTGCGGGCACATCCCCAGTGGGGGGTGTGCAGGAAGCAGCTGATTGATGCTTCTTTCTCATCGATGTTTCTGACTCTCTATCCCTCTCCCTTCCTCTCTGTAAAAAATCAATAAAATATATTTTTTAAAAAAAAGTTTTTTAAAAAAAGAAGCAGATTAGAATTTAATTGCAATTGTATAAAGACTGCAAGAAAATGTAGGCATATGTACTTGGGAAATTTTCACTTGAGTTACCAGGAAAAGCTTCCCTGACATTTAAGCTGGTTTCCAAAGGGAAGGAAGAGATTTCAAAGAAAATGAAAGGAATGAGAAGAGATTTTCAGGGAGATAGAACAGCCTGCTTGAATGATCTGAGAGAGAAGGAAGCTAGTATTGCTTAAAACCTGCACAGCCAATGGGGATGATGGGAAGTGATTTTGTGAAGAAGAAGCCTAATTCAATTCTGGGAAGTAGCTGAAGATCAGGCCATGCCTGACCTAGTAGGCCATCTTGCAGATTCTCACCTTTAACCTGTGGGCAAAGGAGCATGTCTGAGGGCTTTCCACAGGACAGAGGTGTGACCAGATTTGTATTTTAAGATCATCCAGGCTCCTGCTTGGATTATGAATGGATTTGAAAGTGCATGTAACTTTAGGAGATCATGAAGATCATGATGAACACTTTCATAGCAGCACAGATAGGAGGTAGGTAATAAAGGTTAGTACTGGAGTGAATGCAGGAACAATGTAGAGAAAGGATAGATTTGGGATCATTTTGAGAGGTGAATTCTATAGGACTTGGAAATTAATTCAAGGTAGGATAAGAAAAGAAGAACTGGCAGGGATGACCCCAGTTTCAGGTATGAAGAATGGAATGGACAGTGGTCCCTCATTCTGAGATACAAAAGGTGTCAGGGAAGCAGTCAAGGGGAGGACCAGAGGTTCCGGGTTGAGTCTGCTCAGTTTCAGATGCTGTGAGAAAGCCATGCAGAGACGGAGGAATGAAACTGAAGCACGGGGTTTCTCAGTCTCCAGCTAGATGGCACATACTTGGCAAGCTCACCGCCACTCCTTCTTAATAAATCTGCAGTTGGCCTCAGACATGTTCTCAAAATAGTGTTCCCTGTAATGATCATGGAGTGAAGAAAGCTGGCATTTAGAATGGATTTTATTCCCTAGCTCTGTTCTAGACTAAAAGCGGTGGCAAATATGAAATTGTTAGTGGAACTGCTATTGAAAGGAAACACACTAGCACTCACATTATGGGAAATTTTTAAAACTATTTTTATACTCTTTGTGCTTCCTTCCACTTTTCTATGTGAATTTGATTTGGATGATTCTCTTCAGAGCCCCATAGCAATGGGAATTAATTTGTTTGAATAGCTAGGTCTCAACATCAGCTATTAAAGAAAACAAGTCTCAGTATACAATCCTAGCATGTTTTACCTTCATCACTACCATCCTACACACACACACACACACACACACACACACACACACACACACACACACACTCACACACTCACACACACACACACACTAAAATAGAAAACAAAAATCAGTTCTGTACTTCTGTTTCTCTTCCAGAAGTTCTTCTTCTGGTGTTAATATAAATTGTGTGTGTGTGTGTGTGTGTGTGTTCTATAAACCTGAAAATATTTTACACCTGTAATTTCTCGAAGCAGTGAAAAGTCTCCATATGAAAAAGGCATATTTTCTACTACAATTAAGTATTTTTCTGGTTTCCAGAGAATATGGTCATCTATAGCAAACTCTTAGAAACTTAATAATTCCTTTGTCATTTCCATACCTTTTTACTTAATACCTAATACTTAATTGAAAGAAGCTTGTGACTATGAGTTGAAATCTCAATGATGGTCCAAGCCCCACTACTAAATAGTTATAAAGTTAAACACTGACTATTCAAAATGATCCCTCTCTCTGTACCCAAGTAGATACCACATGTTAATATTATGTCACTGTAGAAGCAGTGTACAATTGGAAAAGAAACTACTATGAAGCAATGGAATAAAGATTATTTGAATAAGCAAAATGAGGGGAAAGAAACAATAGATACACATATGAACAAAAGGTTCAAAACAGAATATCAATAGGTAATTGCTTGCATGCATGCATATAAGCATAACCATGGACATGGACACTGGGGTGGTGGGGGCATATCGTGGGGGTTGGGAGTGGCCGGGGAGGGGTTTATGGGGGAAACGGAGACATATGTAATACTTTAAACAATAAAAATAATATAGGTGAATTGAGCACAGTGAAGATATGTGTGTTGTGGGGAGGGGTAACAGACATAAATCAAATAATGAGATAAATGTCCCTTTTTAACATTAGCTGTTATGAAATCCAGTCACTGTGACTAAACCTATATTATCATAACAGAATCAGAAAAGCTTAAAACAACAGAAGCCCATGAAGATAATAAAACAAAGCATGAGCCTCTAACATAATTAAATTTCTCCCATAGTCACTGATGCTAGAGGTTAGTTTTATTGCAAGTAACAACAGATACCTGGTAAATTCTACCTGTGATGAACTGGAAAAAAAAAGATTATTTTCCTATCTTTCAGTATGATCATGTCTCTTATATATTAAAAATTGAACATATGCATTTCCTTATGATCTAATAACTTCATTTTCCAGTATACACCCTCCAAAATGTGTGCATGTACACACCGAAAGGCATACACAAGAATATTTATCAATCATAGTAACCTTAATGGCTAAACACTAGAAACAGTCAAGATATCCATCAACAAGTAAATGAATAAAAATGTGATATATTAATCCAATGAAATACTATTTAGCAATGAAAATGGACATCTTACAGCTATACACAACTTGGATGAATCTCCTAAATATGATGTGATTCTGAGCCAGAAAGCAATTGGAAAACAAGGAAATTCATGTTAGAAATGAAGATGGTAGCTACCAGTGGAGAGGAGGTAGGAAGTGATGCTTGGGAAACATATAGTTTTGGGGTGCTGGCAACATTTACTTGATGGTCTATGAGGTAATTATATTGATGTGTTCATTTTCTGATGACTTATTGACCTGTACACTTAAGTTATGTGCGATTTTTGTGTGCACAATGTCAACACAGAAGTTTGAACAACAATTTCTGAACCTCACCGGTGAGTACATAGAGAAAAAGTACACAGGTAACAACCACAGTCAGACTTACATTTGAGTCATTCACCATTCAATAGTCATGGGACACCTGTCACATGGAGGACATGTCAGGAGGCAGAAGACTAGTCCTAGCCCAGTAAAAACCTTACAAACCAGAAGAGGTGAGACATGTGATAAACATTATAGCAGGGGTGACATTTTGGGCTGGATAATTCTTTGTTTCGGGAACCTGGCTTGTGCACTTTAGGATGCTAAGCAGTATTCATGCCCTCCACCTACTCGATGCCAATGGCTCCACCCCTGGATGTGACAACCAAAAATGTCTCCAAACATTGCCAAATGTTTGCCTGGGGGTATAACAACCCCTGAGTGAGAACCACTGTATCAGAGCCACATACAATGGTTTGGGGTTACCAAATAAACAATAGCTAACTTCACAGAGAACGAGGCATCATTTTCTGGGCAGGAAACCAATGCACTATGTTCTTCATCCCATAAAATTTTGGAGCAAGGAGAATTTATTCCATAACCACCAGGCAAAAGTCCAATTTCCCTTAGTGGCACTATGATCCCAGGACACATGAACTTGAAAACAGCTTTGAAATTGCAAAGGGAGACATTTATTGGTAATGTTAAAGCTTTCATACCACAAAACTTCCCTAAACCAGTTTTAATAAATGGGAAAGAATTTATTTTACTTTAGCATTTGTCTGTTGTATAGAACCGGGGAATCATTTTTTTTTTCATTCCTTTAACTCACTGTGGGCAGTAAATTCTCACGATCCAAATTATGTGTCCACAATTGTGTGGATCAGAGCTACAGTAAATCACCTTATGGTACCATCTTAAACCTTTTAAAATGTAGTGCTGCAGACATCAGAATGCCAAGAGAACAAATATTTCCCTTTCATACAAGAAAGACTAAATCAAGTGACGTTCCACCTAATCTCACTTATGACCCTTTTGTTGTTTAGTTTAGAGAAGCTACTGAGAAAAGGGAGCAAAGACAAGCTCAGTGTATTTAAAACCTGCAGTAACTAAAGATTCGGCAGAGGCAGCAAACCCTAAAAAGATAACTGCAATCAGCACAAGATACCCTCTCGATGAAAACACTGGACAAGGGCTACTACCAATTCTGAAATCTAATTCTGTGACATCTCCCTGTGCATACACTTCAAAGAAGGACCCTTCAGAGACGGATTTCTGCATTTCACAATGGCCAGGCCTGCTTACATAAATATGTCTGCTTATATGAATAGATCTCACCTAATTCCTCAGCATGATTTTATACATTGTGAGGTGTAGATTGCTGATGGCAAGCATGTTCTCTGTGGGAAGAATAACATGATTCTGGCAATTCTGGGTCTTATAAAGGAAGCACGTTAAGCTACAGAGGATTTCACACTGTTGGCTTTTCTCTCTGAAATTCCTGGAGAGCAAAGAACAATTTTTGGCTTGTATCACCACCAGGAATTTCCATTGGGTTTAAATGCTAATCGTCATCAACACCTTATTCTTATTCTCCAGTTTAAAAAGAAATGTATTGTGGATTGGCTGGAGAACAAAAGAGTAAAATTCAGAGGACCTGGGAACTTAACTAGCAGGACAACATTGATCTCAAACTCAGTCTCTTCAACCATAAAGTGAAGGCTTAAAGGCTATCATTTCCATGGACCTTTTCAGCTTTATTGGAAGACAGATAAGAATACTCCTTCATGTGCCCTTACTAGGATTATATTTATTCATGCTTAGAATTTATACATAACATCGTTTGAAACAACAAGGGAAAAAATAAATAAGAAGTTTAACTTTGAAAAGAAGATGTCAAGTAGTAAACACACAAAATACTCTACTTTTCTGTAACTTAGACATAACTTCTGGCTGAATAAAATATACCAATTGCCCGGCTGGCATGGCTGAGTGGTTGAGCATTGGTCTATGAACCCGGAGGTCACAGTTCAATTCCTGGTCAGGGCACATGCCTGGATTGTGGGCTCCATCCCCAGTGTGGGGCATGCAGGAGGCAGCCAATCAATGGTTCTCTCTCAACATTGATGTTTCTATCCCTCACCCTCCCTCCCCCTTCTTCTTTGAAATCAATAAAAATATATTTTTTAAAAAAACGAAAATATACCAATAATTTCTGTAATGTTATTTTGATATGCACATATATTCATAGCATTGAGTTTATTTTCTAAACAACAACCAAAAAAACAAAAACAAAAATTTCCTAAAATATTTTAAAATATAGTACTATGTGAGGAATTAATGTGTCAGAATTAATTCATTAGTTTAACTACACTGAACTTATGAACCATAAATTTTAAGAATTTGAGTGTAGTCACAAATCATCTATTCTAAGTGCTTCAAATGGCAGGTAATACAATAAGGGCTACATAGCAAAAAATGGAAATTTTTTCTTTATCTTTTTCTTTTGATGCTTTTACATTATCATATGGACATATAGCTATTTTGCTGAAGTGATTATTATAACCTAACATACAGACAAAAATCATTCATGTATTAATGGCTCAGATCTACTGCTAAGAGGATCTGACCTGGTGAGTCACATCACACCTGCATGTAGTATATCCCTAGGGAATCAGAACCAAGAGAGTGGGGTGAATCAGAGAAAAATAATTACCTCTACGGGAAAAACAACTCAATATTGTGTAATGCTGCTGTTGACTCATTAGAAGCATCATCCTCACATTCAAAGAACAGCATTTTAGTATATAAGGTGAGGCTGTCGTGCTATACAACTGATTCAGTAGATAACCCATGAATCAAAATCAATCTCTCTCTCTCCTTCAATCACCTTTTTTTTTAATGATCAGAAATTAAGATCTTCTAGCCACAGATTTCAAAAGTCTATTCAAACCCACTATGTTTAATAAATTATAAAATATGTAGATCACAAGAGCTTTTTAAAATAGTTAGATACAGAAAACTGTCTTATTCACACAGTATTGAATGATTCCATTTAAATCAGAAAACAACATACTGGGTGCTGGAAATTCAGACAAGCATACGATGTTTCTTTCCTCCATGAGCCTAAACACTAATGATCAAACTGAAATTAGCCTGCATCTGATAGTGATCACATGTTAAAATTTGAAAGATTAAAAAACATCCTAGTACATTCAAATTTATTTTTACATAAAATTTTAATACATATTTTGTCATCTTACAATTTAAACATTAAAAAAAGAGCAGATGATGCTGGTTGGGGGCCTGGGGCAGACTGAGCAAGAAGGTAGTCACTTGGAAAGAGATGGTGCTGGGCAGATAAGCAGAACGTCAGAACAGTCTGTGCCCATTTACATAAACTCCCAAATATGTAAGGAATAATGCATGACCTCACAATTGCCATGAGTAGACAAGCATATTTTAGGAATTTAACTTGAAACTTTCCAATTTGAAAATACAGGTGGTACTAAAACAAGGAAGCAAACAAGAAAACTACATAATCATTCATAAATTTTATAACTACCCATATTCCTTCTACTCCACTTCCTCGGGGTAGCTCAAAGAGACTTTTTTCCTATTCTGTAGTATGTGTTTTGTCAACCAAAGGGTCCCTCAGATCCATTTGTTCCCCTGGGGAATGTTCTTCTTTCTAAGATCCTAACTGGAGACAGAAAGGTCCTGCTTTTGAAACCAGTGAGACATGGTGTTCCAAATACTAGCTGAGCACATTGCAATGTATTTGACCTCAGATTTGACCTCAGATTTCCTCAGCTGTAAAAGGAGATAAGTGAGAGCCACCTTTTAGAGCCCTAGGAATCCATCGTCTTATTGATGTTTGTCTTTGAAAAGAATTGAATGCATGATAATTCTCCAACAAACGCTAATTCTCATTTCAGTCACTAATTTTAGTATTTATCCTTGAAGAAATGTAAAAGATCCCTACTTTCAATCACGTTTTCACTAAAAAGTTACTTTTTATTGGTTTTCCCTTTGAATTTGTGTTCAAAGTACCCACTCACTGAGCCTTCCTTATCTTACTTCTCAATGAGCTTCACTCAGTCTTTCCTATATGTCTTAGAAGCAAAATCCTGTTGAATCTTAGTTTCCTTTCCATTATCAATTTTTTTTCCTTTGCTGACAAGGATTAATTTTGCCCTCTAAAGAATCAGAGCCCTTTCCACTGTACCTACAGGGGAATTAAATTAAAAGCTATTGCTTTGAAAATACTGCACACTCAGAGGTCAGTAGACAAATACTAGACATATTATTCGCTTCATCTGAGTCAATGTGATCTCCTAATTATAACCAAAAAAGTTAATGAAATCTTTCAAATGCTGAATCATTATTACACATTGACTCTTCACGTCCTTGTTACGTAGCATTCAATATTATTTCATTGGTGTTTGATGGAGCTAAAAATGAAGCAGAGTTTTGGCTAGGCAAATAGAAAATCATAAAAAGAAATGCAGTACATTAAAAACAAAGCAAACAACTTCCCTATATGAGAAGCAACAGTAAAGAACAAAAGGAGAAAAGGAAAGAAAGAAAAAATTATTGGTAGTAAGCATAACAGTCGTAAGTTGTAGGGCTCAATACGAAATACAGAGAACATTAACTCTGTTGTGCAAACTTATCTATGGCAACCATCCTACAGATAACACAGAATTCCTCCAGGCAAATGAGCTTATTTCCACGATTCAATGATCAAATGGCATATGGCAAGTTGGAAAAATTCAAGACAGGAATTTAATATATTCAGCTCAGAAATTACTCTCACACAGGACAGGACATACTTAAGGTAAAAAACAAAACAACAACCAAAAACACACACCCACACAGCTTCCTGTGGAGTGTCAGCACAAAAACAAGGTGAAGAACTGAATGCCCAAGGGATGCTAACCCAATGGCAGGAAATCAGTCAGCAGCTAATTATCTTGGTTACATATACTTGGGTCACTCTTACCCAATAAAAGGCCCTATCCTTGCTACTGAGGTATTAGCAATATTACTTATTTCTACAGAATAATGTGTGGTATTACTTCCTATTAACCTGCTTACCTACAGGCCTACCTCTGAATACAGTTCCAGTAATTACTTGCATGGTTTCAAATAATAAGTTTATCTTCACTACAAAGGAAAATTTCTGGTATCAAAAGACATAAAACAAAATACACACAAACTAAAACAACAATGTAAAAACACATAGCAAGTTGGAAAGTTTCTTAAAAACTAAGAAAAATATTTGCAAAATATTGCATATGGAGGATAGATAGATAGATAGATAGATAGATAGATAGATAGATAGATAGATAGATAAGAGATTTTACAAATAAGTTAGGACCAAAAGAAGGACATGGCTGTACCAATAGCTATAAAGATTAAAAAAAAAAAAAACATGAAAAGGTGATTTACAGACTTCTGGTGAGCTAAGAAAAAAAAGACTTATTTTTCATGCAGATCAGAATAGTCAAAAAAATTTAAATTGACAAAGATCTGTATTAGCTGTGTTATAGGAAATGGCAACCTCGGGCATTATTGGTGAAATATTATGGTATAACTGAATGCAGACGAAAATTCATATGTAATTGAATAAATAAATCTTTGCTCAGAGATGTGACTGAAGGTATATTTACCAAATTTTTAACCATGGGTTTGAATGATTGGTGCAATTCATTTATTTTTAGCATTTTCTTTATTCAATTATGTATCACTTTAAATTTGTACCCAAATATGCATCATTTTTATAAAAGCAATAATGCTGCTTTGATAATGAACTGGATCGTTCATAGTAGACCTCAGGCCAAATGAATCAGGGCACAGAGCAGAAGACAGATCGGTGCTCTGATCCAACGTAGCAGAGAAGTGATCCAGAACGAAGGAGCTAAAATAAATAGAGGGTTGCAAAATATAGTTCTGACAAAGATAAGACTGGGGAAAATGGCAGGATGGGGAAGAGGAAAAACACAGTGATGAGGTGTCAGGATATTCATAATCAAGCCGCTACTCAGCCCACCAGTCTGTTTCAGCTCCCCTCTCTAAAAGGAGGTATCTGGACTCCAACTCTGATGTGCTGAAAAAGAAGCTCCAGAGAACACCTATCATAACCCAGGCATCTTTACTGACACGAGGAAACCTTGTTAAGTTTTGCAGGAAGCACTGCAGACAGACATAAACTAAAATTATAATAGAAAACAGCTCCGCATAAAAAGTGAACTTTGTGAAACCACATCCTTTACAAAGGTGAAGGGGTTGTGCTCTTCAATAAAGAAGACGCTCTGCGCGAGGGGAGATAACTCCCTCATGTCACCCCCAATAATAATGGGATGCCTTGATGAAAACAGCATCCAGACAGTCTAAAATGGTTACGTTTCCGCAGCATCGCTGATCTGAAGCAGACAGCCAAATTAGATTTCTAAAATATGCCATTAAATGAAAGGCATTCAGACAACACACCCCAGAAGGGAAGTCGCTGTAAAAGGTAGCAAGGTTGCCAGGAGATTCAAACAAGAGGAGAAAAAAAGTTGTGTTTTGACAGCGGTTTTGAAAAGGTTTCATTCAAGCATCACCGTTAAGCGTGCTTTCCGATTTCAGAATGAGTGTCATTACCTCCTAGTTCAACCTTCACATTGACTCACCAACACTGCTCTCCCTCGACAACTGAAGTGCCTGACAGAGTGGAGTCATTGAAGATTTTTAAAAATTCCCAACTTATTCTAAGTAAAGAGCTAGATGTAAACTTTCACAGTCAAATATCACAGGATTTTCTTTGCAGAAAGTAAATCTAATTATATTTCTTTGTAGTGGTAAAAATGTGGATCTGAGAGACATAAAACTCATATTTTTAGTACACTGCATATATTCACCTCTGTTTAATCTTATTATTTGAGTAAATTATAGTCCCGGTTTATACTGGTTTAAAATATATATATCAGAGTACAGTGGGTACTTGTAAAATGACCTGCAATTCACTTACTATAGTTCCCTAAACATTAATATATATATGAAATTGTGATATTTTATAAATATAAAAATTGTGATCAAGTTTATATTGGTATGACAACTGCAGAATGTGAATTCCATTTTTAATATCTGACTTCTGAGATTCAGTAACATCTTATAATCCTGAATTATTTAAGAAGCTCAAAGTTTAATCTATATTTCTCCTGTTACCTGCATAAATTCTCAACCTAAAAGAGAAAGAGAACATATTCTGTTATGAAAAGTTAGTTCAAGCAATATCAAGGATTAATAAAACTCCTGTGTATCCCTGATGGGGGAACAGTTCAAAAACAAAATATAAATACACCAAAGGATTACTCTAAAAATAGGAATTTAGCACAAGATAAAATGCTTTCAATTTTGTAAAATCACTTTCTTTTTTCTTTTATTCGGTAATCTGTTACTTCTTCTTGGCATAACCTCTCAGATGAACTAAATTTAGGTGTAAGAGTGAGAACCATTTTGTTTAAAACCAACAGAGAACAGTATTTTCTAAAAATGTCCTCGCTCCATCAAAAGTAAGAAAATGGGTTCAAAAGAAAAAAATCAAGAGGGTTAAGTTCTCTCTTGGACCTTCAATAAAATTACTTGTCACTGAATTCCGCTGATGAGTACCCAGACTGTGCCCCTTACATTAACAATGCCGACAGATTCGACATGTGACTGATAGCAACGGCCGTCCGGCAGATTAAAGCACAATGTAGATTTAATCTCCCAAATGGCTTGAGTGCCTCAAATGAAGGATTCTCAAATTTCATGGTTCTGACCTATGCAGAGTGAATAAGTGTATAATAAAATACCTGTCCCCTAGCTCTGTAACAAGAAAAAGCGCAGGGTCGGACTACGCCTGTGTCAATTCCCTTGTATGACCAAGTTTACTAACAGAATCTGTATGCCAGAGAGCAGAAGATCATCCTACTTAACAGATGTCCTGACATCAACTTGCAGTGATGATACATGACCCTATGTGATGCCAATACAGTGAGGTGGTAGCAGCAGGTTACAGAGAAGCCAGATTTCAAGAGAAGCTCATTTGACTGGTGATGAAGGATAACTTCCAGGAAAAGTGGTTTCTCATCAGGCAGGAAGGAAGAGTTTGCCACCAGAAGCAACAGCGCCCACTGGCCTGCCACAGTGTTAGTCACAGTCACGCCAAGTGTGCGCGGCACACGCCTGCTGGAGAGTCTGACTAAGAGACAAGGGACCACGGGTGCCTTCAGACAGGACAAGAGTTAAGACACATGTCAAAACCCAACCATAAATGAAGAAGCAGATCTACCTCGATTTTTTGTTTGAGAATAACAAATCAAACATCTTTGGAAGGCTTTCATATACACTGTGCTTTTCCTAACTCGGGCTGATTAAATTAGAATCTCCATTATCCAGCAGTAGTGCTGCCTTGGCACAGGCTCTTCACCAGCGTTCGGCTTCCTGTCCCTGTCAGCAGACCCAGAAATGCCACCACAGCAGATTGTGTGGGCATCGAAAATGACCACTGAGCCTCTGGCTTCAGAAGGAAAGTGCCTCACCTCCACTCCTTGAGCAGAAGGAAAGAAAAGAAGCTGGAGCCAAGGCCAAGGCTAGATCATGACTTTAGGTGAGCCCTTTGATTCAGAACCACAGGGACCCTAATCTGAAAGATGAAAACTATTATATGTCTAAAGCTATGTTGTATATAAAAATAGCTTTAAAAAGAATACGCATTGCATGAAGGTAATTCCTTACTGCGTGAATGCTTCTAGAAATGTATTACTTACCCCCTCACACCTCCCACCACCTTCCACTGTCCCTTCCACTGTTCCCAGATTTCCATGGTAACCAAGAACAACTGTAAGAATTCAGACTCCTGGGTGCCATTCATAAAGAATATGCATGGCTCCATTCATTTTGTTTTTGCTGCACAATGTTAGTCCAAATCTTCACAACCTTTTCTGACTAAACCCAGGGGACCTTCCTCAAGGACCTTCTGTCTCTGGAACATTGTTGTTGGGGTTTTTTTGTTTGTTTTATTTCATTAAGAAAGTGATAAAAAGATCAAACCAGTTTTAGAACTGAATCAGACTATTTGAAACCTTCACTTATTTAAGTTGACACCTGGTCCAGGAAGAATAAGTAACCACAAAAATTTTGACAGTTAGTGAATGGTAGAGCTAGTGAGTGATAACCCAGTTCTCTTCATGCCCAAATCACTGCTTGGTATACGGAGGCATTTTTAGTGTCACAACTGCCAAGAGTGGGAGGAGATGAGTTGCTACTAGCATCTGGTGGGTAGAGGCCAGGGATGTGCCCCACAATGCTCAGGGGAGCCCCTAAGGAAAAAAAAATATACAGCTCAAGATGTCAAAAGTGCCAAAATTAAAAAAAAAAAAACAACCTCTTATCTAGAGGAGGAGGTACAGAAGTTGAGATTTGTTTAAATAGAAGTTGTAACCACGTTTCAATTATATCTTGACATGTCAACACTAGTATGTTAATAATGGTTTTCCCTTCATATTTCTATTCTCTGCCCAAATACACCATGAAACAGGATATGTTTCCAATTCAGCCATAGAACCGGTATTTATTATCATCACATTTCATTTTACCTTGAAATGTTAATTGCTGTACAGCAGGGCTCCATGGTTGATTTAAATTTACATTTGCTTTTAAATTTGATTAATCTGGTCCCTTAGGAGCCCATTCTTCCAGAGCTACTCAGAGGGAAAATTGGCTTTTGAGTACACAATGGCTAAAAAAAAAAAAAAAAAAAAAACCCTTGCTGATTTGGCAGTTATACTGTTACATCTAAAGCGACTTTTAACTTTACGTAGGAAAAAAAAAAGGATGTTAATAGAGGAGTAAAACATATCCTCATTTACCCTGGATATCTATCCTGAATATCTTGGGCATGCTGTGACATGGTAATAAATACACAAGAAAATGTAGCTTTAGGTTACTTCACATATTCCAGAAAATATGCCACCCTTTATGAATATCCTCATGTGCTTCGTTAAAAATGAATATAAATGTGTAAAACTTGAAGGAGTCCTCTTGGGGGCCAAGGCAGTGGGATACATAGAAGACTTCCGGTATCTAGTTTCCTGCCTAGCACCCCAACCTGCCTCTGAGACTTTCCCTTGGACATTGCGGAACGCAGGTCAGCGGTCCACGGTAAGGGGCCCTTGTGGCTACACCTAGAAGAGCTACTAATAAAGGGAAGATAAATATTTCTTAAATACCCAATATTCACCAAGCTCCTACGGTTTCTTTCTAAACCAGAAATGGCAAATACTGGCAAGCATCCTCCCCATCCCATTACAAGGTAGGTCTCGAATCAGTCATGTCACTTTCCCAGTAACATGGGTCTACCATGAACTTCTTCTCTAGGTGGCACTCCAGGAGGCAAGCCAGTACCCATCAATCCTTACGAAGCAAGGGGTGGAATGAAACCCATTTGCCATCACTGATAAACAGTAAGAGCATAAATAAGAAACACTCAGTGAGGCTGTATCAACATTCTTGAACTGAGATTATTGTTGTTGTTTTTCTTGAGATTGACCTCAGTTTAAATTTTAGTTCTGACAGTGCCATGTCAGTTTCTAGAATTGCTCCACCTTAGCCCCAGACCCCAGGCTAGTGCGAGTGGAATACTAAGAGGTAAGGAATTAGGATTTGGAGGGCACAATATCATTAAATAAGTGTTTCATATGCAAGGGTTTAAAGTGCTTCCTCCTTCAGGCACATTCCAGAAGGACTATTATGATTCAATAAAGATTATGAAGTAGTGCGGTTTGATTTGATCGTCAAGAGATTTTTTTTCTACTCCACCACTGTTTGGGTTAACATATTAGTAACTTGAGATTCCTTGAAGGAGTGTCTAGAGATAGTTTAGGATTCTGGATGATTAAATGGAGCAGTGTTGCTAAAGGACAGATTCTCCCCTAATAGATCTGAAGCCCTTAGTGGCTTGGGCTATGACCTCAGATCTGGAAAAATAATTTCCCCTATCGTCTAATCCCCCATCTCCCACATATACACCTATATCTTTTGCTTCTCTGACATTGACACATTGCTAAATTGTGTAGTACATGCATCTGTATTTATTTATATATAAGTAAATGGTCTTCATTGAATCCAATGTGACTCTATAACTTGCTAACTTGGGCTTTATGTATATTTTTCAAGGCCTCTGAAATATAAAGCATTAAAATGGCACAAAGACACTCAGCTCCCTGAGCCAGAAATAGAGATGCTTACATCACAACCCTTTTTAGACAGGAAAACACTATTCTTAGGTGTTTTGTTGAAGTAAACAACATAAAATAGCAGAGCATAAAATGGCAGTTTCGCATATTTTATCGATTACTATCATCAACAAATCTCTTTCCTAGGTACAATATACTCTGACAACAAATTAATGATAATCTGCTATATTCTCAATGTTTGTGTCCTTCCGGAATTCACATTTTGGAATCTTAACACCCGAGGTGATGGTGTTAGGAGGCATAGCCTTTGGGAGTGATTAGGTCATGGGGGTGGCACCCTGATGAATGGGATAAAAGAGACCCCAGAGAGCTTCCTTGCCCTTTCTGCCACATGAGGATACAATGAGAAATATGCAACCCAGAAGAGGGCCTTCATCCAACTATGGTAACACCACCAAACACTTCTAGTCTCCAGACCTGTGAGAAATAAATTTCTGTTGTTTATAAGTTACCCAGTCTGGGGTATTTTGTTATAGCAGCCAAACAGGCTAAGACATAATCATTACTTATAGAAATCAGTATCTTACTCAGTTTCCTAGAATGGAAAGAAGGAAGAAGGATAGTTCTGTTAGCGCTATTTCTAAAAAACATCTTTCACATACATGATCCTATTTTAGCCATACAATTATCTTTATCTCAGTACTAGAGGCCTGGTACATGAAAATCCGTGCACTTGGGAAGTGTCCCTCAGCCTGGCCTGCACCCTCTGGCAGCCCAGGAGCTCTCAGTGGATGTCCACCTGCCGTCTTAGGCCCCTCCCTGGAGAATTGGGCCTAAGCTGGCAGTCGAACATTCCCTCTGGCAGCCCAGGAGCCCTCAGCGGATGTCCACCTGCCATCTTAGGCCCCTCCCTGGAGAATTGGGCCTAAGCTGGCAGTCGGACATTCCCTCTGGAAGCCCAGGAGCCATCAGGGGATGTCCAACTAATTTAGTCAAACATCCTTAGCGCTGCAGTGGAGGTAGGAGAGGCTCCTGCCACCACTGCTGTGCTGGCTGAGCATCACTCCCCCTGTGGAAGTGCACTGACCATCAGGGGGCAACTCCTGTGTTAAGTGTCTGCCCCCGGTGGTCAGTGCGCATCATAGCGACCGGTCGTTCTGCTGTTAGGGTCAATTTGCATATTACCCTTCTATTAAAGAAGATTACAACTGAGGCAACTGAAGCTCAGAGTTATTCAATTATTTAGTCTTAAAACATTTAGTCTGCAAGCATTTACCTTCAGGTAAGATAAAATCCATTTGTCTTTCCTGCTTAAGGCAGAAAATCATGAACACTCTTCTTTATTAATGTGAAATGAACACTCTCAAACAGAGAATGTCTTATGTCTTGGTGTGTGAAAAATGAAGATTTTTAGAGCCTGGCAAATCTCATTCTGGCACTGAACACATAACTTTTCCAAAGGTCACATATTTAGTATTTGGGAAAACTGGGGTCCAAATGAAATGAATCTGATTCTTTGGCCCAAACTTATCTCATTATATTACAATGCCTTCAAAGGAATCTCTCCAATGACATCATATCTTTTAATCACTTGTGTGGTACTTTGACACACACACCACATTTACTTTCTCAATCTCATAAGATTTGAAGAAAATTTCAAGGTCATAAAGAACATGGTCCTCATCCTAAACAAGGTTACATATTTCCAAAAGCAATTCTAGAGTTACTTTATAAAGTAATTCCGATAAGTTTCCTTTGGTGTCCTTGAATATCTCCACCAAACAGAGACCAGATATATATAACATTCTTCTTGGGCAGGCAATGGGGAGACTGCAGGAAGTCAATGACCGAAGCATGGTATCAGAAGCACAGTGGCAAGTGATATTGGGAGAAAACTAAGAAGGCTTCATGGAGCCCACATATAATTACCAGAATGATAGTCAAACAGGGAGGTAAAGTCTGGGTGCTAGGAGCAAGCAAGCAAAGGGCATGAGTCTAGGCTGCTATTTGGAGATAAGTGCCCAAAGGCTTCCAGTCCCTTAGAGGCTTAGAAAGAGGAAAGTAATGCTGAAAACATAAATGCCAAAGGTAGCAACCTAGTTAAACAACCAGTTATAAAGCAAAGATGTAGATTTAGGAAGTGTTCAGTATCAGACATTCTAGGAACAACAACAAAAAACCTGATTTCTGAATGGATTCAGAACAAATCACTTAGGCTCTTTGGGTCTAGTTTTCTCCTACAGGATATAGGGTGAGACTAAATTATCCCCGAAAGCTATTTCTAGCACAAATAGTCTATGGCTTTGTCAGAGGAATGAGGAGAAGAACAGTTACTAAATTGAAGGTAGAGTGAAGGGAAAATCAATATCAAAGCAGACTCCATGCTTAGCCATCAACTTGCAGTTTAAAAGCCCATTCCCATTCCTTTTAAAAAGACTGAGCTCAGACGCTGAGATAAGGTGAAACCACACACTGCAAATCACAAATTCCATGTATATACATCGAGAATACCTTCTTAGGTAAAGTCTTCACACCAAAATAATAACAATAATAATAATAATTTAATTGTAATAACAGGATCATCTGAGAAGAGTTAATAGCTGGTGTCTGGAGAAAACAGTTGGGAACTGCATGAAAACCCAGGCATGACAAAGATAAAAAAATCCAGAAGGGAAGGGGTAGCCAAAGGAAGAGGAGAAGACTGGTTCTTTTGCAAAACAAAAGAGATTATGCAACAAGCAGAGTAATGTTATAGACAAAACCTATGGACCAGACAGAATGTTAGCTTTCAAGAGAGTAATTTTGACCGGAAACTAGAAAAAAACAAAAAAGATCTAGGTCCCAGACTAACACAGACACATCTATGTTCCTAGAGAATGGAGTACCTGTTCTGCCTTGGATTCAGGGGCTAGAAGGGCAAGAAGAAAGAGCAGGGAAGAACAATGACTTCCAGAGGTTTGGGGCTTGAGGAGGAGGAGGTCAATGTGGGAGGGGTGGTTAGTGGGAGAAAATGATCAACGCCTTGAATTTAGTGAATTAGATCTCTCAGAGCAAACAGCAGCAGCATAGTTTACACACAAAGAAAATGAAACCCCAGAAGAGGAAAATAAGTCAACGAAATTATATAGTTAGTTCATTCTGAATAAGTAGAAGTGATGCATCTGAAACTAACATACACACATCCACACACACATATTATAGTCTCCTTGTCTCTACCATTAGTAAAACAGAATCCTTTAAACTTGCTAAAGATCTGTCTTATGATACATTGGGTAGTTAGAGAGAAGGCTGAAAGTGCCCAGCCAGGGTGGTTCAGTGCTTAAGTGTTGGCCTATACCAAGAGGTAAGAGGTCCAATTCCCGGTCAGGGCACATGCCCAGGTTGTGGCTCCATCCCCAGTAGGGTGAGTGCTGTAAGTAGCCAATCAGTGTTTCTCTCTCATCGATGTTTCTCTCTATCCTACTCCCTTCCCCTCTCTCTAAAATCAATAAAAACATAAAATCAATCAATAAATACATATTTTTTAAAAAAGGAGCCGAAGTAATGGGAAATGGACAAAGCATTGGAGTTCCTCTGCCTGTATTGAGAATCAGGGAGCTCATATTGTGATCTGATTATCTATGTGATCTAGAGGAAATCACCTCAACTCTAAATTACAAAAGTTGAACTAATAGTTTTGAAACTATTATAAAAGTCTACGATTTCCCCAAAGTACGGTCTTTGGGGTTCAGTCCTCTGAACATGATTGCCAAAAAAACCTCCTTTTCTTGAAAGGCATGCTCTCTTGTATGGCAGTTTTCAATATGGCCATACCACATTGAAACATAGGCATCCTGGTGCTACTTTTTCCCACCTGCAAACTACAAATAAACGAAGGATTTTAGTTGGAATGTTAAAGGTCAGTGTTATTAACAAGGCAAAAGAATGTTTAAACAGCTTCATTTTAAAATCTGTGAAGAACCTAACATGATTTCTCTAAAGGGTTCACCCTCAGTGGTGTGCTTTTCTATTTTATAATTAGTAGTAAGAAGAGGTCTTGAGAAAAGAAAATAGTATTTCCAAAGCCCCACAGTGAGGGCCAGTTTATCACTTAGCTAGGATCGTACAATTTTAATTGCATATTTAGGTCATTGGCTGTAACTGCTGATAAGCTGTTACCATGAAACATCCTAAAATCAATAAAGAAAATGTTAGAAGGAGGGGGAGGTTGTAAATGGAAATGTTAAGAGATTCTTAACTATGCTGTCTTAAATGCTACTGTTGGAATACAAACTGAACTTTGGGAGTGATTTAGCAGAACAATAGAAAGAAAGGCCTCTGAACCACAGCCACTTCTTTTCAATTCTACTGAAAGCTAGTAGTGTTATATTATGACAGACTAATTTAGTCAAGTGTGGTTTTTTTAATAGTTTCATTTAGGCACACAGACTTCATTGCATCTGTCCTCATCTGAAAAGAAAAAAAAAATACATAAAAAAGGAAGGGATGCTTTTTCTACAGAAGTCTTTAAAAATGCTCAAAAATCAACATTCAGTATTCTAGCACTATGCAAAATACACATTAAACTACAATTATTCAGAGAATTACCTGATAACATATCACCAGTTTTTCATTTCTAATTGCATCATATAATTGTTTATACAGAATACTTCAAGTTTTCAACTGTATCTAAAGTTGGTACCTGCAATTGTTAGCTACCTGCCAAATTTTATATTCTAGTAAAGATTTCAGATTGCCATGGACGCATCAACTAAAACTATTTTAGAAGGCGTTTGTGTGAAGAAGGCAATATGATTGCATAAATTTGCACTTATAGCGCATGTAAATAATCCATTTATATACAATTGATTGGATGTATATTTTATGGGAGTGAAAATAGTGTTGCTCATTAAAGACAGAGTTGGCATATGTCAAGGTAATTCATTAAATATATATTAATAGCTGCAAAATTAAAACAAGCTTGCATTTTTCTCTGGAAAACTATTTTAGAGTAATATGCTGCCTCTAACAGTGTCAGCTTTAAATCTGAAGCTCACATTAATATAGTACTGTGTTCAGAGATGCAATACTAGTAACAAATATGAATAAATTAAAGAAATGTGGGCAAGAGGATAGGGTTAGGAGATAAGATAAAAAAAATGGAAAAACTCTTTGTAAAATATACAATGTAATTATCCAAATGGAAATAAAAATCATACTGTAATTTTAGGATTTTTAGCAAATGTTAGTTAACAATTTCCATCATTCTTTTTCTTAAAAAATAAATAAAGAAAAGGTCTGCCATGTACCTTATCATAGAAAAATTCCAACTTCGCTTGCTTGGCTAAAGAAGTGATCATCTAACAGGGTACCATTCCTATTTGCCTTGTGCCTTCGTCTATGGGAAGACAAATAAACATCTTGGCGAGACATACATTAATGCATGTGGGTGTGGGCAACAGTTACTTCACAGGACAGCTGGATGAGTCCTGTAAAGATGTTTCAGCCAAATGTTTATCTGAAGCCTTCTGGTGGGAAGCCCAGGGGAGGCCTGGGGCATGACTAGTTTGAATCAGCCCTTAATGCAGAAAGCGGAAACAACTGATAGGAGTTATTTTGCCTATTCTTTGAGCAGGAGAGTGCAAATCTACATCCATCCGTCGTCAATCCACCACATGGGAAAGAGAGTTAGAAGCAGACAATCTTGAGTAGCCTTGGAAATTATGAACCAAGTTAAAAAAGTGTTGTTGTTTTTTACTTCTGCATTCTTGTCTATTAAAAACCTGATTTCTGCCCTAACCAGTCTGGCTCAGTGGCTAGACTAGCGTCGGCCTGCGGACTCAAGGGTCCCAGGTTCGATTCCGGTCAAGGGCATGTACCTTGGTTGCGGGCACATCCCCAGTGGGAGGCGTGCAGGAGGCAGCTAATCAATGTTTCTCTCTCATCGATGTTTCTAACTCTTTATCCTTCTCCCTTCTTCTCTGTAAAAAATGAATAAAATATATTTTTTTTTAAAAAAATAAAAACCGGATTTCTCCACACAGAAGTAGGTGGTTAAACACATGCACATATATATATATATATATATATATATATATATATATATATATATATATATATATATGTCATGTATTTTTAAAATATATTTTTATTGATTTCAGAGAGGAAGGGAGAGGGAGAGAGAGATAGAAACATCAATGATGAGAGAGAATCATTGATCAGCTGCCTCCTGCACGCCCCCTCCTGGGGATTGAGCCCAGAACCCGTGCCCTTGACCAGAACTGAACCTGGGACCCGTCAGTCCGCAGGCCAATGCTCTATCCACTGAGCAAAACCAGCTACGGCTATACATCATGTAATTTGAACAATAAAATATAGTTGTGCACATTTATCTTGCAAACAATAATTCTCAATAGAGAGCAATTTCCCCATTGGTGAATTTGGCAATATCTAGAGATATTTTTTTAAATACAGTTTATTGATTTTAGAGAGGAAAGGAGAGGGAGAGAGGGATAAAAACATCAATGATGAGAGAGAATCATTGCTCGGCTGCCTCCCGCATGCCCCCCATTGGGGATGGAACCCACAACATGGGCATGTGCCCTGACTGAGAATCGAACTGTGACCTCCTGGTTCACAGGTCAATGCTCAACCGCTGAGCAACACCGGCTAGACTAAAGGTATTTTTTATTTTCCCAACTTGTCTGGCACTATTGTCATCTAATGGATAGACAGCAAGGATGCTGCTAGATGTCCTACACATTTTCTGTCTCAGAATGTCCATAATGCTGAGGTCAAGGAACTCCGCTCTAGATATCCAGGCGTATATTTTCAGTGTGCTGATGAATGCTGTATCTTCTAATTAGACTATCATTTAAAAGATAATTCTAAAATAAACATTAAACTTTAAAGATGCAGTGTTTCTAAAGCACTTTTTACATAGGGTTTAGTCAATCAATTTCTAATCTCACAGTATTCAAATAGCATGGATGGTAAACCATCCCAATCCATTTTTACTTTACACACAATGGTTTTTCCTCTTTTTATAAAAAAGTTATGTTTTAGAGCAGTATTACACTCACTCAAATTGAGCAGAAAGTATATAGAGTTCCCATCTACCTCCTGCCCTACCGCACACACAACCTCCTACACCATCCACAGCCTACAGTGAGCCTGCACTGACACATCATTATCCCCTAAAGACCACAGGGTTCACTCTCCGTATTGTATACTTTATGGATTTTGACAAATGTATAATGGCATATAGCTATAATTAAAGTATCATATGGAATAGTTTTGCTGACCTAACAACCCTCTGTGCTCTGCCTAGTCATTATTTCCTTTTCAATGCACAGACTTGTGTTTTCAAATTTTAAGCACACACATGTAAATGGTATAATTCCATAGTAAATACACATATTAATTACATGCATCATGAAGTTGGATTAGTTTTACTGAAAGAAGGGAAACTTTGACTCCACAAATGCTAACAGGTGAATAAGTATTAAGCAAGCATCCCACAAATTTTCCAAGTTACATTTGTGTCAAAGTAAACATCTCACACTCACATTCAAGGTAAATACTAAAGAGACTATTTCCATCAAATAAAGAATCTGAAAAGGTTAGCCTCCTGGTAAAAGAGCCAATATTTTTTTAATGTATTTCACTTTTTGAGACCAATGTTGTAATAAAAGCCTCAAATTAAGTAGATTGCATTTTAGCTTAGATAAACTAATAGCACAATTAGAGTACCACATAATTCACCATTACTGCTCTGAGAGAAATCACTTAAGTATTTAAGCTCTTTAGAAAGACTTCACTGATAAAGTAATGACTAGCTACAAAACTCTCCTGAAGACTAGGGGTATTGGTGTCCCTGGTAGGTGAAAAGTAAAGGTGGGGGTGTAGGGGAGACCCTTCACAGTCTGAGATGCAGTTTTAGTAGCCAAAGTCAAACACAGATTTTTAAGAACACCAGCTATGCTTCTTACCTCGTTCCCCATCAAAACGTAGAAGAGAAGTGGCTTGCTAGCCCCACCTGATTTTAACTATGATGAGCGCAATTCTAATGACTGAATGTTAGTCATGAGTTGCATTCACCTGCACTTTTTTTAAATACTCCCATCACCACTGTAGAACAAGTTTGTTAATTTGATTAAAATGCAAATTCAGTATACATACTCAACTTATTTTAAAAACAAAGATGGATATATGTAAATATATACATATACATATATATAACACACATATATATTGCTTTAGATATAAGTGCATATTATCTACTTATATAATCACGCACATATGGCAAATAATATGATTTATAGGAATACTTGATTTGGGGAAGAAAACATGGCTATGTGTTTCCATAACTTCTTTCCAAATGCCTTCATTTTCCACCTACCTTAGAAACAATGTAAAGGTTAGGCTCTTACAAAATTTGGAAAGGCCTAGTATGAAATAGAAAGTAGACGATGAAAGTCAGTATACATTGGAATCCACAGAGTTCACAGATGATCGATAAAAGTGCAAATATTTGAAAAGCTTATTTTACTGATAATTATAGCTAAGTATGTAAGAAAAAAATTCAATTCCTGATCATACCTTTTGTTACTCCCATAGTGGCAATTTTGCAATGATGAACTGAGGGGGGGGGGCGGGGTTGTTTGTTTTTTGGTACCACTAGATTCAGGAAAACTCTACACAGATTGCTAGTTTTTCAAATCGTATTGTCCATGTTTAATTTATATATACTTATTTAGTAAGAGCTAATAAATATACCCACATGCTACATACATGTACCCAGTACTTAGAAACTGTCCTCAATGGAGCCTCATAACAAGCCATGATATGTAAATAAACTAATTTTCCCAACTTCCCAGTTAAGGAAACTCCTAGAAATTAAAGACAAGATAATCATATGGTGTAATAATTTTAATAGGAAAATAGAATTTAGTTATCAAAATCATTTATTTGCTCCTGGATACTATGACTTCTTTTACCATAGAGACCCACAGGACATCATGACTGTGGATTTCTTCCTGAGGTTTTGAAAGACGTATAAATGCCTAGACACCGGGAAGTATCTTCTTGCCCCTAGGAGATGTGCAGTCTATGTAAATTTACTTAAATGGAATCTTGTACTGCAAAGAAGAGGCTATTCTCTTCTTGATGAAAAGGTAAATTGCAATTCTAGCAGAAATGAATCGCACATCTCTAAAGAACAAAACCGAGGGGGCTGTGAGAGCAGGCTAGCTCTTTAGATTATGTGTTAAAATGAGCTCGGTGAGGCTTTTGTTTATGTTTGTTTGGCTCATGTCTAATAGAACACATGCTGACAAAGGTGAAGACAGAAATCAGAAAATCTGACAGTCTGAAAACAATTGCTACATCCTCAACCAACAGACTTTGTTCACTCTATTTAAAGTCACAGACTGCACCCCCCCCCCACCCTCACCACGCACACACACACAAAGGAAGTAGATCAAAAAGGTCAATACCCAGGAAAAGCATAGACAGAAAAAAAAATGTAATATATAGCTCAGCTGTCACTTAAAAACTGCTCCCTAACTCTGCTCAAGTTCTTAGAAATCATTCATTTATTTATTTAATTAACATTCATGGAAGCCCTACCTTATGCTGGTAGTTGTAATTGCTGGGGCTATAGCATTAAATGAGAAAGACAAACTACCTCTTCTCTCTTGGGTGGATAAACAGAGGTTGACAGATAATAAATGCATAAGTAAGCAAATATTAGGAAGTAGTAGGTACTATTAAAAAAAGTGCTTCAAAATTACTGCAGGCGCAGTATCCAGTGTGCTCTGGGCTGCTGTCCCTGTGAGCCTCCCTCCATATTACCTTCACAGCGGTCCTGCTAAATCATCAACCTTATTGTGTCACATTCCTGCTAAAACTCTTCCATTGAATCCTGGAGAACGTGAGCTAATCCCTCCGGTATTCCAGATCCTGCCTCCCCCACCTGCTCCTCTCCAACCTCATCTTCTACACAAAGTGTACCACGTCGCCCTGTACATAACCTCATTTATTCCTTCACTCATCCATACATTCACCCATTCAAAAAGGTATTTATTGGGATGCTCACATGTGCTGCAGACACACTGGTGAATATAAATATTCATGGTCACTTCCATTATAAGAACTTAAAATCCGGTATAGAGAAAGGATAATAAATCCCACAGAGGAAGAACCAATTGCAAATGTAAAAAAAAAAAAAAAAAAAAAAATGTTTCAAAAGAGGTGGATATGTTATCATCAGAATGAATAAAAAGAGAAGTGATCCCCAGAGAAAAAGACAGTTGGCCATCCTATGACATGGATTTTAATGTTTTAATTATTTGTTTCTATATGTTTGATAAATGTCTGCGCTCATGGGCAGGTTATTTCTGGGTTCCCGATCTAGTATAGAGAACACGATATAAAATATTACAAGTGATAAAGAATCATTCCCAATGGGTTTACATCTCTTGCTAACATATTCTAGATAGCTGGGATTATTGCTACAAGCAGAGGCAACAAGGCAAAGCCCATTTTTTATTATTGTCAAGTTTGTTTCTACATCAAGCTCTCCCCTCACCCTTACAGTCAACTCCTGTGGCCAGTGGCCTTTGTCGTTCTCCCTCTAAGGCTCAATGAAACTGTTCTCAGACTCTGCATTCCTAAAGGACATTTATTTACATGCTGATACCTCCCCTAGAGTAAAGTCTTAAGTGTACAGATAGAAAGATTTTTCTGTCTGGCATTAGAAAACTCTGGAGAATATTAATCTTGCTTCCCATTTTTCTGTGGATAGTAACATCTTCTTTGTATATACACTATCTATCCCCAGACATTAGCCAAGACCCCCTGGAAATTATAAGGAAACAAAGAGAACTCAGAGTTAGATCATCCTGACCTGGATCTGTGTGGCATTTGCTTATATTCTTATATTCCTGGGTATATGTTCCAAATTACATTTTCACATATTGGGGGGGTGGGGTTAACTCCAAACCCACATTTAGAGGTCAAACACGTAAGCTATCACCTACTCCCTTCTATTTGTGTTTAGTGCTTAAGGCTAAAAATGTTTCAAAGAGATCATAAAATCCCATCATGTCAGAAAAACAACTTTTTTTTAGAATGTCTGGAGGGTAATGTTTTAGATAGATTAAACTAAAACACAGCAAGGAAGTCACTGGCCGGCAAAACAATGTTCTTAACTAGAAAGATTGAGCACAGAGCCGCAGAACATTTACTTTTTTAATGTATAAACAATTTAGCTCTTTGAACTCATTATATCATGAGGAAATTTGAGGAACCATTTCCCCTATAAAGCTCTTGAAAAATCGTACTAGGAAGCAAATTGCTACAGCTTAAGGTAAGATATATGACTTTTTCATAATCTTCCTCTGTGCCTGTCTTAATCAAAAATTATCCTGAAAAGAACCAAATTTTAGAAAATCCATGTTTCTTCAATTTAATTGTGTGTTTTTTCAGAGTACATTAGAACCGTTCTGAATTATTTCTTGGCAGGTGCAGTATTTCAGCATATACATATCAAGGCCAGTTGCATTTATTTAAATCTCTGCTCCCATGTTTTAAGTATATTTCTGGTTGTCATTTGAAATGTTTTACTGAAGGAATTTGAATTCCCTAAAACCAGGTCCTTATGTGTGGCAGTGTTTCCCTTGATATGAGAAAGCAAACTCTTGGTTTGGGAGGAAAAAAAGGGCCAAAGAAATGATACGAGAGCAACTGTATGTCCTTTTACAGCTAGGGGTTGGCTTTACACACTCCAGGACTCATACATAAACAGAAGAGTTCTGTGAACTATATGCAGATGGCTGGGGCGACACTGGGAGCCTTTTGTGATGACTTTGGTTTGCTTCCCTGTTTTGCCATCTCTTAAAATATCTGCAAAAAGACACAAAATTTTGCTGTGCTCCTCAGAAATAGGACAAGTGGAAGCTAACTCAAGAATCTGCCCTCTGCTTCGTTGGGGCTTTGGAATGCTAGGAGAAACCCATTCTTTTCCCTCCCGATTGCTCACATACTAACATATCTGCCCCCCAACTGGTATTAAAAAGGCTTTATGTTTTAAGCACTATTGTTTAATTTTTAAAGGATAACACAATAACAGAAGTACAGTGGGAGAGGCAAATCTACAGGTTGGTAAAAGGAAGTAATAAACCACAGAGGAGAGAAATCTCGCAAACCACATAAAGGAAGAATGAGATCAGCCACTTAAGCGAGCGAGTGTAAGGTTACCACACTGGTGCTGAGCGCAAGAGTTCCTGCCAAGCCCAAATGAGGAGGGGAGAAGGAAGAATGAGGGCATTCCACACAGCAAGGCAGGCAGACAAGGCAACAAAGTCAAGTGGAAATGCTAAGACAGCAAGTTTGCCTCTATTTTCTTCCACCTGATCATGGCAAAGATACTTTAGCAGGCTGAAAGAGCACTGGGTATAAAAAAAAAAATGAACTGAAATAATAGCTTACCAGTATTTACCATAATTTAAACATAGCAAATATTTTGGTTTAACTATCTCTACTCCTCCAAACACACTTAAATACCCAAATTCCTCCCCCCCCCCTCTCTCCCTCTCTCTCTCTCACTCTCTCTCTCAGCATCATCATCATCACCACCACCGTAGCAACAAATATTTGCTTGGCTAATCATATAGCTTCCTTACCTACAGCAAAAGCCTAAGGGCTTTGGCAATGTAAAAAGTATTGGCATCTCTCTGATGTATATTGTAAAATCTATATTACAATTCTTAATTCAGCATGCATGAGTCAGCAATAGATATACTGTAGCTTTAAAAAGACATGAAGGTTTCCAGTCAAGCCTTTTAAGGCTTCACAAATAACATTTCAAGAGGGTTGAGAATGTGGACGAAGATAGCAGATGGCTTTTAGTACAATCGTGCTTCGGGATCCTTTGATTTTGTTACTTTTGCTTTTTGATGGTGTTCTTTTCCGGTTCGTTTTGATGACTCTGTGGCCTAATGGACTGAAATCAGACAGTGAAGCTGAAAACCCTTAAGTCCTAATGATAGTGAGTGACTTATTGGGTGACCTTGAGTAAGTGTTACATTTCCCTCATCACAGTTTCTGTGACAGAAAACAAAAATCACCCCGAAGAATGGACTAAGACTAGTGATTGTTATTCGACTTGTATGAGATAATATTAGCTGCCATTTATTAAGCATTTCTATGAGCCAGACACTATTTCAGGTATTAGCATGTTTTATGGCTTTCGGTTCACACAACAGCCATATAAAGCATGAAGAGCTAACCTCATTATGCAGGCGAGGAAATGAAACTCAAGAAGTCTCAAGACTTGAACTTAAGTTCCACTTGACCCCTTCTTTTACCTTTATGTGAACCAATCTCTGCTAATGAATTATCCTATTTAATAAAAGAGAAACATAGTAATTAGTGTTTGACTGCTACCCTCCCATTGGCTAATCAGCGAGATATGCAAATTAACTGCCAGCCAAGATGGTGGCCGGCAGCCAGGCAGCTGGAAGCTAACATGAGGCTTGCTTGCTTCAGTGACGGAGGACTCCAACGTTCCCCGCCTGCCTTGCCGGCCTCTGAGCTTGCAGTTTGAAACATTGTTACAAATATAGAAGCTAAACAAAACCCAGAAACCTGCTTTAGTCAGCTAGGCTTCAGCCAGCAGGACCACAACATTGTTTCAAATACAGAAGGTAAACAAAGGCCAGAAACCTGCTTTCAGCAGCAGAGGCCTCAGACTGGAGCCAAGCCTCAAAGCTAAAGCTGGCCCAGAATAAAAAAAAAAGAAGAAGAAAAAAAGGAGCGGTTGGGAGCTTCAGTCACTCGTCAGCCTAAAAACAGCCCTCAGCCCCTCACCCAGGCTGGCCAGGCACCCCAGTGGGGACCCCCACCCTGATCCAGGACACCCTTCAGGGCAAACCAGCCGGCCCCCACCTGTGCGGCTCTATGTGTTACAGGGTATGGAGCCCCAACCCCCCTGATGGGCCCTGCTCTGTGCATGACAGGGGGCAGCTCCCCAACCCCCCTGATCCACCCTACTCTGTGTGTGACAGGGTGCGGCGCCCCAACTCCCCCCCACCCCCACGGGCCCTGCTCTGTGTGTGATGGGGTAGAGCCATAACCTCCCCATCGGCCCTGCCCTGAGTGTGAGAGTGGCGGTGCCCCAACCCCCTGATTGGCCCTGCTCTGTGCGTGACAGGGTACGGAGCCCCAACCCCCCTGATGGGCCCTGCTCTGTTCATGACAGGGGGCAGTACCCCAACCCCCTGATCCACCCTGCTCTGTGTGTGACAGGGTGCGGCGCCCCAACTCCCCCCCACCCCCACGGGCCCTGCTCTGTGTGTGATGGGGTAGAGCCATAACCTCCCCATCGGCCCTGCCCTGAGTGTGAGAGTGGCGGTGCCCCAACCCCCTGATCGGCCCTGCTCTGTGCATGACAGGGTACGGAGCCCCAACCCCCCTGATGGGCCCTGCTCTGTTCATGACAGGGGGCAGTTGCCCAACCCCCTGATCCACCTTGCTCTGTGTGTGACAGGGGGCGGTGCCCCAACTCCCCTATCGGCCCTACTCTGTGTGTGACAGGGGGGAGCTCCTCAACCCCCTGATCGGCCCTGCTCTGTGTGTGACAGGGGGGAGCTCCTCAACCCCCTGATCGGCCCTGCTCTGTGAGTGACAGGGGGTGGCGCCACAACTTCCCTATCGACCCAGCCTTGAGTGTGGCAGGGGACGATGCCCCAACCCCCTAATTGGCCCTACCCTGAGCGTGACTGAGGGTGGCATCGCAACCTCCCCGGTTCACCCTGCTCTGTGCATAACAGGGGGCGGCGCCCCAACTCCCCAATCGGCCCTGCTCTGAGCCCGACCAGGGGCTGCACCTAGGGATTGGGCCTGCCCTCTGCCACCCACGAGCAGGCCTAAGCCAGCAGGTCATTATCTCCCAAGGGGTCCCAGACTGCGAGAGGGCACAGGCTGGGCTGAGGGACTCCCCCTCCCCCCCCCCCCGAGTACACAAATTTTTGTGCACCGGGCCTCTAGTAATAATTATAATAAAAATATTTAGTAATTAATTGGTTATATTATATATAGCAATCATACGTAGTGTGTAATATGTAGCAATTACTACATATAGAGTAATTCTAAAATACTATGTATACTATATAATAATTATACAATGATGTGAATTCAGAGTGCCCTTTCAGCACCAGCATTCTATTGTTAATTGACTGTAGTCAGTCTGTCTATTTGTGTATTACTTTCCTACCCAAAAGGAAGGAGAGAAGGAGGGAGGGAGGGAGAGAGGAAAGAAGGGATGCTTGGCTCAACAGTCCATGAATTACTATTAGATTTCTAAATGTGTGAGTGGTGAATTGATCTGCAAGAAAGGTTGGCCCTTATTTGAGAGTGAAATCCTGGATGCTAGACTCTGTTTATTTGGTCGCCCTTTCTGGAATTATTTTTAATGTAAGTCACTGTTCTGCATCAGAAAATAAGATCCATCGTGCTTTGCAGATCCAGGGAGCATAGGAAGAAAAAGAATCTGAAAAATAAGAATAAAAAGAAGGAAGGATAGGAGGAAGGAAGGGGGGAAAGAGGATTCATGGGCTGCCTGGGCTACTCTACCGAAGAGAAAGCCAGGAACTGGCTTGTTAAATGTGTGCTTTCTTTCAATGAGCCTGCTGATAGATCACTTCCATGTGGCTAAACGCATTTTCTGTTTTTATTTAAAACTGCAAAGAAAAAAAAACTTTTAAAATGTGTTTGAAAAATGGTGATAGGTTAAGGATGAGGCAAGGAGTTTAACTGGAATGATTACAGCCACTTCTGTAACAGCTAAGGTATCAAGAAACCGCCTAATTTCCATACATCTCCTAAGAGTTCATTCCAGAAAAGGAAGGATAAAGTCTCTTCCAACTCCTAATTTCAGGGCCTGGGGAGAACCACATGCTTATAGTTTCATTAAAAAATGTTTTTCTTTTTCTTCTCATTTTGCCTGCCATTCATTCAGCACTGGCCTCCAAGCGCATTAGAACATTAATTTATAATACTTACGCATATGTAGCGGAATACCCTAAGACTTTAAGGGCGAACTTGCCAGTGGAAAATAGGCCATATGGAGCGCCCAGGCATTCTGAGCACAACCGAAGTCGATTATCTCCCCTCGCCCCCAGCCCCAGCATGATGGAGGGGAGGTTTGGCTACACTATTTTGGAAGCTAAGATGCTCTTGTGGATTGTGGATGCCAAATTGGAACAGAATTGGTCTCATATAAGACAGTAATGGATTCAAACACAATAATGTTAAACGTATCCCTAATCAATTATTTTTAAAGTATGCACTTTGTTTAATATCTTCTCTTGCGGGTTTATTTATAGAGGCATTAATAACAGAGTGAGAAGTAATTTGTAGAAATTGAAGAAAATATATTCTCATCTGGCAAGTGTATTAGATTCTACTTATAAAATGGTTCCTTGTCAGAGAATTCATTCATGTAAGGTTGCCAGACTAGAAAGGAGACATTGCATAAAACCTTTGAGTTTATCAACCTAAAAAATATTGTAAAGTGAACCCCACCCTCCCTCTAAGACTCTACAGACTCACATAGTCTTGTTCACCCCCCATTTTCCATTTTGTTTTTTTTATTTCCTTCCTTGTGCAATACCAACCTCTAGTGTGTCACAATTTACCTTGTGTTTTTTTGTTTGTTTGTTTTTTAATCACTTAACACTTTCCTAAATCAAATGGTGGGCAATTATCTCTGGAATGCTGCCGAAAAGAATTCCTTAAGCCTCTGGCTGGTTGCAAAAGGGTTTACATTAATCACTCTCTCTCTCTGCATGCTTGTCTCCTCTTAGCAGTGTCCAATGTCAAGTCAGACGTCCACGCGGGGCCTCCATAGAACTGTAAAAGGGCATTACCGCTCGCTGCAGGTGGCCGGCAGGAACAAAGCCTTTGGCCCTGAGTAATTCTAAGAATGTCTGCACAGTTATAATCCAGTGCTTAGGGGAGCATATTCGTTCCTGAAATCCTTGTTATACCACTTACTATGCAATTGACAATGCAGCTTGGTTATTCCTTATAAAATTCACAGGCTTTTCAATCAAACAGTTTAAAAAAAAAAAAAGATCCAGTTCTTATATCCCAAACCACTCTACACTCAGTGTGTCAGTCACTTGGTACTTTCTTTTTCAAAAATACTGGCAACCAAAAGCTAGCTTCTCATTGTTAAATGTTTTACTTGTGTCTCAAGGTGGAACCTGGAATTCCCTACTGGGCTAGCCAGTAGCTTCAAGTGAGTCAGCCATAAGGAGCTCCAAGACACTTCGCCCAGCTAGTCAAGTTAAACAGTCATTTTGACAAGCATCGGAGGTCACAATAATGTAAATGGGTGTATTCTTTAGGGCAGTGGTTCTCAACCTTCCTAATGCCACGGCCCTTTAATACAGTTCCTCATGTTGTGGTGACCCCCAATTTCATTGTTACAAATTGAACATAATTAAAGCATAGGGATTAATCACAAAACAATATGTAATTATATGTGTTTTCCGATAGTCTTAGGCGAACCCTGTGAAAGAGTCGTTCGACCCCCAAAGGGGTCGCGACCCACAGGTTGAGAACCACTGCTTTAGGGGATCTTATCTCTGGTGTTTGAAATCTATAGATATTGCAATACCATCTTGAAATGATCTGAACCAGTTAAAGGCAGGCAGACCTTTTATTTTTTCCATAACCATAACCTCCAGGCTACAGGTTTTTATCATAATATTATTTTATTCCTGGACCTACGGATCATGTTTTCAAAGCTATTACTCTTCACAATAAAACTTTCAGGAGAAAAATTCATGTTTTCATAAAGCACAGTGACTGTGGCGATGAAGGAGAGTCACTGACACACACCATCTCCTGAGGAGCTCGGTTATTCCTTATAAAAATCACAGGCTTTTCAATCAAATGGTAATACCTTCCTCTACACTGTCTATTTCTTCCACACTGCTTGATTTTAAACTGTGTTTTCTTCTTGCCATGAGAATTATATAAAACACAGAATGTCAGTTATATAGTTTTCCGTTTCCTATGCTTACTTCCTCCTATGAATCTCTACAGCTATTATATGGCACTTGAATACATTTGGTCTCATAGGCACGCGTTTTATCCCTGTTATTACCAGTAAACTGTGCTCTCTGTAAAGGTGGAGGCTACATCTTACCTTATTCAGCTCTGCATTACTGGCAATACCTTATAGAATGCCCAGTTAAGTGATGAAATGAATCAAATAAGTTAGCTTCATGTTTGGCTTCTCTATTAACTATGTGAGTCAACCAAATATGGATTATATAAAATAGCGAATTGAGGACTGGAATAAATTAGCCCTGCTAACATCTTCAGTCTTTTTGTTTTGGTCCAATAACTACTTGAGGCAACCAAATATGGATTGTGTAAAGTAGTAAAATAAGGAATAAAATAATATAGCTGTGCTTAATGTGAAATAAGCCTTCTTTTTTCATATTGTATAATTTTATTGCCTATGTCTTGTTTGGAATTATACTCACTCCAGAAAAACAGCTTCATTTAATACCTTCTTCCACATCCTTTAAAAAATAATTCATGATGTATTCATATTCATGGATCCATTCAGTACTTATTTCATATCATAAAATAGGTAAAGCCTTTATTATTATCCCCACTTTACAGATAGTGAAATAAGGATATGGAATGGCTGCGAGCTGCCAAGGGTTACCCATGTTTGTAGAATAAACATTAAAATGTCCAAATCCTGGCCTCAGACTCTTACTGTGCCCTCCCTTCCAGCCCCTGCTGAGAGACCTCCATCTGATTGGATCTTTCTGAGGAGACCTCCATCTGATTGGATCTTTCTGAGGAGACCTCCATCTGATTGTCTCTCCCACCCCACTGAAGTCTGTGCTCCCTAAGGATGTCCTTTTAGTGTTACTAATGAAATTGTTACAAATCTCCCTCACACAGCCTAGCATATGGTACATAGAAGACCTGGAAACATGCATCTGAAATTGATTTAAAGATTAACAACCAACAAACTCAACCGCTCTTCCTACTCTTCTGGTTTATTATTGTACATGGCTTATCTGTTTCTCACCCTATTGAGTATACATGCAATTACACTTAAAGTAATTGCATTAATGGATTTCTCTAAAACCACCATTTCTAAAGTTTAAGTTTTTTAAGAATAAATTGGGAGAGTGGTGAAATACTGCTTGGCATAGTCTTATCAAATCTCGCCAGAATATTTTGCTGTATAATCTAACTAATATATAATAAATAATGGACCTTGACAAGGGAATATCCTCTGACATATGATTATGCAAAGGAAAAAAAGCTGAGTTTGTTCTATCAGAACAAATGTCTTGGAAGAGATTCAAGGTTTTCTGTGTGTTGTTGTTGTTGTTTTTTTTTTTAACTTTCATCTCTATTAGTTGCAAAATGAAATGAGTATTTTTACCAAAGAGCATCTAATATAATTCAGTTCAACAAGCCCTCAGCGAAAGGTGTAGCAGTGGGTGAGATAGTTGTAAAAAAGAAAGATTTAAGAATAAAATATCTCTGATTATGTCAAAGAAGCAGGACATTGAAGTGGTTCAGAGCTCCTCTGGTTCAAATCCTGTCTCTCCTTCAGACCAACATGTAACCTTGGCAAATTGACCTTGGCCAGAGTGATGCCTTCCAAGATGCCTCTCCTGGCCATTGCTGACTTTGAAAGATGGATGGGGGCTGCAGGCAAGAAATGCAGCCAGGCCATAGAGCAGTGATGGCGAACCTATGACACACGTGTCAGAGGTGACACGCGAACTCATTTTTTGGTTGATTTTTCTTTGTTAAATGGCGTTTAAATATATAAAATAAATATCAAAAATATAAATCTTTGTTTTACTATGGTTGCAAATATCAAAAAAATTTCTATATGTGGCACGGCACCAGAGTTAAGTTAGGGTTTTTCAAAATGCTGACACGCCGAGCTCAAAAGGTTCGCCATCACTGCTCTAGAGGCTGGTGAAGGCAGGAGAGCAGGTCCTGCCCTAGAGTCTCCAGAAAGGAATGCCACCCTGCCAGAGCCTTCATTTTAGCCCACTGAGACTCATTCTGGGATGTTTTAACATGAACAGTTGTTAGTAATTTGTTACAGCTACCTTAGTAGACTAATATAACATCTACATACATATGCCTGTGCATACACATGTGTGTGTGCAACCACATATGCACACACTCACTTACATATTCCAAATAGACTTTTGAGTACTGAACATTCCTGTCCTTAAGGTAATGAAGCTGTTTATAAGTAAAAACCTTCACAGATGCACGCTGCTCTCTTTGAAGCCAGAGAGGAATCTGCCCTTACGCTAGATGCCAACTGAGCTCCTACTTTCCCGCTAAAGAGATATCACAGTAGAAAATAAAAGTAGCCTGCCTTCCTCGACCTGGACTGAGAATTTTGACCCTCCACCCTGGTCCTACTATAATGAATCTACTGTTTCATTATCTTGTTAGTTGATGATTAATGTACTGATCTTATTCGCCAAAGAGGAACAGCCTGCCGGAAAGGGGCTAGGGAGTCCTTGTTCATATCTGCATATCCAGTGTCTAGGCAATGAATGACACATGGCAGACCCATCAATGTTTCTTCATATGAATGAATGAATGAATGAATGAATGAATGAATGGCTTTTTAAGCATACACACGCATGCATGCATGCATATACACACACTAACACACACAATGCGGTGCGGTGAGGCTACACATTTATTTTATTCATGCCTAACAATGTCATGAGATAGGCACTACTTTTGTGTTGGCAGAAATGGATTGTAAGATCTGAGTCAGGAATCCAGGCTCATGATCACCCATCATTAGAGCTTTCTGATCACAGTTTGAACAATGAAAGAGCAACAGGCTTCACTACTATCGGTTAATATAACATCGCATTAACTGAGAATCTGTCTGTGTTCACAAGTTATTTGATTTGAGAGTACACATATCTGGTCCTATAGTGTAAAAGAAAAGAAACTCTTCAGGAACCTAAATATTAGATACCATGCATGCTGCATGTGGATGCCTAAGTGAGATAAAATTCTTCAATAGTGGAGTCACAGGATCTATTTTTACGTTATTACAGGTTTTAGCCTTTCTACCTGAAACCCAGTTTCATTCACCCACAGCAACACAAAGCTCACAATTCTGCAGCAACCTGTGATGCTGAGCTCACTTCCTGGTGTGAATACATTTGTATTTTTAAAATATATCTATATATTTAACATCCCACTTAGTCATGTGTGAGTTTCAAGACAGCTTTAACGGGTCACTTTGGGGGTTGACTCAAATGATAAACCCCTTAAGTACTAATTCATATGTGGCTATATTTCAATGAAGGGTCACACATTAAAAATACAAAATTATGAAAATTATAAGATATCTAAAATATGAAGCATCCTTACAATTTTAATTCTAGGAACAGAAACCATTAGCAGAGAGAACATTTGCCCAGCAGAGCATGACAAAACATTTAATTGATGGCTGTGTACATATCAATAATGACCACATACAGAAGTGTTTCGTGTCCATTTTACCGATGAGACTTTGTTTCTTTAGCTGATAAGGAAAGTAGGCCTTACATCAGCCTACCATTTGCTGGGTAAACTGTAGCTAAATGTGATTCTAATGCATCTCTTCCTGCTTTGGGGTCAGCCTCACAAAGGAGGGTGTGCACAATAAGTAGAGGCCCTTGTGTCTTCTTTGTTTCATTTCAGTTTTAATCAATGAAGAATAGTTTCATCAAATATTTAAGTGATGAAAGAAAATATGTTCTTTTTTAAATCTGTTGGCATACATATACCCATGACCCCATCACTGTGCCAGGAACGTGTGCCCAAAACCTTACAAATGCTATCTCATTCAGTTTAAAACTTACATGACTCTGAATAGTTGCTATACCTGTCTTACAGATGAGATTTTTGGCCCCAAACTACTAAATACCAAGATTAAAATCTGAAGACAATTCTGTGAATAATTAAGTCCATATCCCATTTCCTTCCTTTTCTTGTCTTTTTCTCTTTTTGAGTAATTCTGAAGATGGTGACATAGAGCAGAAACATAGCTCATATGAATACACTGCAGTTCTTACTGTTTTTGTATTTTTAATTGCATAGGAATTTCATGGGTAAAGCATATGACAAATAAAATCTGACCAGCTGGAGAAGACGTGACACACCACAGATTAACAGAATAGAGCACTAGAGAGCCAGCAATGCACAGGAGAGTAAAGAAAAGCATAAACACTAACATAAGACCACTGATGGGAAATTGCTAGCTAGTGGGATGTCTGAGCATACAACCTTTCAGAAAAATTCTTTTGATGAAATGCTTTCACTCTGCTAAAACTGATTAGACTTTTACTTTATCTACCAGAGATACATCTACCAATTCAATGAAAAGAATGGAATGAGTGGAAGTGGAAGAAAGTAGTGAGAACTTGGAGGCATTATGAAGAAATAAGAATTAGAGAACTGTTATTTAAACTAGAGCTGTTAATGTTAGAATACATAAAGCTTTTAGAAAAATTAAATCAGACATGACTTGAAAAATGCAAGAAATGTGTGCCAATGTTGAGAAAAGCATAAATAATTCTCATTCTGGAAGGGCTAAAACGCTAACTGAAAGCAGAGACATAACCTCAGTGACCTCCAAAATTCCCCCAGATCCGGGTCCAAGATTTCTATTGTTATTAGTGTTAGAGCCACAGAGCAGGAAAGCGTAAAGATAAATGAAGAAAAACAAGTTCTATCTAAACTGGGGAAATGAGAGCCAGACACGGAAGGAAAGCAAAAGGAGCGTGAAGGATGATTAAAAAGGAACTAAAATAAAGAAAACATGTTATTTTATTTTTGTCTTTTTTTCAGTCCCAAGTAATGAAATAGAAAATGTGCAAAATGTGGTACCTAAATCCATCAACAGCAGGATGTACAAAATTATAATGTCTGTATTACATCACCATATGTAGAACATTTGATTGCTAATTACACTATCAGATGTATAGATGTATGTGATGTGAATAATTTATTTTGCTTTTTTTTAAAGCCTAACTTTGGTTCTTGCATACATTGACAAGATTCAAAACTATAAGGTACATAATGTGTAAATGTAGTTTTAAGCAATTATGATATAAGTACACACTTTTCAAAGCATTCATATTTAATTTAAATAATGTGCATTTAGGTGTCTTAGTTGAATTGGATGTGGCATGCGGAGCATTTTAAAATGTTTGGAGATGAGAATCTATTTAAAAAGATTGATATAAAATAGATACTGATAAAAGAAAAATGAAAGAAAGCAGAATAAATAAGTTTTAAAAATTAGCACTTCACAAAACCAAGGCAGATCTTGATTGGCTAGACCTGCAACCATGATTGACTAGCCTACTTGCCCTGCTGTTCAATAAATAACAGGGTGTCAATGAAACACTGTCCTATCATAAAAAATGCTGGCCATAAAGTGATCCACATGACAATATATCATCAAGGTATTTCCATCTCCCTTCCATTTTAGAGCAAACTGTGTGCAATAAGATAATAAAGGTCCCTGCATTTTAATAGCCATATTTCTAAAAACTGTGGATCATGGGAATTACTTGGTTCTTTTTCTCCCGGTTTATTGAAATCCAAGATTAATAGTATTGTATTTTTCTGATCTATTTAAAATAATGACATGTGATAAGATTTCAGTCTAGATACCTTGGGGTAGAAGAATTACCCTATATTACTCTAAGAGAGTTCTAAGCATATTTTTTTTTAACAGTTGGCATTTACAGAAGTACTTTATGGACACCAATTCATTACAGCTGACAATTGTTTCATGAAAGATAGCTGTATCTGTGGGCTCAGGTTGACAATTCTAAATACTGATACAATGATACTGTATACACCAGCCATTTTGCTTCTAAAGGGCAAAATCTGATTTATAAGTAGAGATTTTAGCTTCCAGATTCGCTTACACTTTCCATTTCATTACTTGGGAAATGTCTAAAACCACCCCTCAACTTCCTCTCTGCTGATCCATACCATTTGTTTCCCCGGTTTATTGTCTACTTCTGCATTTTACTTATTTGGCAACCAGGAAAATAAAGGGACAGTTATCTATCATCATATGCTTATATGCATTTCATTTACATTAGACATTGAGTCAACGCCTGCGAGATGCAGTGTTGAGTTATACAACTAGAACCATTTCATTCTTTCTGCCTCTAACGTGTTCCCTGGGCAGAGTCCTCTAGGTGTCATCACATGCAAACCCCAACAAGAGCTCTTCCAAATTCCCTTCTTCTCCAGCACTAAACACAGAACAAAATGACAACTGGATAGATTGCTCCTGTTCAAAAAGATGACAACAAACCACGTTGTACATGTATATGGGTTAGACCTGGATTAATCCCAGGCATCAACCGTCATGTCCAGGTTAGTTGAATGGGGTAAAAAACAACAACAGCATGCCAATAACAGCAATATGCAAAAAGCATTCTCAAGGCTTTGAGACCATTAGAAGCTTTTATAAAATACAGGCAAAAGTCTATTATGAATGAGTAAAACAGTATTGATTAAATGTTGCTATTAATATCTAGGGTAAAAAGCAACTCAGGGTCAAGGTAAAAGTAAATCATAAATAGAGCCTTCTGACGGGTCAACTAGAAAATGTCTTGGGCAGCCATAGTATCACACAGGCAAGACAGGGAGTTGTGGGCAGAGAAAAGTGAACCCAGAGAACCATCCTTTTGGAGCGATGGTCACCAGTTTTTATTTTTCCCTCCACACAAGTTAGTTCAGAAAAACACTCATGTTTATGAACCACGTGTTTTTTGTGACTTTTTTTCATATCACGATAAGACTCCATGATGAGTAAATATATTCTCACAATGTATATTCCCTACTTAACAAAAAAGAGGCGTATTCATGAGATAAATGGTGTTGCTTTTAAGCCACAAACATGTGAATAACCGAAGACATTTCATATGTTGACAGTGGAAATGAAGAATCTCGTTGTACTACATTCCATTCAAAAATTCCCTTTATTGGTCACCAGAACCAAATTCATGATTATAGCTTCAGCAAAAAAAATAGATCAAGTATTTGCTCTTGTCTCTATAGCTTGTGCACATGGCATTTGTCTCCAACATCTTTTTCGTCTTCTTTGCTAAGGATTCTGTTTACTGAGTACCTACTATGTGCCAGCCATTGCTCTAAATACTTTATACATATAAACTCTTTTTATCCTCTCAATACTAACAATAACAGCACCTACCTAGTTCTTTGGGGAACTCAATAACTTATTGTTTGTAAAATATTCAGCACGCTACACAGCACAGGGAAAATGCTACACAGTGTTCATCAAATAATCATATAAAGTGGCTTGTATTTGTTACTTGTATTTTACAAATAAATCAATGGAAGCAGAGGTAGATTAAGGAATTTCCAGGAATAGCAAGCTAGTAAGTGGTGAAGCTGGACGGTAAATGCCCGAAGTCTGACACCAAAACGTACATTTTTAACCGTTCTTCACAACTACGCCCTGCCACTTCACAAGGATGTGCGTGGACTGCTCCTTTAATAACTTGATTCTAAACACCTCCTCCAAGAACTTTGCAGAGTTTACATCTATGAGACACTAGACTAGACTGTAGGCTTCTTACAAATACAGACCATATTCTATCCTACAATCTTCCCCCCTGGCCTGCCCCCACCCCCTCCGGCCACTCCAGGGCACTGGTCTGCACCCAACGGATGTGCACTAGATATACAGATGGGCATAGAGATTGACGGCCGGTGAGTATAATGTAAGTGATAATGTTTTAACTTTAAAAATTCAACAGATATGCATTTAATATTTCATGCTTAAAGACAAAGATATCCATCCAGTTTAATTATCCTTTTATTTCTTATTTCTGAGTGGATGACACCCAGATAACTCCTGTTCCATGACTATTCTTTCTATACTTAGCATTCCCAAAATTATTAAAAAATAACCTTACAGTCCTATATGAATATTTTTTGTACTTTTTGAAACATGAATACCGCTGCCCTGAAGGAGATGGGTTTGTGCCCCAGGTCAACCCTGTGAGTGGTACTAGCTGTGAGTTCTGAGAAAAATTACTTAACCTCTATGAGCCTCAGTTGCCTTACCTTTCAGATGGGAATTCTAGTACCTACTTACTAAAGTGGTGAGGACTAAATAAAACAAAATAATAGTGGGCACAAGGTAAGCACCATATATATGTAAACATGTATATTGCTTTGTAGGCTTTCTACAAGGAAGTAAGGTATATATTAAAAATCAATAAACATATAAGTAAAATTTAACTATAGCTTTATTTGGGTTGCATACATTGACTCTCTCTTTTTTTTTTGTATGTTTCTAATCTTAAAGTAGAAATGCTTTTTAAAAAAGTAGAAATGCTTTTTAAAAAAGTAGAAATGCTTTTTTTAAAATTTGCATTTTTTATATAGACATTGACTGTTGGAGGTGGGACCCATAAGAGAAAATCCAGAGTAGCACTGGGAAGTCAAGATGAAAGTGAAAATTTCCTGAGAATAGTAAATAGGCTCATTGCAGTGCCTCTAATACTTCCCAGGGGACAGCCTCTTTCCAACAGTATGGTCTGCAACAATGGAATCCATTGGAAATCTCTAGATGTTCTTGGAAAAGGTACCGCTATATCCACTTCTGGGTACAGGCCCAAAACCAGAAACTTCCTAGTTGTTATTTCCAAGAGTGATACTACAGATCATAATTGCCTAAAGTGGAGCATGCTGGGGGTAAGCTTCGGAATGGCTTTTAATATACTAGATATGCACTAATGATGGGTTATTGACAAAATGCATTATTGTGATGCATTGTTTAAAAGCACACATTTACTCCTATAAGGCACTGCTTCAAGTCTGTATCAATGTTCAGTGCATTTGCTTTATCTGCGTGAATTATCCTTGTCCCAGAGAATACCAGCCGCAAAATGACACAATGCACTGACTTTCCATCAGGCCTGCGGCCCTTCCTCAAAATCCCCAATGAATATTTATGATACCAAACTCAATATAGGTCCTGGGAATAAATAAATTAATAAATGGAAGTGCTGCGTGACTTTAATGAGGTTATCAAATGGAGGAGAGCTCCAGATTTGCCATTAGGTCTTAAAGAATGGTCAGCTGGGAGTGAGGCCTTCTTTGGGGCATGAATAATGAGAAGGATGCAGCAAAGCTCGAAGGGGAAGGAAGGAAGGAAGGAAGGAAGGCTAGAGGAAGGATGGGGAGGACTGAAGACAGAAGGAAAAAACGCTTCTCAGCCAAATAAAACCCAGAAGCCAAATTTAAAGAAAATTATACATGTATCTAAGTCATGTTCCCTCCTCTTTTAAGGTACTGGCAGCCATTCTAGCTTATTAAATATTCAGTTAAAAAGCCAGTCAGTGCTTGGCCTACGCTGACTGGCCATTTTAGAGTTTAGAAACAAGGAAGGAAATAGCCATATGAAAGCACATTAATATCTTTTGATATGTTCAAACTGACCCAAGGATTGGAACCACTGTAGCTCACTCTCAAAATCCCCCATGAAGTTGTGACTCTTGTGGTTGCCGCGTGTGTTTTGATAGGGAAGCAGTGACCGGGGACCACCATGTGGAGAAAGCGCCCGTTTAGCAGGAACAACAATGCCGATCTGACATGTTTTCGTTTCCTGCTCTGCTGACAGTCCTCAGGAAAGGCAGCATATGGCTCTGATGAAGTGGTTCCTTAAATTTTAATGTGGCACTGATCAATCTTAGGATTCCTAAAGGTTCCCGGGCAGCCCGCTAAGGGAGGAAAGCTAACAGCAGAAAAGAGAAAACAGGCTGAAAGTTTAGTTCTAGAAAAACATTCTGTAAAGTGCAAATTAGAAACGGTACTGCATTACACCAAAGCGTAATCACATTGATTATCTTTTGGTCCATGTCCCAGATTCTCAAAGTCAACATTGAAAAGCGGATCACGTAAATAGCAGGCCTTGTCCATAAACCAAGACATGATTCAATGAGGCCGAAGCCGAAAGAGAAATATGCTGGGGATCTCACCTAGTGTCTCAGGCGGCATTCTTCATCTCAGAACTGTCATCGCCCTCCGCTCCATTGTCCAAGGCAGGAACCACAGAGGCATGGCTGTCTTTGCCTTCATGAACCCGCATACCCATGTCTGTTCATCTTCACATGTGCCTCCTGTGTATCCTCCTTTCCCTCCTTCACCGGTGCTCCTTGCTTTGTCAGGTTGCTCATCACCTGTCTCCTACACCTTATGCCAGCCTCTTTGCCACTGATTTTTGTCCTCCCAACCCAGTGGTCGGCAAACTGCGGCTCGCGAGCCACATGCGGCTCTTTGGCCCCTTGAGTATGGCTCTTCCTAAGCCTTAAGAGTACTCTAAGTTAATAACAATGTACCTACCTATATAGTTTAAGTTTAAACAATTTGGCTCTCAAAAGAAACTTCAATCGTTGTACTGTTGATATTTGGCTCTGTTGACTAATGAGTTTGCTGACCACTGTCCCATTTGCTGACAGCATGATTTTCCTATAATTCAAATATCAAATAAGCTATTGGTGACTTCCTATCTCCTGCAGGATAAAGTCAAAACACCTTTTCATGGTATTCGGCTAGCTCCAATCTACCTTTCATCCCAGTATTTTCCCTAATATTCTGCCCTAAGCGTCTGCCACCTCAAGGACAACAGCATGTTCACAGTTCAAAACCACTTTCATGCTCCTACACTGTGTCTCTGTGGTTTCTTCATTCTTTCTGCCTGACAAAATGTTACCAATGGTCATGGTCAAATACCTTTCTCTTCCCTGGGGTAGACCCCTCCTCCAAGGCAAGGCAAAATCTCACTACTTTATGCTTCAGTAACACTTGGCATCTATCTCTATTAACAAAGTTATGATAAGTTTGGGAGTTTCATCTGTGAATTGCAAAGTCAAGGTATACCATTCATACTAGCACACAGAATATTTGATTATCATCTATTTTTTAAGAAAAAAAATGCCTTTGAATCACCTTCACTGTCTTTAAGCATAATACCACAACCACAAATCTGAAGTCTCCCAGAAAAATGTTAAATCAAATTTCAGAACATGTAGTGCCATTTTGTCCATCCTTTGGTGGGAAATGACCTAGAGAAAAAATAATGAAAGTTCCTAAGGCTATCTCAAAGTAGAGCTAAAAGAGAACTATGTCCCAGGCGATGGAGGAGAAAGCATGAATATGAGGGAAGAAAAGAAGGAACATAACTTTTTTAATCCTCACCCAACAATATGTTTTAATGGATTTTTAGAGAGAGAGGATGGGGAAGGGAGAGAGAGAGAGAGAGAGAGAGAGAGAGAGAGAGAGAGAGAGAAACATCGATCGGTTGCATCCCATACACGCCCCAACCTGGGATTGAACCCACAACCTTTTGGTGCATGGGATGATGCTCCCACCAACTGAGTCACCTGGCCAGGCCAAGAAGAAACATAATTTAATTGCACACTGTCAGACACACAGCCCTCAAGAGGGCTCTGCCTTTAATCGGACTGATGTTTCTCTAAAACCCTGCCAACTTACTGGCCTTTAAGATTCTGGGTTCTTTACTCCAAATTTGCTGAAGAATAAAAGGAAACTGTTTTTGCTGAGCACAACAAGAAAAGCACACTTTTGGAGTGAGGTGTAAATGGTAACCCTAAAATTAGAGAACTTGAACATTCTTGCTCTCGGCTGGGTGCTTCTCACTCTGCAGAGGTGGCCCTCCGAGACCAGTTCTGAGTCAGCCCATCCGGTTCTGGGATCATGGGAGTATGTTAGATTTTCAACTACTCTAAACACCCAGAGTCCAGCTCCTGATATCATCTATCTAATAAGGACCAGGTGTTTCCATAATATAATTTCAAGGAGCCTTTCTCATTCTGTTCTCTTAAAGGCATTTCTTCAAATGGTTCTCGCTATCAAAGCTCCCAGTACAACCAGGTAGCATCCTATTTAAATGGGCAGGGACTTTATTGTCATCTCAGCAGTATCTGGCTGTCAGCAGGAAGATGGCATCATGGACGGTAATCATTTTGCACAGAGTAAGACAGGGCTAGCAGAAAAGGTTTAATTCCAGGTGAAGGCTCCTGCAGTCAGGAAAGGACACACACTAATAAGGAACTGCAAAAAAAAAAGTGCTGGTGACGACATGCTCGCCTCGAAAAGCAAGCTCAGCAGATTTGCTGCAACTAATGGAACCATTACTGCTTCGGTTCATCAAGCTACGAAAAGCGGCCAAGGACAGGAGCATCAGAGGGAAAGGGATAAGAAGGTAGCAACAACAGCAGAAGGAGAGGAATCAGAATACCCAAATCATGCCTCGGCATTTTTTTTCCAGCTAAAAGTTCAGTTACCCAAGTTATCAAATCTAGGAAATACAAGAATGCCCCAAAACTTGCACAAGAAAAACAATCTCTGTGTTTTAGTATACGTATCACACGCTCTGACCAAACTCTTCACTATACTACTATCCGTCCAAAGTTCATTTCTAGAAATGCCTGCATTGTCATAGGCTATGACATCCAAGCTTCTATTGTTGTTATTTTGTACATACATTCCTTTTTTCTTCTTACTCCTGTGTAGCATGAAAAGCCAGGCAAATGAAGAGGATAATGCATGTAAAGAATGCTGTTGCTTTTAAGAGAATTTATTCTATACTTTACTTTCAAAGGCTTCTCTTACCACTGGAGACTGAGGCTCAAGCAGGTTCTCTGGAAAACAGGGAGCTAGACCAGGAATCACACCAGGGTCCTAAAACCCCCGCGCATAGGGTCCTCTGCTCCCCAGCGCTCCCCACACTTGCATTCTGTAATAAAGGACAGTCCTTGGGCAATGACCACAGCCAGGACCAATGCCTGTACCAAGCCGTGTACTGAAATGCCTAACTGAAAAATGTGAATATTTACTATAAAGAGGAGGAAGCACATCATCAGGAGCCCAAGATGGATTCATACAAATGCGTACAACAGCCCCAGAGGAATGCAGAGTAGCTATTTAAAGCTTACAGTACCACTGATCAGCTGGGAAAATAACACAGACAAAAGATGAAAACACAACACCCAACCTTTTACACAGCCCACTCCACTGTTAGTCGGGGCCAGGCTGTGGCTCTTTAATGCAACACAACAATGAGAACACGTTCAGGGCTGCAGCATGTGACAGTCCCAGCCTAGCATTTGCTGGTCTGCACTGTAAAACATTAACAGTATCCGGCCCTCCATCAGGCATGGCTTCAAAATGACCCATTATTTTGAGTTAAAGTGAAATTAAACAATAGACGATTCCTGTAAATAAATGGTAAGGCTCTTTAAAAATGAATTTGCTTAGGCTGGGGCGGGGGGGACTCCCATGACCTCACTACCAAGGAGTTTAATTAATCAGGCCTAAAAGCTGGAGGCAAAGCTCGGGTTACCAGCCTGCCCTTTAAGAACTCTATCTATGTTATCGCCCTATAGCTGCGATAGCGATCCTTTGCTATCACCAGTTACTCTGCTGTTATGTGATGGGCCTTACCTCAAGTTATCCAACTCTTAATTTAACCGTTAATAAAAACCTAGCATCGAGGAACATAGCTCAGAAGGTTCTGAACAGTGCCTCTGGGATACACATTTTATCCTTCCCACGGCTTCTATTCTGGTTACATCAGTATGCAGAAGCCATTGCAACTGAATATTCCTAGACACAATAACATGTACACAGAAGGATGGCTTTGGGTTTAAATAAAAAGCTTCACATTCGGGCGATTCACCTGTCATGTGGACAGCGTCGTACACGGGAAATCCTGGGCGTCCACGAACCCAGGCCATTTGTCACTGGACATTATGAAGGAAACCCATGAAGCAGCAAGGGCATCCCTTTGTTTAAGGAGACAAGTGCATTTGCAACAGAGGGATGCTTCCTTCTATCTATTTCAGGCCCGCCTATGCGGTAGGAAACCTTGAGTGAGCGTGGCTATCTTTGCCCGGCGTCTGAATTAGACCTTGCCACAATCCCTTGCTTCATCTCAGAACCAGTTCAGCCTCTTTGTATTTTCTGGACATTGTGCCAAGTTAAGGCAGCCCAATACCATCAGTCAACTGTGGAACTAACTGCACGTCCCCTTTTACTCTGATATCCAAACCGGGCCAACCTCTTTCCCTGCATATCAGTTCTGCTGGGAGCCCCCAAACACCAGGAAATGGCTGAAACTTATTTGAGACCAGGACTTGGCTGAAAATGTAATCTTTTTTGGTGATTTTTCTGTAAAGGGAACATTGACAGGGTGGTAAAGACTTTGTCCTTAAAATTAGAAGGACCTGAGTTTGAATCCAGTGTTGTCATTTACTAGCTCCAAGGCCAATGGACAAGCTACTTAAGCTTCTAAGCCTCAGTTCCTCCATCTGTAAAATGGTCAAAGAAGAGTACCTATCCCACAAAGTCCATAGCACAAATGCCTGGCTCATGACAAGTACTCTTGAAATGCTGTATATTGTGGTGATGCTACACTCTCAAAAGTTAAGCCATTAGTCCAGTTTTTTTAAATGAGGCATAGGAAAGCATTCAGTTGTAATATCAGTGGTGAGAACATGTCCTCAACATACCCCACAGAACTCAATAACAACCTCCCAACTTTTTTTTTAACTGTAGCTCCTTGTGGTAAATACTGCATTTTCCCCATGTATCATCTCCAGTAAGTCCCAGTAATCTACTGTGTTTTTGAAAATGTGCCAAATAATCAGCAGATCACATGTAAAACAAAATGTTCACATTTGTATTAAACTGTGTTGCTCCACCCAACCCCATTTGCTCCTAGATGGACTGCATATTCTATATTCTGACTGTCATTTTATATAACATATGTCGCTGTGTTGGCTATAACTTACATATTCTCAGAACTTCTTAAGTAAGTTTTCGTGAGGGTTTTTTTTTTTGCCACAGTTGAGTTTTTCATAGAATACTATATTACTGTTTTTAAATCCATTTGAATATGATTTATCGCTGCCCTTATGGTTCTTCATGGACATGCACTGGTCAAATATACTACCGTTCATAGAACACACTATTTTCTTAGAGGTAGAACTTACACAAATAAAAATAATCATTCAGAGTAATATGTCACATTTTACATATTCCTAGAGGGTGCCAAAAGACTGTTTTCATTTTTTTAAATGCCTGAGTCAAAGTGTGAAAACAAATAAATTAGAAACTCACAGACCTTCTGGGGCTTTTTAAATGTGAGGACATTCTCTCAACAAAAAATGTATTTTACTTTATTACTTGTTTTGAAACTTCAGGCCTGTTTTGAAAGTATTCATATTATATTCTCTATTTTTCTGCATTCTGTGCTGTGCTTTTTAAAAAAAATAACAAAAAGATATTCTTATCATCAAGCTCCCTAAAACTTTTCATTGAAAAAAGTCCAAGGGTATTATTTTAAATGTTAAATCTTGACCTATTAGAACTCTTTTATTCCCTTTATTGTCCGGTCACTGGTTTTAAGAAAATTCAAGATGCCATTAACATACTTAAAGCGCCCTTAAAGGACGGGGTATATTTCGTACACTCTCTGTCTTTACCCAGGCTTTATTTAGAACTTGTGCATGAGATGCCATCTCCTCTGAGCTGTCTTCAAGACAGAAGAGGTCCCATTACCCATATTCATTCCTTTCCAAAAATCTTTAATATCATTTTCTAGAGGACTTGCATTCCAAAGCAGATGAGCTCTTTTGTCAAGTCCGATTATAGGGATCTATTCACCATACCTTGCCAGAGAAAAGTCCTGCATATTGAAAATTATCTGAGAAAAATCCATCAAACAAATGATTTCATAACCAACCTTAACTTAATTATTTAAGGAACTATCATAACAGAACACCCCCATCAAATTAATGGCAGGGATAGACAATCTGAAGATGAATTATTTAACTTGTCCTTACTAAACGGCAATGGAGTCTATTTTTACTTTTTCTATTCAATTTCCCCCTAACAATGTAAAATTCCTGTACAAGCACAAAACCATCTGCACTTAATTAATCACACAATCCACCCAAACATTATCAGATCTGAAGAGAATGAAGAAGTATATATCTATAAAATAGAGTCCTCCTGTAGGACATTTAAATCAGGGCATATCTAAATGATCTAGAGAAAGCAGCCCTGCTCTGCCCAACCAGTTAAACCTCTAATTTCAAAACAGCAGCACTGACAGCCAGACACAGGTCCCCATCACCACTTTTTATCCGCATGATACTGATTTTTCCCCCCTAGAAGACACAGTTACATTGAAGGTCTTGGTATGTATGATGGGAAATTCCTCAAAGACCTCCCCCATTATGAGGCATGACTCTTCTGCCCTTAAAGAGATCAAGAAACAGCCCTAACGGGTTTGGCTCAGTGGATAGAGCGTTGGGCCTGCGAACTGAAAGGTCCCAGGTTCGATTCCCGTCAAGGGCATATACCTTGGTTGCGGGCACATCCCCAGTAGGGGGTGTGCAGGAGGTAGCTGATCGATGTTTCTCTCTCATCCATGTTTCTAACTCTCTATCCCTCTCCCTTCCTCTCTGTAAAAAATCAATAAAATATATTTTTTTAAAAGAGATCAAGAAGCACACGATCTTAAGAAAAATAGCACTCATCAATGTTCTATGTTCTGTGGGCCACAGCTCAACCACCTGTCTCATCCTGCAACAACAGTAATGTTGTACTCTGAAAAGTGCCCTTCCCTTGCCAGCCAGGAGATGGAAAGCCAAAATGGTTAGGAATAGGAATGATTACAGTGAGAATTAATAAGATGACATTGTAGAACTGTAAGCGTAGGAGAAGAGAGATGATTACTCTCAGCGTTGGCCTCTATGTTGTAATCTTTTGTGTCAGTAATCCTTGGGTTCCCAGGTCTTGTCACGCTTATGTGTTAGTCATGTTAATAATCCTTCAGGGCTGGTTTCCTGGGACCATCTACTACACATACGGGAAAGAGCATTGCCCTGGGGACTTGGTGCTCTAGATTCTACTTCAAACTCTCTCAGGAAGAGTGAGCATGCCTGAAGCAGGGGCATTAGACAGGTGAGCCCTTAAGTCTTTATCAGTAAAGAAGTCTTAATTTTCTAGTTCTATGGGACAAATCTGATGGTTACTATGGATATCTGACTACATATTTATTTACATGGAATTAATTTACTGGAATGGGTAAGTGCTGGTCTCTCACTGCAAAAAGAAATCATTTGGTGATTAGGAGTAAACACCAGCCAGTTTCATATTATGGGAGGGGGGAAAGGCTCAGTTTGTGGATTCCAAAGCCTTGAGCTGAAATGTGCTTATGTAGATAACCCAAAACATTAAGTAATTTCCCTATTCAATAGAACAGCTATTAATTGGTACTACTTTTTGGCTAGGTACTGTGATATGTAAATGGATATAGAAGTAAAAAAAAAAATATTTTTAATCCCTAATCTCATGAAACTTCCATTCTAATGGGTGAGAGAGAAATAAGCCAAATAAATCGGTATGTCACACAGACACAAATACACACACACACACACATACATACATACATATCCCAAGTGGGACTGAGGGGAAGAGAAGAGAAGTGGGA